>NC_091686.1:35233409-35540681 GCF_041296265.1 Equus caballus | reverse complement strand
GCAGGCTCTTCTGGTGCGGTTGGTAGGACCACCTTGTCAGCTCATTCAACAGGCTTCACTGGGACTGCGGTTCAAGCGGCTTCACGATGTGGGGGCGCCAGTGTGCCCTCACGTCCCTCTGTCCCTGGACCTTTCAGTGCACAGCAGCCAGGTGTCCACCTGCCAGTCCCAGCATCCTTACCTGGCTGCTGGAGCCCACCTGTGAGCATGCTTCTGGGGAGCCCCAACCAAGACAGCTGAGCACGAGCTGTGCTGGAGGCCTGCAGGGAGCTGTGTGCATGGGAGGAGCTGGGCATGCTCTCACACTGCTCATGAGAAAAGTCCCCCAGAGTCATCCATGGCCCGAGGGCCCGTGTGCCTGGCGCACTGTCTGCTGCCTCTTCTCTCTCATACTCTCCGGCAGCCACCCCGACCACATCAGACTCCAACTCAGGGCCTTTGCACAAGCCAGTCCCTCTGCCTGGAGGTCCTTCCTTCCACTCTCTGTGTCTAACCCTGGTTCCCCGTCCACATCACCATCCCACTTTCCCCCACCCCAGCATCTAAACTGGGAGCCCCGTGCCCATTTTTCCCTTCACTCAATAAACGTGCATGGGGAACCTACAATGTGCCAGACCCTGTTCCAAGCTCTGGGGTCATATAAAATGGACACAAATTCCTGTTCCATGGTGCTTTTACACTGTGAATGGGGGTGGGGGATAGTAATGTGGTAAAGGAGGTGAGGAGGCAAAGGGGTGGTCAAGGAAGGCCTCTAGGAGGAGGTGGCAAAGACTTGAAGGCAGTGGGGTGGGTGCCAAATGGACCTCTGGAGGAAGATGAGTTGGAGAGGCAGCGCAGCAGGTGCGTTAAAAACAAGGGAGCACAGCAAAGGCCAGGAAGGGAGGCCTCGGGTGCCGGGGGCTTGTCACTGAGGAGGGGAGCTGCCAAGGGGTCTGAGCGGACCGTGTGGACGTCCTCCCCTCAGGGCGCTGCTCTGCCCCGGTCGCACCTCTTACTTTCCCTTTCCCATAATTGTACGTTTGTCTGTGTGGTTGTGTGTTTAGCCGTCGTCTCTGCCAGCGGGCGGACAGCTTGGAGGAAAGGCCACACCCCACACACAAAGGACTCGGAGGGCGAGGCTGCCGGCCCCGCCCGTGCCCACTCCCCTGTGCCAACGTCAAGCCGTTTCCTTCCTAAATCACTGCAGCCCCAGGGCCCGGCCGGGGCTGCCGCCCGCCGGCCTCCCCTCCCCGGGCAGGTGCGCCCCGGGCCTCCCCGTCAGGTGTCTGCACCTGCCCTCCCTCCTGGTCCTCCACCTGTGTCTGGAAACTTCCCTTCCAAGTGGAACTCAAGACACGGAGACGACAGCCAAGGAGGGGGCAGGAAGGGGCGACATGATGGAGTGTCACGCTCCTGACGGCTGAGCTCTCAACTCTGCATTTTCCACGGCGTTTAATGCCTGAAGCGGATTAATGAGGTCTGGGCGGCAGCAGCGGTGGTAGTCTATATTTATTCTATCTGGAGCACCAGTTGGTCGGCCGTGCACACGCCGATGGCGGGGAGGGGTGGTGGGGAGGGGGCAGGCGGCTGCGGCCTTATCTCTTGGGCACAGGCGGCCCGGCCCTTATCAGGCCCCGGCTGTGCAGCTGCATCTTCAAGGGCCCGCACCCGCCTCCCGCTGCCTGCTTTGTAATCAGAAGAGAAGAAGTTGCTGCCTTGATATTTCCATTTTTATCTCCTTTATTTACTTCATTTTAATGTCTTTCAGGGGATATTTTCTTTGCAACAAGGCAAGGCTGCCGGTTGCTTCCATCTCTCCACCGCCGCTGCCCCGACCAGGCTGGGGGAAGAGGAGGGTGAGGACTGGGCGAGGGTCCCACTCCCCATGCTCCCTGCCCTCGGTCTCCTCCTTCCCCCCAACCCTGCACTACGCTGCTCTCTGTCTTTCTTGTCCCTCCTGCCCCCCGCCTGGGCCACCCCATCTTCTGCCTGCCACCCCTCCTGATTCGCCAGCTCCAGATGCAAGCCTCCAGCTCCCCTGTCCTCACCCCTCACCCACGTCTTGAATTCCCAGCCCAGCCCCGATGAGGGATCAATTACAAGGAGCCTTAACCCACAGCCCCTGAGGGACCCCCGGCGGAGAGGAGCCTGTCACAGTTGAAGAACAGGCCGGGTCCGAGCCTCCTTCCCCTCGCCGTCTCCACTGCTCTGGGGAGACACGGTTATCTCCCCTCCCAGACGAGGAAGCCGGGGTTCCCAGAGGTTATCAGTCTCTGCCACCTGGCTCCGTGCTGGCAACTCGTGACAGAGAGGAACTGCAGAGCGCCAGCTTCGGAGTGGCCGCCGCGTCCGGGGCAGGGTGCAGCCGGGCTCACCTCGCCTCTGCACCTCGTCCCTCCTGGGGAGGTGGAGGATCATGTCCCGTTAGGACAACCAACCAAGACAGCGCGCAACGGGCTCATCATAAGGGCCCAGGCCTCCGTGTCCTGGTCGAGTTCTAGCGTCATCACTGCCCCTGTGGTGGGTTGAACAGAGTCTCCTGAAAAGATACGTTCACATCCTGACCCCCCGGAACATGTAAATGTGGCCTGTTTGGAAAAAGGGTCTTTGCAGATGCGATTAAGTGGGGAATCTCAGGACGAGATCGTCCTGGATTTGGGTGGCCTTAAATCCACTGACTAAAGTCTTTATAAGAGAAGAGAAAGATTCAGACACAGCGGAGAGGCCATGTGAAGACAGAGGCAGAGGTGGAGGGACACGGCCTCAAGCCTGGGGTGCCTGGAGCCCCCAGAGCTGGGCGAGTCAGGAAGGACCCTCCCCTGGAACCTCTGGAGGGAGCACAGCCCTGCGACCCCTGGATTCAGACCTCTGCCCAGAGGACTGGGAGAGAACACATTTCTGCTGTGTTAAACCCCCAGTCCGTGGTCCTGTGTCACAGCACCCCTGAGACACTCACACCATCCCCGCCTGGCTGGGAGCCCCTCATGGGCATGGATGCAGTGTCCCCATCCACCCCAAATCCACAGCAAGGAGCCAGGCCCCCAGCAAAGGCTCCCCGTGGAAGTTCCTTGAAGGAGCGAATTAACCCAAGGGCGGGAGTCAGGCCCAAGCCCCAAGAAGCGGGGTGCAGGCACCGGGGCCCTGGGCTCATGACGCCCAATGGCAGCAGCACGGCCAGGCTGTCCGAGCCCCACATGCACCCACATCTGCCAGCCCCACGTCCCAGCTCATGCCACCCCAGGGCTCCAACTCCCCGTGAGATGCCGAGATGGTGGCTTTGGGAGGTCTGAGCAGCCTTGGCAGGAAGCTGGAGGACGCTGTCCTGCAGGGGTGGGGGCTCCACTCACAGCCACACTTGTGTGAACAGAAATTAAATTTTGCTTGTGCCGAATCCCAGAGATCTGGGGGTGACTTGCTCTGGCAGCACACCCAGCCCTCCCGACAGCACAGCGGCCGACCCCCAGTGGGCCAGGGACTGAGTGGGCCCCATGTTTGCACCGGTGGAACCCCAGCCGGTGGGACCCAGAGACGTCTTTGCCATCTTCTTCATAAAGTGTGATAACCGGAGGCCACCCCAGGAAGGGGTGGAAGTGGCAAGAGTTTTTCTAAAAAGCAGAAACCAGAGAATCCGGGGAGAGGGCTGCCGCATGCATTTGGGATGTTATTTTCCAGAATTCGTGCTGAAGAACAGAAGGGTTAGGAGCTGACGAGGATCGACGTGGTTTCTGTCACTAAAAAGAGAAAGGTCAAGGCTGCGAGGCCACACTGCCCCCTCCATCTGGAGACTGAGGCACTCCGTTAAGCCGATGTCCCCGCCAGCCGCCTGGGGAAGCCCTGCGGTGTTGGGTCAGCCCCCGCCACAGGCGCGATGAACGCCAAGATGCTGGGCCCTGAGGAGGGACACGTGGGCCACTCTCAAGGGGCCTCGGTGATTGCCTCTGGAGTGGGGAGGGGCACACTTGGAGTACAGACCGAGGTCGGAGCAAGAGAAGCCCTGGGCCAGAGGGGAGAGAGACCCCGGGGGATGCGGGTGGGAAATGCCTAGGATCAAGGTGTCCCTGGGGTGAGGGGGAGTTTGGGGAGCCATCCCTCTGGCTGTGACGGCAGACACGTGAAGGCGAGACAGAAGACAGGTCAGAAAGGATGGGTATTCCCAGGTGAACCCACAGGGTCCCCAAGGAAGCTCTGCTGCCCGGCTGGGGGCTCCCCAGAGTGGCCCCGGGGGAGGTGGAGGGCCCCGGGTGATGGAGGAGCAGCTGCGGCAGGCCCAGGAGGAAGCCTCAGGGGAGGTGGGAGCTGGTCAAGACTCAAGGAAGCTCAAGGTTGGCCAGGTCGCACAGGCTGGTGACGACGCAGCCAGACCAGGCCTCCCGCACTCCAGGAGGAGTGTCGGAACAAACGATAGCCCCAGGACCCCGCCCACGAGCAGCCTTATAGCGAGCAGCAGATACTGCCATCACCCCGGTGTGCAGCCAGAAAGACTAAGGCCCGGGGCTGGAAAGATGCTCGGTTGGCCAGGCCAGGGCAGGCCCCTGGGCGCAGCTCTCCAGCTCCTGGAGAAAAGGCCAGGGTCCCTCCACGGTAGGACCGTGAGGCCACCAGTGAAAGGCCCTCACCCTCCTGGTCCCATCATTAGTGGGAGCCAGGACTTCAATTCGGCAATGTCCAAACTGAGAGAGGCCACAGCTGCTGCAGCCTAAGCCCCACGACACCCCCACCAAGAACGAGGAGCAGGAGCTGTGGGTACAGGCTCCAGCCCTGCCTTGTCAATGCGACTTAGGGTTTTCTGTTCTTCTGACTAAACCCAAACCTGCCTGACCTTCCTTCCAGACCCCTCCATCCTTCCCCCAGCCCCCCCCATGCCTGTCCACCCCACGCCCCTCAGCCAGCCCTCTCTTCTCTCCTCACCCTCTTTGACCCCAAGGGTCTCCCTAGCTAACACTCTGGGTATGCTCCCCACTGCCTCTCGCTCCTGGGAACGAAACTGCTCTTCGAGGCCTCTCCAACTTGCCTCCCCTCTGGGTTGCTGGAAACGATGGCAGACAGGGCCACGTCCGAACTTTTTCTGGGTCACTCCTCACGGCCATCAGGCCTTGCTGATTCCACCTGCTGATAGCCCTCGGGTTGGCCCAGCCGCTCCATCTCCCAGGCAGAGCCCAGACCAGGGCCGCACTGCCACTCGCCTGGGCTCCCAGACACCTTCTGGCCCCAGAGCTGTGAGAAAGACGTTTCTGTTGTTTTATGTTGCCCAGTTTGTGGTCCAGTTGGCAGCCCCGGTCACTCGTGCAGTGGGTAAGACTTAGCCCAGGCCCAGCCTGCTGACCAGCCTTCGTAGCACCGTGGGCGTGGACCCTGGGGCACCAGGGTGGGGTGTGGCGAGGAAGACCCAGGCTCAGGGCAGGGAGAGGTGGCAGCGCCCACACTGTGGCTTCAACAAGGGCACCAGGGAACTCAAGGAGAGGGGCGCCCCCTCACACCGGGCTGAGGGGACTGCATCCACCTGAGCCAGACGCCACAGGGAGAATGCGCGTGCAAAATCGCTCACCCACCTCTTTGTGAAAGCTAACGGTACGTGACTTCCGGAAGGAAAGAAGAGAAAATCCACCAGCAATGATTCCTCAGTTAGGACACAAAAAGAATTCCCTGTGGAAGAAAAAACAGTAAAAGGACTTCATCAAAATTAAAGGGGCCGGCCCGGTGGCATAGTGGTTAAGTTCGTGCGCTCCACCTCAGTGGCCCCAGGTTTGTGGATTTGGATCCCGGGTGCAGAGTTAGCATCGCTTGTTAAGCCATGCCGTGGCAGCGTCCCACATGAAAAATAGAGGAAGATGGGCATGGATGTTAGCTCAGGGACAACCGCCCTCACTGGAAAAAAAAAAACTAGAAAACAAAAAACCTGACAGTATCAGATGTTGGTGAAGACGTGGAGCAACTAGAACTCTCGTCCGTGCTTGTGGGACACTACCTTAGAATAGCTAGTCGGAAAAACAGTTTGGAAACTTCTTTAAAAGGAAATCCACTTGCTAAATAACCATCACTTTTACTCAGAGGGATGCAGCTGGAAGATACTAAAGTGTGCACCCACAAGAGTCCTGCGCACAAACGGTCATGCGGCTCCATTCGTGCATAACGGTGTAAAGTGGGAGCATGCGGAGTGCGTGAGGGGTGGCAAATGCCCCGGGGCGGTGACCCGAAATTCTGAGGCTGCTCAGTGATGGAGCGTGAGCTGGTGACGCACACACATGCATCTCTGGAACATAGTGACGGGCTGGGAACTGGGACACAGACAGGGCTCACCAGTGACTGTATTTATATGAAGTTCCAAAAGTGGCGAGACTAATCCTATAATGATAGAAATCCATCAGTGACTGAGTTGAGGGGTGGGGAGAACAGATTTTAAAGAGATACGAAGAGATGGAAACGTTCTGCATCTTGACTGGAGACACAAAGGCACAGGTTCACATGGTGAAATGTCCACCTGAAACGTGCGCATGTTATTGTCCATAAATCACACTGCGATAAGGTCAGTTTGAATAAGCGTCAGTGCATCACGGATGAAGCTCATCCTGCCTGTGTCTCGGTCAGCTCGGCTGCGGTAACAGACAGCCCCACCTCCGTAGCCTTCACCCACACACGGCCACACCTCGCTCAAACTTCGTGTCGGCAGCAACAGGCTGGCTGTCGCTGTTCTCAGTCTGGTGGCAGGATCAGCTCCACAGGGACGTTCTGTCTCAGATGAAGGGTGAGAGTGAGCTGCGGTGGAGACGCTGGCGACTCCTGAAGCTGATGGTCGGGTGTGGCAAACGGCAGTCCCCCCACATTCCACTGGCCAAAAGGCCACGTGTCCATGCCTGACACCAATGAGGCGGATGTATCCCCCTCCAGAGAGGGCAGAGGGGTCCTCAGAGTCACAGGCGGGTGAGGTGCATCCTGTTCAGGGAAGGACAGGGAGCAAGTCATTGGAGATGCACCTCCCACCCCGTCAGGAAGCTACCCAGGGCTCCGAGCGGGGGCTGGGAGGCCCAGTGAGGAGGGGACACAGTCGGGTAGAGGGAGGGTCCCCTGGGCAAAGCCAAGGGGATGAAGGAGCCAGTGGGTTGGGAACGACGGTGATCCCCACCCCTCCTGAGCCCACACGCCCAGCCTGTGTGGGCATTGGCGCAGGCCAACTCCCTATACCCTCCGCTGGCCCCGCGGGGTGGGCGCTCTCTGGAGGAGGAGCAGGAGGCACAGGCAGGCCACAGACCCACCCCGAGGCATGCGGTAAGCCGAAAGGCTGGAGTGAGCCAGGCGGCCCGGCAGAGCGGCTCAGGCTCCACTGCAGATTCTTGGGGTGTGGACGGTACAGGGGAGGCTGGGACCACCCCTGGGGGCTGGCACGCCATGTTGCCAGCTAGCTCCTCTGCCAGGGCCACGCTAGGATGAACAGGGCCACGCAAGAGCTAGCCCCAGCTTGCCCAGCCCGCTGCCAGCCCAGTGAGCTGCCAGGCCGGCCAGCTGTGTGCCGGGATGCCGGCGGCCGGGGGTCACCGCTTCCCATCTGTCTCCTCTCCCAGGTGGCACTTATTTTTAGAGCTGAGGCTTCACAGACAAGGCGGCAGCAAGGCTTCTGTGGGGTGGGCTCAGGCTCGGGCACGGGGAACCTTGGCAGGCGGGGAGCCAATCGTGGGGGGAGCCCAACCAGGACCACCCAGCCGAGAGCAGCAGGCTGGCAAGGGTGCACTGCGGGCCCAGGCACCCTCTCTCCTCGGAGGGGCTCGGCCACTGTGTGCTGGCTGCCTGCGGGCCCGCCGCCCCTGCTCCTCCCGAGCCCCCTCTCCTTTCCACCCTCCTGCTCCTTCCTTCCTCTCTGGAAATACCTTTGCCCCCTGGCCTCCAGGATGCCACGCTCTCCCGGATCTCCTCACAGCCCCACGACTGGCCCCCCCAAACTTTGGAAGATCTGAGACTCTGTCCTTGGGTCCCTTCCCTCCCACTTGTGCCTGCTCCCCGGTTGGCTTCTGATACCGTCTCCCCTCTGGCGACTCCCACAGTCACGGTCAGGACCAGAGCCAGCTCTGAGCTCTGCGCCGCAGACCCATATCTCCAAGAGGTGTCTGTAAGGGAGCATGTGGGGCCAGCTCTGGTCCTGTCCCCCGGCCCCATCTTGTCTGGGTAGCCCGCCCTCCCACACACCCCGGTGTCATCCTAACCCCCCACTCCCCACATCCCATCTGTTGGCTCTACTGTAACCAGCTCTGGAACCAGCCTCTCTCCTCTCTCTGGCACCACTGGCTCCAGGCCACCATCAGCTCTGGCCAGGATTCTCACCATGGCTGCCTCACTCCCTCACCCCAGGCTGACCAGTCCATGGCTCCACCCTGGTGAGAGCCCCATATGACCTCTGACCCTGCCCCCTACACCCTTCACTCCCTCTACTCCAGCCACAGTGGCCTTGAGCACCAAGGTCCCCTGCTGTCCCAGGGCCTTTGCGTCATCTGTGCCTTCCTCTTGGGCCACTTGTTCCCTCACCTCCTTCAAGACTTGCTCCATGTCCATCCCCGGGAACCCCTGGGCAGGCACCCCCTATGCCACACCCCATTGCTGGCTGTAAGTTCCCCTGTGGGTTTGCCACCCACTGGCTCCATATAGATTTCACTTGTTCATCCTGTCTCTTTCCTGTCTCCCCTCAAGGGGGTTTGTGTCCGTTGTGCTTGTGCTGCCCCCAGTGCCCAGAACAGCACCTGACACATAGTGGCGCTCAATTAACATCTGTCCTGTTAGTCATCCACAATTACGAAGACTGGGAAGGGAGACAGAAGCGCAGAAAGACTATTTCCATGCGTCTTTGTAGAGCGGCAGCCCCCTCACCCCCGCCCGACCCCAGGAAGGAACCCAGAGAGGGGGGACCCGGGCAGAGGAGGCCAACCCCAGAGGCTGGCCTGGTGTCCTGTGCGGAGGAAGAAGCGATGGATGCAGTGAGACCCTTGGCCTCCCAGACTCCCCGAACCTGCCGTGCCCGCATGTGGTTAGTGACAACGGCCTGCTGTGCTTGAAGACCAGGTGGGGTCCCCAAGAAGATGCCTGCCCCCCCATCTCCCCACTCCCTTCCCAGCTCAGACCGGTGACAAAGGCAGACCTCAGCCCACCCTGGAGAGGCACCCAGCCTCCTGAGTTAGGGGGCAGCGCAGGAGCTGCGGGGTCCGGCTGACAGGTGACTGTGACGGCTGGGGCAGGGCGGGTGGAGCCCTGAGGCTGCTGGGTGGAGGGACGGGGTCGGGGGTGATGGCAAATGATCAGTATGAACACAGCTCTGTGACGCAGGATTTGTCACCCTGGCGAGGACTCCAGAAGGTAGTCAGTGCCACCCTCCTGCCAGGATGGTGCTGGATGGAGCAGAAAGGCACCAACGGCCCTGCGGGAGGGCAGCCGGAGCCAAGGACACTCTGTGTGCGATGACAAGGAAGGCACAGTTGAGGGGCACCAGAACCCAAGAGGAGCAGTGAGGGCTGTTCTCCAGGGGCCGGCTGGGAGACGGTGCCCAGAACTGGCCTCCCCGATAGCTACAGGGACCGTAGGAGCCAAAGCAACAGAGGTAGGTGAGGCACCTGACGGTCAGAAGCCAGGTGGGACCGACCATGCAGCCGGTTGCAGGTGGGAGCGGCAGGTGAGGCCCAGATGCAGGGAGCGCAAAGGTCAATAGGATGGGACGTTCCTCCAGAAGACAGAGGGGTGCCAGCAAGGTGTCGCTGACTCCTGAGGACGGGGTGTAGCCGCCCCTGAAGCAAGAAGGGTTAATAATCACTGGAAAAGGCTTGCCAACAAACTGTGACCCGGAGATGAAAAGGCCGGTTAGCCAATGACGGGTAAGACCTCCAAGGGGAGGCAACCTAAGCCAGGCATCAGTCACCTGGGGGCACAGATGGAGACACGATATCGGGAGCAGGAGGGGCTGTTGTCTAGGAGGACTTGCATGCTCCGAGATAAAATATACGAGCACAGCAATAACATGATAATATCAAAACAGAGGCCAAGGGAGGGGTCCTTGAGAAATCACTAAGAATTCTTGGCATTCGCTAATTGCATTGTCCAGAACACCTGTGTATGTTCAACAGACGTAAGCTATGTATATATTGAAACGCTGGTTGTAATAAACTCAGAGTGGCCATCAGCCCTCTCCGCATCTATCCTGATGTGTCCATTGGACTGCGACACCGACACAGGGGACCAGGGGCTGACAGCAGCTGCCCTCCCCAGGTAAGCGAGGCCCCCCTGCCCGGTTTTCAAAGCTGAGCCAGTCCTCAGACCCAGAAGCCACTGACGGAAGGAACCACTGGCCCGACGAGGCAGGCGCCGCCAGGCCGCAGAGAGTATATGCACTCGAATCCCCCAGGCCTTCCCCATCAAAGACCCACAGAATGCAGGCGTTGGCCCTGTCCTGTCCCCATTAACCCACCAGCTTGGTCCCTACAAAAGCCAGTTTGTCGGTGTGAGGTAACAGCGGGCTGCACACATTTAACCAAGTGGCCCAAGTTGTGAAGAACATGCCAGCCGAGGTGTCTGTGCTGGAGAACATCACTGCAGCCCCCACCACGTGGTAAACCACCAGTGACCTGGCTAACAAGGAGGCTTGGCAGGTGTGGACAGCAGTGACATCTCAGTCTTCCCCAGGGCTGTGGTGACTCTCCAGCCCACTGTCTGTCTCGTCTGGGTGTCCAGCAGAACATCACAGTGGTCCGCGGATCATCGACCCCGTGCTGACTGGACCAGAGGAGCAAGAAGTGCCTGGGAGGCCTGGGTAAGATTCCCACTCCCCAGAGGGCGGAGAGAAACTGTACAAAGATTCGAGGCACACCACCCCAGCGGAGGTTTTAAGGAGCAAGTGTCTGGGACGTGTTGGGACGTCTCCTCCAAAGTAAAGAACAAACAATTGCATCTCGCCCTTTTCACCTCTCGGAAGGCGGGCTGGTAGGGCCCTGAGATATGGAGGCAGCACGTTTCACACTTGAGAACCATGCTGCGACCCATGTTCTGGGGACACAAATGCTGCCAGCTTTGAGGGGGGCCCAGGCAGGAAAGGGTTCAGCAGCAGGTCCAGGCTGTGGAGTTCGCCGCCCTGCCGCTGACCATACAGCCTGGCACGTCCTGCGGCACAGGGCATCTGTGGTGAGAGGAGACCCTGAGCGGCATTCACGGCAAGTTCCCACGGAGAACGGAAACGCAGACCCCCGAGCTTCTGGAGCAGGGGCACGCCTTCCGCAGCAGAGACCGATGCTCCGTTCAAAAAACCAGCTCCCGCGCGCTGCTGGTCCTGAGAAAGACGGGACAGCTGACTACGGTGCAGCCAGAGCTGCCCAGCGTGAGCGAGGCTGTGCCGGCCCTGCTGTGTCATTAGGCTCAGCAGCCACCCGTCATCTGATGGAAGCAGTACATCCAGGACTGGACGCGGGAGCAAGCTGCACGAGAAAGCAGACCCCACATTGTCAGCCAGCGCCCCCTCTGCATGTGCGTCTATGGCTACCTGGGGCGCTGTTAGGATTGGCTGGCAGGGGAGGCTCTCAAATGGGTGGATCCAGAGTGTTGTGAGCTGACAGTGGCTAGTCACTGTGCTACAGCCCCACTCGGGGCTCGCCTTCACATACCGTGGTGAGCAGAGTCCCCCTGGGGTAGAGCTCTGGATGGGGCACCTGGTCATCCACCTGGGGAGCAGCAAGGACTGGCTCAAGGGAAGAGCAAGCAGGACCTCACGGGCACTGGGAACGGCCTGGCCTGGTCAGGGGCCTGGAAGGAGAGATGGGGAGGTTGGGGCGGGACGTCTGGGGAGAGGCATGTGGATGGACACATGGGAGTGGTTCGAAATTGGAAGGTTTGTTGCCCCGAATGTAATGTGTCCTTTTCTTTGGCTACTTTCATGCTTTTCTTTAGGTTTCAGAAGTTTGACTATGATGTACCTCTGGGTGGTTCTCTCTGTATTTATCTGTCTGAGGTTCACTGAGCTTCTCAGGTCTGTAAATTGATGACGTTCACTAAATTTAGGGAAGCTTTGACCGTTATCTCTTTAAATTCTTTTTCTGCCCCAATTTCTCTCTTCTCTCATTCCGGGACTCCAAGTACACGTGTATTAGACAGTTTGTATTGTTCTACAGATCACTAGGCTCTGTTCCTTTCTTTCAGTGTTTTTAAAATCACTATTCTTTAGAAGAGATGATTTCTATTGCTCTGTCTTCAAGTTCACAAGTCCTTTCTTCTATGGTTTCTAATTTGATGTTAATCCCAGCCAGAGTTTTTTATTTCAGATATATATTTTTTAGTTCTAGAATGTCTCTTTTTTTTGTCTTTATTTCTCTGCTGGGAATTCCTGTCTGTTCATTCATTGTGAACATCTTTTTTGTTAAGCATTTGAACACATTGTAACAGCTGCTTTAAAGTCCTTATTACTGTCTAATACCTGATTCATCTGAGCGTCTACCACATCAATTGATTTTTCTATTAAGTGTGGGTTGTGTTTTGCTGTTCCTTCACATTTCTAGTATTTTCTTATTGTATATTGAGTATTGGGGATGGTGCATTGCTATATATTTCTTCCTCTGTAGGATATTGATTTCCCCTCCTCTCTCCCTGCCTACTCTGGTTTTAATTGTATGATTTAATTGCATGTATTATATGATTACTTTTATCTCCTCTCCTGGCGTATCAATAATACTTTTAAAAAATTTTAGTAGTTGTCCCAGAGTTTACAATGTTCATTTTTAACTAACCTAAGCCCACCTTCAAATAACGCTACACTGCTTCACGTGCATCGCAAGGACCTCGTGCAGTGAGAGAATTCCCAATTCCTCGCTGTCGTCCCTGTGACGCGGCCGTTGTTCACGTCACTTATCCATATGCTACAATTGCCTGATGCATTGTCACTATTACAGCTTTATGCAGTTCTTGTGGATCAATTAAGAATTAGGAAAACAAAGATTGTGTCTGACCTTCATTTATTCCCTTCCTTGGGGCTCTTCTTTTCTTTTCTTAGACCCAAGTTTCTGACACATATAATTTTCTTTCTTCCTGAGGACTTTTTAAAGACATTTCTTACAAAGCAAGTCTGCCAGTGATGAATTCCCTCCGTTTTTGTCTGTCTGAGGAAGTCTTTGTTTTTCCTTCACTTTTGAAGGAAAATCTCACTGACTTCTAGCTTGGTGTTTTTTTCATTCAACACTTGAAATATTTCACTCCACTCTCTCCTTGTTTGCCTGGTTTCTGACAAGAAATCCCTGTTCTTCTCCAGGAAGGTTCCCCTCTGGACTCTCAGATTTTCTCCATCTTTGGTTTTCTGCAGCTTGGGTACAGCACGTCCAGATGTGGGGCTCCTGTTGTGTCACACTGTTGTCTTCATCCTGCTTCGTGTCCTGTGAGGTTCCAGCATCTGTGGTTTGATGTCTGTCATTAATTTTGGAAAGTTCTTGGCCCTTATTACTCCAAATATTCCTCCTGCTCTATTCTCTCTTGCTTTTCCTTCTGACCTTCCAATCACGTGAAGACTCCACCTTTTGATATTGTTACACGGTTCTTGAATGTTCTGTTTTTTTCTTTTTTCCTCTTTTTTTTAGTTTTGGAATTCCCTGCTGGCCTGCTTCAGGTCACGGTTTCTCCTCAGCCCAGCTGAGTCCACTACAAGCCCGCAGATGTCTTCTTCACTTCTGTTACAGTGTTGATTTCCAGCATTTCCTTTTTCTTCTTTCTTAGAGTTTGCATCTCTCTGCTCACATTATCCATCTGTTCTTGCATGTTGTCCACTTTCCCCATTAGATCCCTTAACGTGTTAGTCATCGCTATTTTTAACTCCCTGTGAGTTTAAAGTTCTGGCGTCTGTGTCATGTCTGAGTCTGCTTTGAGGCTCAGTCTCTTCAGACTGTGGTTTTTCCTGATTTTTGATCTGCCTTGTAATTTTTTTATTGTTGGAAGCCAGACATACTGATTGGTAACTGTTCCAGGACTTCCGTGGATGTCTGATCTGAGCCTCAGGAGATGGGGTGCTGTCACCCGACAGGGCAGAGAAGCACACGTGTGCCCCCAGGGGACCTCGTGCTGCCCCTGTGCCTGATTCTAATGGAGACAATACGGCAGCCGTGCCCTAGAGGAGCCTGTTAACCAGGGGCTTGTTCCCTCAGGAATGGGGTCTGGTCAGCAGAGATGCTCGTCAGGGACGCAAGGTCCAGAGGGGTGGTGTCAGCCACGGCCTCGGGACCCACTGCGGTGTGGTTGATGGCGTCCTCCACTTCTCCTAAGACTTTCCCCAGAAAATGTGTCCAACCGCGATTCTGGAAGAGTTTTCCTCAGTTGGGGCAAATTTCTTGTAAGGAGCAAGTGCATTCAGCACTCGAGGGTGGGTGCTCTGCTCCCCCAAGCCCGTCTTCAGGGCTGACACACTCACCCCTCTGTGGGAACTCTCGCTGTTGACAGCTCGCAGCTGCATTGTGTGGGGAGTGCAGCTGACAGAGCACGAGAGGCGGCAGGCTCTGGCCCCAGAAGAGCTGTGACCGCCCAGCACGGACCTCAGGCAGGAGCCTCCACTGTCCGGGCCTCAGTCTCCTCATCTGTGAAGTGGCCGTAATGGTGACAGGGCTGCCCATGGGCCCTGCAGATGCACCGACACAGGGCAGGCTTTCCAGAGATTTCTCTAATGATTCCCAGTCGTGAGAGAAAGTCAGCTGAGGAATGGTGGGCTGTCAGAGTGCAGAAGGACGACACAGCAGCAGATACTGTAGCTAGCAGGGGAGAAAGTATGGCAGGGAGAGAGAGTGGGGGCATGGGGAGAGACAGAGAGACAGACAGACAGACAGAGAGACAGAGACAGACAGAGACAGAGACACAGAGATGAGAGATAGAGAGACAGACAGAGAGACAGAGACAGAAAAAGACAGAGAGGTAGAAAGAGAAACAGAGAGAGATAGAGAGAGGGAGACTTGGGGGGAACCTGCTCACGCAGAGGTCGGCGCCTCCTACAAGTGGGCGGGGGTCTCGGGATCCCCCATAGGCCTGTGGAGGGACTCAGAAGGCAGGGAGGCCAGCCTGCCCTCCCAGCCTCACAATCAGGCTGTGAGCAGTGTCGTCCAGGGGGTGGGATGGTGTGAATGAAGGCTGGAGGTCCGTTCCACAGAGCCCGTCCACCTCTCTGCTCTGACTGACCACCGTGGAACCCCCGGGAGCCTGAGCAGGACAGGGAGGACCCAGCTGACACCCTCCGGGATCCTAGCCCATCCTAGGCAGCAGCTCCATCTGGGAGCCCAGGAGCCTTAGCAGTCGGTCCTTAAATTGAGTGCCAGCAGCCTCCCTCATGATGGAGAGAAACTTCATCCACTCACGGCCCCAGGTGGGACGCCACAGGCTACTGTGCAGCTGGCCTTTCCCAGGCTTGAGCAGGAGATGCGAGTCCTCCGGCCTCACATTGGCCTGGGCTGGGATCCGCCAGGAGGGCTGCTGGGCGGGGGCTGCTGCGAGGGGCTGTGCACCCAGGTCCACGTTAGTAACCTATTAGGGGCACCAATGGGGTAAATTCAATCCATGCTGCTTTTGACTCCATTTTGAAACCCGTATTATTGGCCCAGTGGAGCATGACCAACTCCTCGAGGGTCCGTCCAAGCCGCTTGAGTGAGGCCAATAGGAAAGGCTGTGAGGCAGGCAGCAGGAGAGCAGAGGCGCACAGCGGGCCCAGCACGCCTGCAGCTCAGCTTGTTGACTGTGTGCCCACCACCCCCATCCCTGCCAAGAGCCCAAGCCCACCCGCCCGTCAAAATCCTACCCCGCCCCGGCTCTGCACAGACTCTCCTGGGGTGCCAGGGTTGGCGAGGGGCTGAAATTCAGGATATTTAACTGTTACGGGTTGGACTAAATCCCCCCAAAATTCGTGTTGAGGTCTTGACCCCATAGCTGTGAATGCGGCCGTGTTTGGAAATAGGGTCTTTGCAGACGTAGTCAAGTCAAGACGAGATCATTAGAGTGGGCCCCAACCCACGATGACTGGTGTCCTTAGAAAAAGAGGAAATTTGGACCCAGAGAGACACGCACACAGGGAGACCCATGTGAAGATGGAGGCAGAGATGCGGGTGAAGCTTCTACAAGCCGAGGAGCATCAGAGATGCCAGCAGACCAGCGGGAGCCGGGGGTGAGGCCTGGGGCAGACTCTCCCTCGGCCTCAGAAGGAACCAGCCCTGCCGGCACTGTGGTCTGGGCTTCTGGCCCCCAGACGGCGGAGAGTGGATTTCTATGGTGTGAGGCGCCCGGTCTGGGGGACTTTGTTACAGCCGCCCCAGGACACTCACAGACACACTATCAGAGCAGGCTCGGCCGTCAGTGTAGGGCTGGAGCAGGTCCCATAGGGCCCCCTGGGCCCAGCACCACCCCATTAGTTACTAGATGGTGGGGGGCCTTGGAGGGAGGTGCTGGGGTGGTCAGGACAGGGGCGCGTCCCCAGGGCCTGGGAGAGCTGGATGCAGCAGCTGTTCACAAATATTTCAACAAGTTCGCACGAGGAGCAGCTCTATCTGGTTCCAGAACTTTTTCACCATCCAAAAGCAAACCCCGTCCCCACTGGCTCCCCATTTTCCCCAAACCCCCAGCTCCTGACACCCACCAGTCCACCTTCTGTCTCCGTTGACCCGCTTCTCTGGACATTTCCCACAGACGGACTCGCACGACAAGCGCCCTTGGTGACCAGTCTCTTCCCCTCAGCACTTGCTTGTGACCAACGTGTTTTAGTGAAATAGAATAAAATGGAAATACAAGAGCTGGAAAGCACAGACCCAGGGCCCAGCATGTCCTCCCCCAGAGCCAAACCCAGAGATGCCCCTGGCACCAGGGGTGAGAGGACGGCGCCTTTGGCAGTGGAAACCCTGCACGGCTGGGGACCGAGTGACAGGCGAGACGGCGCTTACTAGGCGTGTGGGCAGGAACGAACATGTGAACACTGACAGCATGGAGAGAACACGGGAAGGAGGCACAGCCGTGTGCCGGCCCTGGCACCAACCAGCAACCCTGCCCTCTATCTCGGGGAAGGACGCGGAGACGGCAGAACTGTGAGGCAAAACTGAGGACGGGCGTCGTGGAGCCAGAGCGGCCGTGGGAGGAGGCGCCGGGCGAGCGGATCTGGAGGCTGTGGCTGTGGTCACACGAAGTGTGTTTGTTCACATAAAAGGGTCAAGAATCGCTCAGACACGTGACATAGAAGCATTGCCACTCCTGTCAGGAAGTGCAGCGATTTGGTGCGCACACGCTTTATGACGCACAGATACACACACATAGACAAGTAACACACATGTTAGTCACAGGACGCACATGAGCACGTAAAGACTGAGTGGATAGACAATGGATTTCTCACCACAGAGTGTACTCAAAAAGGCTTGAAACCTGCAGATCTGGTCAATTCTCAATAAAAACACCAAGATTCTTCCGATTCCCGTTTGACAGATGAGGAAACTGAGGCTTCTGAAGCTTGGGTGACAGTTGGGGGTCCGGGTTCCCTGTGTGGGGAGTCCCTGCTCCGAGCCCCTCTGAGGGGTCTGCAGGAGTGCTGACCGCGAAGGCGGGCCCAGGCTCTAGACCCCTCCAGCTGGCTCAGGTCACAACTGTGGCGGGAGGACGCCTCTGGGGCACCTGGTCCCGCTGCTCAGCAAAGCAGGCCAGGCCTGGGCCCCGCATCTCCGCCATCTGGAGACCAGAGGATGCGGATGTGTGGAACTTGGTGGAGGGGCTGGGCTGAAGTCCAGCTCTGCCATCTCCTGCCCGGGAGACCACGGCCCTCAGGGAGAAAGGGAAGTGCCTTAAAAGGAGACGGCCCTCCTGTCCACCCACAGCCTCCGTGGCCACCGCGCCAGCCCCACACCCCTTGAAAACCCAGGGTGAGAGCTGAGAGCCAGGGGACGAGGCCCCTCTGTGCCGTCCGGCGCCTGAACGCAGGGCTCCCCGCCTGTGCAGGGAAGGGCTGAGTCCTGGGACTCTGTCGCAATGGCCCATCTCCCTCCGGGCAGGTCCTTATTCCTACCCAGCCATCCAGACCCCCGGGCCTGGGGCCACCGCTCGCTCCACTGTCCCTGCGACTGAACCACAGGGGAACACGTGTGCAGGTGCCTGGCAGCGGGCAGACGCCTGACAGGAGGAAGGAGGCAGGGCTGCCTCTTCCACCTCTATTTCCTCATCTCCCCGACAGTCCTGCTGTCTCTTCCTCCAGCTACACCCAGATTCCATCCCCACCACTGCCTCCCTGGTCCAGCTCCATCCTCAGCCTCCTGAATCACAGCCTCCACCCGGGCTCCCCACTTCTGCCTCGTCCTCGTGGGGGAGGGAGGAAACACCTGCCTTTTCCCTTTCTCTTCCTCTCTTGAAATGAGACCGGTGAACACGTTCACCACATGCAGTAGACAGGTCTTAATGTGAGCCTCACAGCAAAATAAGAAGTCATCTTTTAGTCCCAACCTTGTCTAAGCAAAGATCTGGAGCAGGTGGGGGAGCGGCCATGTGGCCCCGGGGGAGAGTCCTCCTGGCAGAGGGAGCTGCGGGCACAGATGCCCTGAGGTGGCTGTGCCTGGCACCCACCTGTGGTCCGGCTCCATTCGGAGCAGAGCCCATGTCCCCATCCCGCTGTAACCCCACGGCCAGGCTCACAGGGAGGGCTCAGGGCAAAGGAGCCCATCTGGGCCAGGGTCCCCGCCTCCCCACTGGTGGGTGAGGCTCTCTGTGGGTTCTGCCCCAGGATGTTCCTCCTGGGCTGTGGGGGAGGAGCCCCCCTTCCCGAGGAGGGGGCTGTTTTGGCCACCAGGCTCCTGGGGCCGGGAGGGGGCCGGAAAGGGGACTGGGCAGCAGGTGCCACTTCTAACAGCCTTGACCGGCTGCCAGTCCCTTGGAGCTCCAGAGCGCATCTGTGCTCATCGGTTGGCCGACAGATGGGCCCCGGCGCAATATTTTTGGATTCAGTTAGACTTGGGGTGGTGGGAGCCCATACGGAGCGCAGGTGCGAGAGCAAAACAGCGTCCTGGGCCGGGCGGGGGGTGGGGGGAGGGGAGTGTCACCAGAAGCAGAGGGAGGGGACTTGGGGACCTGCTGGGGTGGCACACGGAGGCTGGCTGGAGACGCTCCAGGTGCCTGTGGGAAGGATCCTCATTTTACACCTCGGGTTTGGCTGAAGATTTGGGGGGAAGCTTCTAGCAAACCACTGGACCCTAATCCCCTCGTCCACCTGGGAGTGAAAATGGCGGCCCTCAGGGCTGGGCCAGGGGAGACCACGGAGGAGGGAGGAGAGCACGGCCGGGAGGGCCAGATGGCGGGTGTCGAGGATGATTTTCCCACCAGCAACTGCTTTTGTTGCTTAATCTTGTCATGGGCAGGAAGGCGCCACCCCCACGCCTGGTATCTCTGGGGCCACCTTCACGGCCGGCGGGGGAAGTTCCCAGGAACCGAGATAAGGCAGCCGGATGCGGCCTCGGACCTCAGAGCTCCAACCAGGATCCTGCAGACGGCCCCACGCCGATTGTTTGGGATGGGAACGGGGAGATGGTACTGACCGAGGTGCCTCGGGCAGCCCAGCGCAGGAAGATGTCCCGAGGCCAAGGTCCTCAGCGGGTCAGCGGCAGTCCCCAGCGGGCCCAGCCTGGGGTCCTTCTACACTCGGGGCTCTGCAGGGGGCAGTTTGCTTTTTCTTATGATGCCCTGCTCTCCCTGGCTGACAATGGGGAAACTGAGGCCCAGGGTGGTCAGGGAGCCTACCCAAATCACAGACATGCAGGCCAGGCCCGCAGACGCAGCCGGCACACGGTGTTGCGTCCTCGCCGACCCCAACGGTCCTACGAGGCGCACCTCGTCTGTACGTGTTCCCCTGTTCCCGTGTCAGCCTGCCTGTCTCCCGGGCCCATGGCCGCAGCTGTGTGTGAGGTTCTCCAGCGTGGGGACCCTGCATCAATATAAATATCAGTATTTGGTGCGTGAATGCGTAGCTACAGGAATCAGGGACGCTTTGTTTTAAAAGTACGAGTGGAGATTTTTCAGAGCAAATAATAAAAACAAACCTCTTTTGGAGTCTTAGTACGCGCCAGGACACACGTTTACGTGAAGCCGCGTGGGCCTCCTGGCTGCCCCGGGAGGAAGGCCTCACTGAGGGTTCCCACTGTATTAGGAGGGGACCCCGGGCACCCAGTGCGTGTCCCCACCCAGCAGCAGCCAGCAGCAGGGTAGAGTCGGGCCAGGGGGAGCTCGTCCCAGGCAGAGGGAGACACGCTCAGCTCCCCAGGAACCTCCAGAGTCACCAGCTTATGATGTTCTTTGGGTGGGCCGTCTGCTGACTCCAGACCCTCCGCCCGGGAGGACGAAGTGTGACTTTGCTCCCTGGCCCCCGGGTACAAGAAACAACTCACGCTTAATTTATCTAAGTCCACACAGAGCTGCCCCTCCCCCCTCGCCAGGACAGACCCCTCCCCCATCGTCACCGTTCTAAGATGTGTAGTCCATGCCCAGGGGCCGCCATGAAGTGTCCAGCGCTGAGCACCAGGGCCCAGCTGGGTCCGGGCCTCCAGGCTTCTCTCCAGAACCCAGCCCTGCCCCAGCCTTAGGGACGCCCCTCCTCTCCTTCCAGTCCTGCCGCCTCTGCCTCCTCTGAGCCCTGACCTCCACCCTCTCCATCCTCTCCCTGCCAGGTGCGCACTGAGAGCTCATCGCCTCTCAAAGGCAAGGACCACGTGGGAGGTTCCCAGCCTCCTTTGCAGCTAGGCACAGCCATGTGACCCATGTAGCCAATAAGCTGGAAGGGGAGATCTGCCTGGAGGTTTCCGGGAAAGATTTTCCTCCCTGGCTCCTTTTCTTCCCTCCTGGAACGAGTAGTCAGAAGTTGTGAGAGTTGGAGCTATGGCAGTCATCTTGGAACCGTGAGGCAAAGAGCCAGAAGACAAGAAGCCAGCACACAGGAGCTGGCAGGGCGCAAGGGTGCAGAGAGTCAGGGCCCCTGACGATGTCGCTGACTTGCTGCAGCCACTCCAGCCCCTGCTCCAGAGCTCCAGGTAACTAAATGGCTGTTTGTCGACCTCTCTTCACTGGAGATCCCGTCACTTGCAGCTGAAGTCTTGCTAACGGAAATGTGAAGCTATGTGCCCGTGAGCCCCTGGGCTCAACCAGGGCCTGCCAGCCCTGCTTAGGGCCACAGTGGAGGGAGGACACGAAGAGGAGGCGCCAGGAGGGCTCTGCCCCTCACTGCCTAGCGACCTTGGGCAGACCAATGGAGCCACCCCCACCGGGCCTCTGTTTTCCACTGGACATCGGAAGGGCCCTACAGGCCCCGGCCGAGCCGCCTCCAATGTGCCCCAGTCTGGAACCACCACACTGGGCCGTCTCTGAGGGCTTGCTCACATCACCCACGGCCCACGACTTTAGGAGGGCATGCTTGAGCTGGCGGTGAGGGAAGGGACAGTGGTGGGCATTCTAGGGGAGGAGTTTGTAGAAACTTCCTGGAGCCACAGCCGTGGAGGTGAGCAAGGAGGTTGGCTTGTTCGGGACCTGGAACGCTGAGCTCCGGCAGCTTTGCTTCCGTGGGAGATGGGGAGCTGGTGAAGGTTCTTGAGTGGAAGCATCCCCCAGTCCAGTCTGAGTCCTGGCTCTGCTCCCAGCTCCCGGGCTCCCAGGCAACTCCAGCTCTGCTGGGAGCAGGTTCGGTCTGGCAGGGGAGGAGGCAGAAATTCCGAGGTCCTCCATGTGGCCAGGGGAGGCCCTGAGCTCTCCTTCTCCTCTGAGAAGGTGATCCCATGACAGGCCACCTGGTCCTCCCGCGGGGCCACAGGGACACCTGGTTCTCCCCCCGGCCTGGCCCGGAGCCAGGAGTGAGGAAGAGGAAAATAACAGCAACACTGCTGCTGGGGGCTGCCAGGCAGGTGTGCCCGCCACGCTGGCGCTGGGCCAGGCCCCGGCACCGCCCCCATCTCGTCCTGACGACCCGGGCTCGGTCACCCCGCCTCGGCAGGCAGGGAAATTGAGGCTTAGGGGGGTGACCTGGCAGCCAGTGAGAGGCGGGGCCAGGACTCAAGTCCAGGTCCGTCAGACCCACGTGCCCCCAGGGCCCGGGGAGCCGCTAACCCGGCAGGTGGAGACGCAGCCTGTCCCCTGCACGCCTCCTTCCCCACAGCGAGGGAGGGGAGGGCGGCCTGAAGAGAAGCCATATGGCCCAGATTCCCGGCTTCCGCGGAGACGCGAGGGAATGAGACCTCCTCTCCCAGCTACTCTAGCGACTGAAAATATTTACATCCAAATACGTCCCAATGTGCCATATTTTTGCCTCAAGCCAGCCTGGGAGTCTGTCCTCACCACCTGGGAGGTGGCGACGCCTGGTTAGGGAGGGTCTGGCCTCCCTTGTCGTCAGGAGAGCTGACAACAATCTTGCAAGAGGTCCTGATGAAGCAGCAGCCGGGCATGGCGGGGGCCTCGGGGTCTGAAACATGTCGGAGCCAGAGGCCAGCCTGCAGGGCACTCCTGCCTCAGGGCCTTTGCACGTGCTGCTGGCTCTGCTCAGAGCCGCTTCCCGCAGAACAGGCAGGTGCACACCCTGGGTCACCCACGGCCTGTTCTGCGTCTCCTCTTCCCAGAGGCCCTCCGACCTGACGTTGCCTCCTTGGCCCTCTCCACCCTTAACCACGCGTGTTCCTTCCCAGCAGCCTCACTACGTAATGTGTCACATTTATTTTGTTTCTCCTCTTGCTGTCTTTCCCCCTCACAGAAATATCAGACTTGTAAGTGTGGATACTCGGCCTTGCTCACCCCGGTTCCCTGCACAGAGACCAGCACTCAGCTTGCAACGGGCCCTCAGTAAACACTTGTGCAATGCATCAACAACTGAGTGTGTGGGAGGGGGCATGCCCGGGGGCTGGGAGCTCCCGCTGACCCCCGCATGGAGTGGGGAAGTTGAGTGGGTCACTGGCCTCGGGCCTCCCACCTGTAAAACGGGCACGACCAGTACCAACAGCCGCAGCTCCCCTTTCGTGTCAGAGGGGGCTCTGCAACAAGCGGCCACGAGCTAGGGGCATAAAATAAGAGCCATTTATTCTCTCAGAGTCCCGGGGGGCGGAATTCCAAAACCGAGGCATCGGCAGGGCCCTGCTCTGTGTAAAGGCTCGAGGAAAGAAGGTTCTGGACTGAATCGTGTCCCCACAGACTCCTGTGCTGAAGCCAGAACCCCAGCCTCTCGGCACGGGGCCGAGCTCAGAGACAGGCCTTAGAGAGGTGGTTCTGCGAGGCGGGCCCGGCCCTCTGACGGGCGTCCCTGGAAAGAGGGGGATTTGGACACACAGAGAGACACGGGGGGCGGGACACTCAAAGCCCACGTCCACACGGAACCCGCACGCGGACGTTCAGAGCGGCTTCACTCAGAACCGCCACAGCCTGGAGGCAAGCGCGCTGCCCCCAGCAGGTGGACAGGCGAAGGCACCATGTCCATCCAGACGAGGGAACATACTGAGTCCTAAAAAGAAGAAACGAGCTGTCAGCCATGAAAAGGCACAGAGTAGCCTGAAAGGCATATGACTAAGTGGAAGAAGCCAGTCTGAAAAGGCCATACATTCTATCGTTCCAACTCTGTGACATTCTGGAAAAGAGAAAACCACGGAGACTCTAGAAAGTCAGACGCTGGCAGGGGGGAAGGGGAGAGATGAACAGTGGCGCACAGAGGATTTCTAGAGCAGTGCGACTACTCTGTAGGACACCACAGCAGTGGGCACATGTCAGGACATGTTTGTCCAAACTCACGGGACATCCAACGCCAACAGTGAACGCTAATGGAACTGGACTTTGGGTGACAGTGACATGTCTGCAGAGGCTCATCCCCTGTGACATGTCCCATTCTGGTTGGGGATGTTAACAGTGGGGACCCCAAAAGAGGAGGACATATATGGGAAATCTCTGTACCTTCTTCTCAGTTCTGCTGTGAACCTAAAACTGCTCTAAAAAATAAAGTCTGTTTAAAAGAAAACAGCAACAAACCCGGCCCCATGGAGCTGACCTCCTGGTGGAGGGCCTGATGGTAAACAAAATTAATAAGCAAACTATTTATCACAGCAGAAAGAGACACCTGCCATCTGAGAAGAAAAAGTGCGGGGCAGGAGGAGGCACACTTTTAAACAAGGGGATCGGGGGAGCAAAGATGCAAAGACGGAGGAGGGAACCAGGCAGATAAATGGGGGAGGGACACTCCAGGGGAGATCACAGAGCGTGCAAAGGCCCCGGGGCAGCCCTGTGCCCAGGCTGTACACAGAACAGCAAGTAGACAAGAGGGACCAGAACAGTGAGAGAGGAGGCGTGGCTGAGGATGCGGTGGCAGACCCCCACATAGAGAGGGCTCCTGGATCCTGCCCCTCCCCCAGCACACACCCCTGGAGGCCCAGGGGCTCCCGGCTTATTGAGGGTCCCGCAGCCTTCCTAGAGTTTCTGGATGCCCCAGGGCCCTCAGCGCCCTGCTGTGGATCCCAAGGCCCCTTCCCAGGATCTAGCACCCTAACTTCCTGGGGACCACAGATGAGGAGGCTTCCTGGAGGAGGTGAGCAAGCTGGGCAGCCAGGAGCTGGGAGAAGCAGGATCGGGTCGAGGCAGGGGGCAGCTGGAAGGCAGAGAAGGCCAGAGCCTGGCCTGAAAGTGGGACAAACCCGCCACACTCTGTGATAATGGGGGAGGGGAGCGAGCGACCAGTGCCCGGCCCCACCCAGGGCTGCCGGCGGGGAGCCACCGCCTCCTCCCCTCCGCCCTTCTTCCCTCCTCCTTCATCTTCCAGTTTCCTCCCACGAAGCCCGAGTCCCACCCCCACCTCCCGGGCTCAGCACCTCCTGACACAGGAAGGGGAATCCGGGTGACCCTGAGGCTGCAAAGGGGGGCTCCGCGCCTGATCCCCAGGACTCCATCTGCAGCAGGGAGGTCCCTGCAGCCCCCGCGGAGCAGAGATGACTGTGACAATGGCAGAGTCGTGGCGCTGACCTCACAGACTCCCCGCACAGGCCCCAGGGCACACCTTGTCCCTCCCGTGTGACCGTCTCCCACTGCAGGTGCATCAGGGCATGAAGGGGACAGAAGCACTCCGCTGGCCTCAGCTCCTGTGGCCTGGAGTGGACAGGACACGTGACAGGGTTGACCCAAAGTCAAGCAGGACTGGTGAAGGCATGCAGCCTCCGAGAAGCGTCTGGGACACAGAAGTAAACACTTACACGAATGGTCGCCTCTTACTATGGTATGACACCTGTCAATCAAGGCTGCCTTCGTTACTGTGTCCAGAATATAATTCAAACTAGCACAGGGAGATTTTAGTGCCTGTAACACTGACACCCAGGAGGGTTTCAGGCATGGCTGTGTCCAGGGGCTCAACAATGTTGTCAAGATCTGGTGCTCCAGCTCCTGTTCTCTTTGTCTCCATCATTCCATGTATAGGGTCTCTCCTTGGGGCAGGCACGATGGCGCTTCAGCTGCAAACTCAGCCCCCTACCCTGCCTGGAGGAAAGAGACCATCTGCACCATGTCTGTGGATCTGTCCCAGGGTAGATTCCAACAGGCCACCCTGGGTCGGGGGCAGGATTGGGTGGCATGATTGTGCCACCCTGGGGGAGGAGTTCCCCAGAATCAAAGCAAGTGGGGTGAGGAGAGAGCTGGGCAAGAGTGTAATTTCCACAGTAGATGCGGGCACTGTCTCTGGGCTCCCTTCACTGCCCTGCCCCACGTTCCAGATGAGGAGGCTGAGGCACGGGAGGGGAGTCACTGTCAGTCACACTGCGAGCCATGACCAGGCCCTCAGCGCCGCAGGCCGGGGCCGAGGTGTCTGGACACGGGGAAAGGGCCGGGCCACATGCAGGTGCGGGCATGCAGACCTGGCCCCCGCAGACCCCAGAGGACCGTGCCTAGAGAGCAGCTGTGGGGGGCACCAAAGGCAGACGGGGCTCGTTGGGGGACCAGGGGCGGGTGGTCCTCCTGGGCTCCCTGCCTGTGGGAGGGCTTGGCCCTGATGGGATCCTCCAGGGTGCGTATGCACGAGGCCAGGGGAGGGCGGGCCCAGAGCCGGCAGCATCCAGAGCAGTCAGGGATGAGTCTCTCTATCGGCCTCTGCTGCCCCCAAATGCAGGTGGCTGCCTGTCCTGGAGTCCCCGCAACGCCACCCTCGCATCTCACTGGCCAGAACGGCTCACACAGCCTCCCAAACCAAGCGCATCGCAAGAGGCGAGCCCCTTGGCTCGGCCGTCGGGACCACCCGGGCCTGGGGTGGGGCCCCTGAGGCTCCAGAGGCGGATCAGGGTCTGTCCGTGAGGAGGCGGGGTGGCCAGTGGGTGACCCTGTGAGCAGCCTCCTCAAGGGGCGCCGGGGGGCCCGCGCTGGGGAAAGTGTGCAGCTGCCGGGAAGCGAGGGAGCCACTGCTCCTGACGGTATCTACCCCAAAGAGACGGAGATGACGTCCCCAAAGACGGGTGTGTGAGTGTTCCCAGCAGCTGTGCTGTCCTGTCCCCGATGGAAACGGCCCAGGCGCCACGAGAGGTGAAGGGAGGAGCAGATTCGGGGGCAGCCACCAACGGAGGACCCGCAGCGATGAAAAGGGACGAGCTATTGGCACTCGAAACCTCATGGATGAATCTCAGGAGAATTGAGTGAAAGAAGACAAAGAACAGACACTGATGATGCTGTGGACAGAAAATTCCAGAAAATGTGAGCTACTCTGTAGCGACGGGAAGCCCACCAGCGGATGCCGGGGGAGGGGAGGAAGGATTGCAGAAGGAGGCGCAGACACTTTGGGGGTGATGGAAGGTTCGCTGTCTTGACCGTGGCGACGGTTCCCGAGGTGCACGGACGTCAGAGCTCAGCAAACGCACTCAGACTCCCGTCATTTGTCCTGCGTCCATTATACACAGTAATGCTGTCTAAGGGGGGACTCCCCAGCTCGGGCGAGTCACTCCGCTCTGCCCCAGGGGCGGACGCAGGCCAAGTCCCTGCTCTCTGGGCCTCTGTTTGCCCATCTGTGAAATGGGGCTGGGCTCTGGCGGGGTGAGAAGTGCAGGGCTGGCCCCCCACACTCGCTCTCCCTTGAGCAGAAGGAGCCTGGCGGGGCAGGACGAAGGCCAACCTGCATGGTCTGGGTCCTTCCAGGAGGGAAGGTCCCGGCTAAGAGGTGGGATTGGGGGTCAGGGGTTCCCCTGCAGGGCGGGCCTGTGTGGTCAGGAAGGGCAGGTCCCTCTCTGCCAGGATGTCCCCATGTGGTCTGAGTGTGTCCCCATCTTGGACCACAGTTCCCTTAGACGGGGGGCAGGAGGGCGGGGGGTGCAGACTGGGCCGTCAGACCTGCTCCTCTGAGGGCGTGGGAACAGATGGCTGGGCAGCCCCCGGGTGTCTCAGTCAGCAGGTCCTGGGGCCTGAGAATTTCTAGCTCGTTCCCAGGGGCCGCTGATGCCCCCGACGGGGACGGCCTGGAGAGCCGGGTGCCTCTCCCTGGCCCCTCTGCTGCTCGTCCTGACGTGGCCAGAGCTTGGACTGAACAAGCGCAGGGCAGGGGCGGTGTTTCTGGGCGACGGGAGCTGCTGGAGCAGAGGCACAGAGGTGCGGCAGCTGGAGCCCGAGCAGCACACAGCCAGGGTCCAGGGAATGAGCCCGGGGGAAAGGCCGCAGCAGCCAGTGGAGAGTCAACGAGAACAGTTTGGGTTTTAAAGAAAAATGTGAGTAAATAACAGCAGAGATGGGTAAACCTGCACTCCCGGGCCATCACCTACCACAGGTCACCGTCCCCGACACCCAGATGGCGTGAGGAGCGTCCATGGATGGTGAAACACCAGGTTCAGGAGGCGCAGCTCTGAGTGGATGGCAGAGTCCCCAGCCGCTGCGGAGTCTCTGACCTCCGGAACCTTGCCGTTTGGCGAGGCCGAGGGTTGCCGTGTGGGTGCGTGTTATAGTCTAAACTCGCGTGTGTTTGGGAAACTGTCAATATGAACTTAAATTTAAAAAACACGGAAAATAAAAGACACTAAGATTATTCCACGGTGGATGCAGACCGATGTCTGTTCTGGTCCAACTCAAGGCTGTGTCCACATCACAGTGACAGAGGTGTCAACACAGACCGGCTGGCGACCATGCAGACCCCCAGGACCCGCAGCACCTGCGACATTCGGGGTCCAGGGAAGATCGGAGCTCAGTGCTCCAGCTCCAGGAGGATCCCGGATCCTTCCATGGCTGGCACAGCCTGTTCCCTCTGGCCCGGCCTGGCTGGGTCCTCCTTGACCCCCACACCACCGCTGCCTGAAACAGCCCACAGGTGGGGACCCTTCACACGGGGTCCCCTGTGGAGCTGCACCCCCATCTCGAGGGTGTCGCTACAATGAGGGGGAGCAGGATGTAACCCTAAGCTGGGAGAGCAGGGCCACCACGTGTACCAGACCCACTTGATTCTGCTCATCATGTGCCATTTACCAGGTTATCGATATTTTCCTCATGTTGATGCTGCTTCTTCAGCTGGCTTTACTAGTTCCCAGGTCGTGTGAGTAGAATGTTCTAGAACATTCTAGAAGGTTGATTGGTGGGCCACAGCCAGTCTCCTCCCCTTTTAAGCTGCTGCCAGCCCCAAGGCAGGATGGAGAGGAGAAAAAAAGGGCAAAAAGGAAAACAAGACATCCGTGCCCAAGGCGGGTTTTCCCTGCTGTCCTTTCTGGGTCAGACACATGGTGCCCAGGTCAGCCGACCTTACGGCCCGTGGACTGTAAGGAAGTGCAATTAGGGCCGACTGCTGCTGTGGGGGCCTCGCCAGGCTCCTCAGCTTGGCCCCGTGGGCACGTGGGAAACCTCAGCCAGAGTCAGAGAGAAACCGGGACCAGCCAGGGGCCCGGCCGGCGGGCGTCTCGCCCCACCGCCCTCCACCTGGGGCTCCTCGGAGGGAAAGTGGCCTGGGGGGCTTTCCCCCCGTGCAGCTTGGCCGCTCAAGGGAGCAGGGGGCCGCGCCCCAGCCCCAGAGGAGGCCGCTCGGCAGGCAGGCGGGGCCGGCTGGCTGGTCCCCAGCAGAGTTGGGGTCACACAGGGCTGACGCCCCATCTGCCTGCATCGGGTTCCCTCTCCGAGCCTCGGTTTCCTCTTCTGCTGGAGGAACGGCTTTGCCCGGGCTTGATGCCAAGGGCTGGGGGGCTGGGGAGGAGCAAAGAGACCAAGGGTGGGGTCCCCAGGGGTGGTGCCCTGAAGTTGGGGTCCTTGCCACAGCGGGACCCTTCACCCTGCTCCACCCAGCTACCCTCGGGGATGGACCGGGATCCAGCCTTAGGCCCCAGCCCCAGCCCCAGCCCCAGGCCCGCCAGAAGGTGACTCGGGCAGGGTGCTAGCCCCCGAGCCTCTGGGCGACGGGCGTCAGCAGCTCCAGGCTCCTCGGGTGCTGAGCAGACGCGGCAAGATGGCGCGAGGCCCGGCGGCGGGCGCTCAGTGCGCCGGCTCTGCTCCTCCAGCCAGCGAGCGGGCGGCGCTGCGAGCTCCTCTCTTTCTGCTAGAGCCCCGTCCTACTCACGGACGGATGAGCGACGCTCAGAGTGGGCACACCGACCCAGTCACACGGTGGGTCCCACCAGGGCAACTCTCCCTGCTGCGCATCCCCCCGCCAGCCTTGGGAAGCCACGCGGTCCTGGCCCGGCACCGAGCGCGCTCCTCGACCTCGGGGACGCGTAGGCCTGCCCTGAGCCTCTGGGCCCGGAGCGCACCCCCCTTAGCACACCATGGTTGTCAGAGGCGACCAGTTCGGGGTTCTGGGCCCAGTGACCCACTTCCCATGAACTAGCCAGACAGCAGGGGTCCGGGGTGGGGGTGTGGGGAGGGCCAGCCATTCCCTCGATCTCCCACAGAGCTGAGTGCAGGGTCCCGAGGGCAGGAGAAGGGGAGACACGTACCAGAGACGTTACAGATGGGGCAGGGGACAGGCCTCCAGAGATGGGTGTGCACTCACTCAACCATCCGTCAGACTTGAATGGAGCCCAATGCTGCGCACCAGGGACACAGCCACCACCAAACAGTGAGACCCCCACCCTGGTCCAGGGAGATGGGCCCACAGCAACCACAACCCAAGGTGCTAATGCTGTGATGCAGCATCCAGGGGCTGTGGGCACACAGGAAGGGCGTTTCCTGATGCCTCTGAGGGATGTGTAGGAGTTTGCCAGGTGAGAAAAAGTTCTGTGGGAGGAGTTGGGGAAGGCCCTCGGAGGTCATGAAAGCACCTCGAGGGGACAAGCAGCTCTGAATGAGAGAGCTGCACACGGAGGGGAGAGGAGCAGAGTGTGGAGTCTCCTGGGTCACCTTTGAGTCTGGCCTTTATCTCGGAGCCATGGGCAGCCACTGAAGGTTAAGAGGAGGAACAGGCACAGAGCAGTTTGGCAGATCTTTCTGCTGTGGGGTGGGGGTTGGAGGGCCGGACCCAGGGGGCTGGGAGGAGGCAGGAGGCTGCTGCAGACACGGGGAGGGAGGTGGAGGGTGTTGCCAGGGCAACAGGAGGGGCTTCCCCACTCCAAAGGCGGTCCTGGGCAGGAGGCCTGGGCTTGACAGGCAGAATCACCAGGGAAACCGACGGGAGCTCAGGTTAGCAAGAGCTTTCTTGTGACAACGTGCCCACCTTAGAGGTGGGCCTGACCAGACGGCGGGGGGACATTCGAGCCTTCCCCTGGGTGGACCCTCCCAGCTCGGGGGTCTCACAGGGTCCACAGCCGACCTTGACAGCAGGGTCTGTGTGTGGATTGTCTCATTGAATCCTCACCACCCGCTGTGGGTGAGCCCTGTGGTCATCTTATTTTATGATTGAGGAAACTGAGGCCCAGAGAGGTTAAGTCACTTGCCTGAGAATACCCAGCAAAGACAGCTAACGTGGGCACGTGGCCCTGGGGGTCTCTGACTCCGGAACCCTCACTGTGGCAGGTGCACCGAGGCCAGAGGGCCTTGGCCCAGGTGGTGGATGGGAGGGGTCTTCAGGATGAGCTAGAACCATGGTTCTTTACTTAGAATTTAGGGGGTTCATGAACTTGGATAGGAAAAAAATTACATCTGCAGTTCACTGGCCTCTCACCAAAATTCAGCACTTCCTTTAACCGTGAACGTGGGAGTGTCAGCCATGCCAGTGCCCATGACGTCGGCACCAGCAGAGCTGTCTGCACCCGCCGCTTTTGTAGGTCAGCAGCCGAAGATCGGAATTTCACGGGGTTCAACCCAACATTCGCATCACATGTCGCGGACGCGGCGTCTCAGAGTGGGGCTCACTCTCGGCGCTGCTTCAAAATCGTAGTTGAATAAAGAGCACATATCACCACACCAGGAATTTTCTAACAATTTGGCAAGTATGTTTCCATTGTAATTATATGAGCGTATTTGTGCTCTCAAAAACATTGTTTCAAGGGGCCAGCCAGGTGGCATAGTGATTAAGTTCACAGGGTCCACTTCAGTGGCCCAGTTCATGGGTTCAGATCCCAGGCACGGACCTGCACACTGCTTGTCAAGCCACACAGTGGCAGCAACCCACATACGAAGTAGAGGAAGACTGGTACAGACGTTAGCTCAGGGCTGATCTTCCTCACCAAAAAAACCCCTATTATTTTGGGAAGAGGCCCACAGGTTTCACCAGACACCAAAGGGGCCCTCAGTGCCAGACAGGTTGAGACTGGCTGATGCTGGTTCCGGTTCTCCTGAGTTGTTTCCAGGACGGGGTCAGCCTCTGGACCCCAAAAGGCAGAGCTACTCTCCTCCCGCCAGGAAGCGTGCTGTAACTAATGGCCACCGGGGACCCTGGAGCCCAACATCACGTGTGCAGGATTTCCACGTGTCCACCAGCCACGCACAGGGCACCTTCCCTGTGGCTCTGGGTATGTTCAGCAGTGCCCTGTACTGGGGAGTGGCAGGTGAACCAGCCCTGGACTCGCCTCACTTGTTCTGCCCTGAACGAGCCCATGGGGGCAGGTCTTTTCCTGCCCCATCCCTGTCACCCACCGCCTTCTGGCCACACCTCCTTTGGGACTCGGAAGCAGAGGTCGGCCACCTGCTAAGCGCTGAGTTAGAGGGTGCTGGCCTGGCTTGGCTCACATGGAGCTGCCCACATCTCCCTGACCCGCCTCCTCCGGGGCTGCCTTGTGACTTGTATCCCTCTTCTGGGGGCTTTGTGACTGGGGACATCACCCCTGTGGGCCATGGTCCTTCTTCTGTAAAGTAGAGCTGAAATGAGACTTGCATAGAATCATGTTTCCACTGATACACCCACCCACCTACCCACCCACCTTCCCATCTACCCATCCACCCATTCATGCAAACTATCCGATCATCCATCATTCATCTATCCACCTACCCACCCACCCATCCATCCATCTACCACCCATCTACCCACCCATCCATCCACCCACCATCCACCCATCCAACCATCTGTCCACTCATCTACCCACACATCCATCTACCCATCCACCCATCCATCCATCCATCTATCCACCCATTCACCCACCCACTCATCCACCCACCCATCTACCCATCCACCCATCCGTCCATCCATCTATCCACCCATCCACTCATCCACTAATCCATCCACCCACCAGTCATCCATCCATCCACCCACCCACCTATCCATCCACCCATCCACCCACCCATCTACCCATCCACCTATCCACCCACCCATCCATCCATCCATCCACCCATCCATCCACCTATCCATCCACTCATCCAACCATCCATTCATCCATCCATCCATCTACTCACTCACCCATCCATCCATCCACCATCCATCCATCCCCCACCCATCCATCCACCCACCCATGCACCCATCCATCCATTCATTCACCCAGCAGTCATGGGCCTCCTATGTGCCAGGAAAGGAGGAAGAAATAAGACACGCAGACTGGCAGGCTCCCCCACCCACCTCCGCCCTTTGTCATCTCCCCCTCTGTCTGCCACTGGCATGGGTCCAGCTCTCTGGCCATGCTGCAGGCTCCTGAAAACCTGTAGGCAAGACTGCCTCCAGGCCCCTCTACCTGGAATCCCCACTTCGCCCTCCCCAGAGGCAGCTCCTAATTGATCTCTCAGACACAGCTTCCAAAGCACCTTCCCGACCGTCACACAGGCCACATCTGCTGGAGGCTCATTGATGGAATGTCTGTCTCCCATAGGTTCCCAGAGAGCAGGAACAGGGCTGCCCTGGGACCTGGCTAACCCCAGCATGGGCCCTTATAATGTTTGGGGGGAAGGAGGGGGCAAGGAGGGCAGGTCCCTGGCTCCCTCTACCCACCCCCATGCAGACAGGCAGCGGTCTCTGGAGGGAGCAGCCCTGGGACCAGGCTGGGCAGGCTCAGCGCCCCACCCTCCTGCACCCCTCCTCCTGCAGCCACTTCCTCCTCAGCTCCTTATCTCCCGGGCCGCCCAGCTCCGAAAGCCACAGCCAACGTCCGCTTCCCCACAGGCACCAACTGCCCTGCCCTGGGGAAGCAGGCCTCAGGCCAGTGCCCCCAAATTGGCCAGCAAGGGGCCAAGCAGGCCCCACCCCCCACTCATGGGCAGCTATCTTCTCTTTCCAACCCAACCCCTGTCGGCCCCGCTGGTTAGAGAACCAGGCAGGACACGAGGCCCCCTCACGAAAGTGGAAGTTTCCTGTCTGTGGGGGCTGCTCCACAGGTGCAAGTGGCCCGGACATCTGCCTGGCGTGGGAGTGGGGGCTGTCCCCCTAGGCTGCGTCCTGCCGCCTTCACAGGGGACCTGGGCCTCCCCAAGACCCTCCCACTTCCCGGCTCTGAGGTGCCCTTGGAAAACAACAACAAGAGCTTTGACGAGAATACTAATACTGGCGGTCGGAGTCACAGCTGCATGGCTGCGTGCTGACCACGTGGCAGGCCACACTCGCTCAGCGTTAGTGCAGCCACCCCTCCCAGACACAGTCTGGGACCTGGGGCCACCGCGATTACTGCGTCACGCCGAGGAGGAAACGGGCCAGTGCGGGGTGGCCAGGTTGACCCCAGGACCTTGCATCCCACCCTCAGTCAGAGCACAGGAGGCAAGGAGGGGCCATGAGGACAAGGGTGATGCCCAGGGGCCAGCCCCTGCCAGGAACAAACACAGCCTACTTCAGAGTGACACAGGCTCGTTCCTGCAGTGACTCTAGAAGGATGTTGTGATGGGGTGTCCTCTGGGGAAAGACACCAGGAGACACGGGGTAGGAGTTGGGGGTCCTGCTATTTCCCGCCCGCCCTTCTGCACTGCCTGGATTGTTCACCGTGTGAGGCATTCCCTAAAAATTCCGCTCGATTCAATCAAAGTAGCAGAGAAGCCTGTGTGTCCACCCCGGGTCTGCCAGTCGCACACCGCTGGCCTGCGTGAGATACCGTGCCAGCAGCCGTGGTTGGGTCCCAGGGAGCTGACCGCCGGGTCATGGGGGGTACAGGGCACGCAGGCTCCTTCATGGGGCCACGCCTCGCCTGCCATCTGCCCACAGTTGTTGTGCCTTTAGTAAGTGCTTCATCCGGGCCTGGGATGTGTCTCGCCTCCTCTGCCAGGTGCCCCATGGGGAGGGGACCCTAGGATACCCCCTAGGGCCTGAGTGGTCACAGAGGCCTCTGACACGGTTTCTGGAATCCCTCAGGCAGGGGAGCAGCCCCAACCCCGAGGAGCCAAATTCTATCCGTGGGCTCAAATCGGCCACTGTCCTCACAAAGCCTCTGTCAGGGCGCAGGGAACAGGTCTCCAGGAGCCCCATCCAGGAGGCCGTGACCCCCAGAGCCCTGAAGGAGCCAAGCACAGAGTAGCCAGCGGGTGATGCTTCCAGGGGGGCCAGAGCCAGGGACCCCAAGCAGCAGCCGGGGGGGCCTGAGGGGTCAGGCCTGGCCAGACCACCGGACCAGGACCGGCCAGGACTCACCCCGAGATCTGGCCCAAGGGCATAGCTGAGGCCCCCTGATGGTTGACCCTGGGAAGGGGGCTCTGGGGGAAGTCTGGCCGAGGGCAGGAGAGGGAGGAGACCCCAGGCCATCTCAGGCTGAAGGAAGGGCCAGCCCTGGGGGACACAGGCGGGTGGGGCATGTGGGACGGAGGGCTCTGCCAGGATGGACACTGTCCCCAGCCAAGGTCAAGGAAACACACCCAAGGCCAGGCCGTCAGGGCTCGGGGTGGGTGGGGTGTCAGAGCCAGGCGGGAGGAGGAAGTTGTTGGACAGTCAGACCGGAATGGCCGCGAGGAAGGCAGGGCAGGGCCGGGCCCAGATGGTTCCTGTGGAGGAAGCAGCGGGCACAGCTGCACGCCTGCTTCCCGGCCCGGCCGCACTATCTTGGTGACACAGCTGGCCGCCTCGCCTGCAGGCTGCGGGGAGACCTCCCCTACAGCGGCCTCCCCAAGCCCGCCCCGTCACATGAGCCCCTGCGGCCCCCCGCCCCTTCCCCAGGCCGCAGGCAGCGGCTGCTAGAAGGCCCCGAGCGGCCTGGGGGACGGAGGCCTCCGGCTCTGAGGAGCCCAGGCTGGCCGCAGCCCCGCGTCTTCCCTCCAGGCCCCACGAGGTCAGGCGGGGCACTCACAGCCACGCTTGGGCTCCGGCCCCACGTTGGCCACTGGAGGGCGGCCAGCCTCACGCCCAGCGTAGGATTTTCCATCTCCTGGATCCACCTCCAGCTCCATGTCCCGGGCATCTCCTGAGCTGGAGAGCGGGCCCCTGGCCTCCACCAGCTGCTCGGCGCCCCGGGGTCCCAGGAAGGGCGGCCCAGGTAAGGGGATGGGGGGCAGGGGCGGGAAGACAGCCGGAGCAGGTGGCCGGAGTGTGACATCTCCAAGCTGCCGCCGCCCGGCTCTGTTGACAGCGAGCGCCCGCCGTGTTGACTCACCTCGAACGGCAACAGGCCTCCCCACAGGGCACGGACCCACACAGCTGGGGCAGGTGGCCCGGGAGGACCCGGCAGGTGCCAGGCCAGGCGTGCAGGCCCCACCCAGAGGCAGATGTTGGAGGTGGGGGCTGCCCAGTCCTGTCCAGGAGGGGGTGGGCTCTGTCCTCCTCGATGGGCAGGGTCCTAGGAGCCAGTGAGGAAGGTGGTGTGCAGACAGGTGGGGGCCTCGCACAGAGCCCTCCTCCTGGGAGGCCCTAAGACTTGGAGGTCGGATGAGGAAACTGAGGCCAGAGGGGAAAGGGCCTGGCCGAGGGCCCTGGGAGTGACTGAGGGTGTGGGACTCAACCCCAGCCGCCTGCCGAGGAGCCATCCCAGCCAGGGCTCCTGTGCGAGGGCCAGTGCCAGACGGAAGTGGGGACGCGGAGGGCAGGGCCCCTCGCCCCCTGTGGGCGCTGGCTCGGGGAGGGGGCCCCTGTGGATCTCCTGATCCCCCGACCCCAGCTGCAGAGCCCCTGGGGCCTTACAGGGCCTTGTCCCAGGGCATGGGGGCTGGCCGAGCCTCGAGCTCCCCAGCCCACGGCCACGTGGCCACACTCCAGGCAGGCTTGGGGACCTCCCAGGGTTCATGGTCTCCTCTACTGCTGCAGTCACCTCCAGGGGCCACACGGCCCCTGAGCCCATACCCAGCACCCCAGCCCAGGCCAGCCCTGCCCCTCTGCAGAGGGACCACTGCCCCTGAGTAGTGCCCACCCACTGCTGTCCTGGCCTGAGGACCAGCCCCCGACACGGGGTTCTGTTGTCATCAGACACTTTCAAACCTGGAGCGCCCGGCATACAGGCGCCCGACTTCACACGCGGTGACGAGCGTGTTTTTGGCTTCTCCCAAGTGCGCGTGATTCAGGGGAGGGGCCGGTTGCCAGCACTAGGATGTGGTCACCCGGATCCCGTCCCTGCTCCAGGACCCGTCTGGCTCCTTGTGGCACAACTCAGCTGCCCCCTCCTTTCCTGGGATGGCCCCGCCTGACCCCACTGTCCTGGAACCAGCTGCCAGGTTCTGCCACCCGCCACTGTGCCCTTGCACCAGCCCTCCCTGACCTGGGCCTCCGTTTCCTCATGTGGCAAACCCGTCCTGTCCTCCTGCTCCCTGATGGAGTATAGGAGCGGCTTCCCAAAGGCTGGGGAGGGTGGGAAGGGGCAGGTGCGGGGGTGTGAGAGCTGCTGGCTACTGTTTTGTTTGGATGGGGGTGTCCACCGTGGAAGGAGTTTGAGGCCAGGAGGTGGCAATGACCCCCTACTGTGCTTGCAAGTCACCTGCGTGTTGGTCAGGCTGCAGATTCCTGGAACAGATGGTCTAGGTGGACCTCTGACACAGGGTCCCAACCACTGGTTCATTGGCCCCATGGTCACCATACATCCCAATAGGGCGCTGCTTGCCTGGGGGGCTTCTCTGGGAGGAGGGAAAGCAGGGGGCGTTGGCTCATGTGTTGGGCTGGGGCCTACGTGGATGCAGGGGTACCAGTTTTGGGACACTCTGGCTTTTGGGAGCCCCCATCCTGTCTTTTTGAAATCACCTGGCCCCATGGGACAGCCATGGGACATCCTGCTCCCCAGGGCCCCCCCAGGGGGACAAATGCTTGGGCCCACAAGGCCAGAAGTCACCAGCAGGGCAAGCAGCAGGCGGGGCCGTGCTGGAGGGAGCCCTCGGGGCCCGGGGTCCAAGTGTGGACAGGCCGGCGGGCAGCAGCTCCACCGCAGCTTCCCCAGAGTCCATGAACACCTTTGAGACCCCAAAACGTGTTAAGTGGCTCTAAATTACAAAGCGAGCAGCAAGTGAGAGCTTTCAAAGCTGAAGCCCAAGATCCTCTCATTAGGGAGCCAGCGTGGGTGAACACGGCTGCGGCCGCCCTGCTGCTCAGAGGGAGGCCGGCAGGCGGGGGCTTCCGGGCCCAGGGTGTGGAGGACGAGGCCTTCGCCCCTCTGATGGTTGGCCCCCCTGCAGAGTGCCTGGCAGCCTTGAGCAGCCTGGCCCCTCCCTGGCGCGTCCCCCTCGGCAGGCCTGGACTCTCAGCAGCCCCGCGGTGGCAGAGGGTCTGGGCCCAGTCAGGACCCACAGCGTGGAGCGGGGAAGCCAGACTGCGACTGCGTAGCACAGAAGGAACAGCCCATTTAGAGGAGAGTTTGCTGTACTCGGATTTATTAGGCGCCTATGGCATGCACTAGGAGCTCAGATTTATTAGGTGCCTACGGCATGCACTAGGAGCTCAGATTTATTAGGCCTACGTCATGCACTAGGAGCTGTGCAGGTACCAAGGGACTTGTCCCAACAAGCCTGCTTTCCAGATGAGGAGACTGGAGGTCACAGGTACTGGGCCCCCAGGAATGAGAGGTGGGAACCAGGGTGCACAGCAGAGGGTGCCGGGACGGAGGCACTGAATCTGCTCACGGATTTAGCCTGAAGCACAGGACGCTGGGGAACAATGTACTGTGACCACCCTGGGGGAGAGACCCAGTCGGGTCTGTTCGGTGAGAGGGATGGCATGGGGTCCAGGTGGCAGAGTTCAGCTTAAGCACGACCAGGGAGGTAGTGAGTGTCCCCGAGCCGGAGGAGTGCAAGCAAAGACAGGCAGGATGTCAGGGGCGTTGGGATGTGGAGGGCGCCATCTGTGAGGAAGCCTGGAGCTGGCCAGAGCCCAGCCTTGGGCCACCTGGTCCAGGGGAGCGGGGTTCAGAGGCCACCACTGTCCCCAATGCCTGGGCTCCTCCTCCCACGCACCCTCCCCCCATCCTCGCCCTCCTGCCTCCAGCTGCCCCCCACCGCAGGCTCTTCCCCTGGAGCGCCCTGGAGCGCCCCCCCTCCCCGTGACAAATGGCCACAAACAGCTGACTTAAGGCAGCAGAAATCCGTTCCCCCAGCTCGGGTGCTCAGAGTCCAAAACCCCGGCGTGGCAGGGCCGCGCGCCCTCTGGAGCTCCAGGGCAGAGTCCTTCCTGCCTTGTCCAGGCTCGGCGGCCCCAGGTGTCCCTGGCAGAGATGCAGTCCCACATCACCGCATCTCTGCCCCCGCCTTCACGCCGCCCTCTTCTCTGTGTCTCTGTGTCTCTCCTCTTCTTATGAGGACAGCTCTCATTGGATTTAGGGCCACCTCAATCCAAGTGACCGGAGCTCCAACCACCCCGCCCGCATCCCGGGCAGCAGGCCACGGGGGAAGGGGCCCAGAGCCCACACAGCACCCTTCTCTCACCACCCACGGCCGGGGCTGGGGCACGCGGCCTCCAGCTGCAGCGGGGCCGGGCACCTCAGGGGAGTGGCTCTCGGGAGCCCGCGTGGGCTTGGCCCGACCCCAACGCCCCACTTTTCATGCAGCCACAGCCCCTGGCCGGGCTGTCAGGGCCTGTCGGGAGATGCTCAGTGTGGATGCTGGAGGATGCACACAGGGAGGCCGGGGTCTGGGGTGGGCATGCGCGTGAGAGGATGTCCCCGCCGTGCACGTGAGGACAGAGCCCCTAGTAACCGTCTGGCCTGTGACCCTCCACCCGCTACCCGCGTTTGTGTGCAAAGTACCATCAGCACCGCGTTATGTGATTCATCTGTATCGTCGCCCTGTGAGGTATGGCCCCCATCCCTGCTCTGTGCACGCCCTGCAGGGGCATCTCCACTCGCTCAGGCCTGACACACACCCGCGTTGACAGACCTGCCTTCCACCTCCTGTTCCCCCTCTTGTTGACCATGCAGTGCTGGGGATCCTGTGTCAGGATTGAGGCTCAGGGCCTGACAAGCCCCACGTGCTGCTGTGACTGTCATCACAGAAGAACATACTGAGGTTCAGAGGGGCACACAGCAGACAAGAGCAGAGGTGCAACTGAACCCAGCTCTGCTGACCCTGCAGGAGGGATGCAGCAGCAGGTGGGCGTGGGGGTCATTTAGGGCCCCAGACCCCCTGCCAGACCAGTCGGTCCTGGAAGGAAACCAGCAGCACAACAGTGGGCGGAGGGGGGGGGGGGGGACATAAAGGTCAGACAGAGCAGCAGGGAGGGCAAGGAAGTCTGGGGGCTGAGCCCCCTTGGCCTGAGGGTGGAGAGGGGCGGAAGGGAAGGAGCTGAGAGAGGCTCCAGGACAGGCCGTGGAGTGGGGGCTGTGGCCATCGGGGAATTGGAAAGCCCTCAGGCGAGTGCGTGTCTGGGCAAACAGCCACCTCCCTCTCCCCTACACTGCCTGAGGCCGCCTGGCAGGGTCCCTGGGGCCAGCCTCCAGGGCACAGGGCAGAGGAGCAGGGCGCAGCCCGAGTCCTCACGCACAGCCCCTGTCCCCTGCGTCCTCGTGTCAGGACCTAGAGGGGCCTGTGGAGGGAGGACTCCACTCCACCCCAGACCCTGGGACAAGTGGGACTCCCTTCCTCCCCCAGTAAACGTGCAGAGTTCTTCCCCTGAGACCGGCAGCTTCTGCTGGACCTCTCCCGTTCCTTCCCCATGCCATCCCCAGCCCTCAGGCCTGTGGGGCAAGCCTCCTGAGGCTGGCAGCAAGAGGACACTGGTCACCCATGTCCTCCTCATCCATCAGACAGCAAACCCGAGCCTGGGAAGACAGAGCCGCAGGGCAGGGAGACGCCCAGGGGACAGGGTGCAATCCAGTCCAGCTTCCTGGAGGAAGTGGTCCCGCGGGGGCAGCTGGAGGAGGCAAAGATGACTTTCACTTCTCGAGGCATCTTGACTGAGAAGAAAGGCACCCGCGTTAGCCTGCCTCAGCTGGCCCGGCTGCGCACAAGGGGTTTTCTCAGACTTTCGCTTCCGTGACTACACTTGACCAGGCAGGCACAGCCGGGAAGAGCAGCCCTGGGAGAGGCCCGAGGGGCTACGACTGGGCCAAGACTCTCCGTCCAGGGCTCCTTCCCAGAGATGTCCGCTCCAGACGGGGCCTCAGCTGCCCCTCACCGACGGAGAGGACAGGGCTAGGGCAGCCGTGGGAGGAGAGAGGCGGGGCCTCTCGGAGCGCTCCCCATACCCTCTCCCCTCTGACAGAACTCCAGGCCAGTGAGTGCCCCTGGGCTCCGGTTGATTGTCATTGTAGTGGAGCCAGAGGTCAGACAGCCGTGGGCATGCGCATTCCACCTGCATAGCCAGGGTGGCGGGCAGAGACCCTGGGGCAAGCGGCTGCCTGGAGACATGTGGTGACCCTCAGACAGCTGCCTAGGACGGAGGTGGGCGTCAGTGGGGACCCCAGCCAGGAGGCTTCCGGGGGGACAGATGCTTCTCGTGGTGCTTTGTCACTATGTCGTCTGCAAGAGTGAGCCGACAGAAAGTGAGGTCAGATAGTGTCCTGCCTGCACATACCCCCAGGGGCTTCTCCCCTCTCTGCCTGCCTCCTGCCCTCCCTCTCTTTCCTCTCCAGCCCCCTGGCCACTGGCTGCTCCACAAACACCCCAGGGCCTTTGCATATGCTGTTCCCTCTTCTGAACTCCTTCCCAGGTACCTGCACAGCTCCCTCCTCACCTCCTTCAAGTCTGCTCAGGTCACCTTCTCAGCCATGCCCCCCGCCCCCACTTCCTCCCCCGACAGCCAATCTTCCTTTCCCACTGCATTTCTCTCCTTCCATTTATTATTCCATCTGACAAACTGGGTGTTTCCCGAGTTTTCGTATTCATTTATCATCTGTCTCCCCGATGGTGCAGGGGTGCCGGATCTGCCGTCTGCTCACTGTGGTGCTCTCCACGCCCAGAACAGCACCTGCTCGCAGTGGCACTCAGCAGGTGATGTCAGCGAATGCACCCACGTCCAGACCAGACGACCTCCCGCAGTGGATCTCTGCTGAGGCCACCGCAGGGACTAGGGGAGCGTCTGCATTGGTCTCCAGATTCTAGAGCGTCATCACAGCCACTGCCAGACAGGAGCCGAGGCCCCAAGACAGGGGTTGACGAGCCTGGGGTCACACAGCAAGCTGGGCCAGGGCCCAGCGTTGCACCTGGGTGTTGGCCCTTGGGCCTAGGGTCTGGACTATGCCAGTTGGCCCTGTGCCGGACTCCAGGACCCAAGAGTAAGGGCTCGGAGACTGACCTGGAGGGACCTGTGCTCCCAGTGGGGAGCCCCATGATGGGCTTTTGGGGGGGTTGGGCAGCCAAGCATCCTGGAGATGGTGGGATCTACACAGGTCCTGGGGCACCTCAGCCCAACATGGGCTCTGGGGTCAGTCACCAAGTGACCCTGGGCAGGGCCCTTCCCAAACTCCTCCCCAAGGTGGCCAGCAGGTGTTCTGGGTCAGAGGTCAGCTAAGGGCCTCTCCAGAAGAGGTATGGCCTCAGCCAAGGGGGATGCTCCTGGCTCCCACCAACCCCCCTCAGCTTGTCCTAGCAAGGTCAAGCCCTCCTGGATTTAGGGGTCAGCCTGGGGCCTGGAGCTGAGGCCGAGGGCACCTGGGTGGCTGCAGTCAAACCTCCCGAGAGTGTGTCCACACGGGCCTCAGCTTCCTCCTGGGCAGTGAGGACAGGGATACAGCGGCCCCTGACAGCCCCTCCTAGCCAAGGACATCCTGCAGGAGCCGGGGTCCCTTGCCCTGAAGCCCGAGGCGTCTCGGCGTGGACGGTGCCAGGCAGCAGGCACACAGGCCACCTGCCTTCCCATCTTCTCTCATCGTGTCCTCCACAGAGGGACACGGGACCCAGAGAGGGGAAGAGACCCCCAAGGCCACACAGCACGTCCATTCAGGCTGCTGTCACAGAACACCCTAGACAGGGGGGCGTGTGAAGAGCAGGCACTGAGTCCCCAGAGCGGGCAGGCTGGAAGTCCAGGTCAGAGGGAGACCTGGGGAGGGCTTCCTGGCCCACAGCCGCTGGCTCCTGTGCCCTAACCAGCATTCCAGGGGGACCCAGGGAAGGGGCGGGACAGGGACTGCGCAGGGCACGCTGGCTGGTGAAGGGACAGATAGCTCCCCCATGAGGATGGAAATCAGAGAGACCAAGAAACCTGCCAGGGTCATACAGCAAGTCACAGCAGGCCTGGGGCCTCCCTGTCTGCTGAGTGCCCTCCCTGGGAGAAATGCAGCCCAGGTGGGACCTTCTGCACCCACTGCTCCACATGTGGACACTGCACTGAGCAGTGCACAGCCTGGGCAGGACCCTCAAGCCCGTGGTGGGGTCTGCCTGCTCCGCACCCACGGCAGGCGCTGCCGGACGCCATGCAGCTGACACCTGGGTCAAGTGATGCTGGCAGAGCTGCCTGCCCAGCCCAGGGTGCTCGGGGTGAAGCCCCCTCTGCCGGCAGTGGCTTTTAAACCTTTTGTAAAGGGGGTCGACCCTGCCCCAGTTGAACACCACTGGCCATGGAAGCATATGTGGGTTCTGGGCACCCGGTCTGTGCAGCTGAGGGTTCCATAGGGTGTAGGCCTCTGGGTGCGGCTCTCGCTCTCACAGGGGCAGGTGCAGACGGGGGCCCCTCCCTGAGAGGGAGCAGCCTTGGGCCACCCACCCGTGTGGCGCTCACGGCCTCGAGGGAACATGTGGAGAGGGTGCAGGTGAGCAGGCAGGTCAGACGGCAAAGAATGGGGCTCACCATAACCGCCCCAAAGCCGGGGTGCCAGCGCTCGCCCTCGTGACATAGCCAGTGTCCGCGGTGCCCTCGGTCCAGGCAGAAGAGGGACTCCCAGGGTCTGGCCTGCCCTCTGGCTGTGCCCCCTCGCTGGGCCCACAGAGCTTCAGGAACACTGCAGAGGAGAGACGCCCACCTTGGGGCAAGAGGGACGGAGAGGGTGGCGGAGGCCACTCCGAGGGCCTGGCTTTTCGGCTTTTGCTCTGGGCAGCGGGTTGGACCCAGCGGCGAGGGCAGCTGAGCCCGAGGGGCTGGGCTGGAAACAGCTCCGTCACTCGCCCAGCACCCCACAGGCCGCTCCTCGCCTGTGCCGTGGGCATGACAGGCAGCCCTGGAGAGGCCCGGGGTCCAGCCAGCCTGTCACCCCTTCCCCCGGCAAAGGCCGGGCGGCTGAAAGGGAGCGGTGGAGAAGGAAGCGGGACCGGCCCGCCCTGCGGCTCCCGGTGCTTCCTCCTTCCCTCCCAAGTGGTGCATTTTGAGTGTGTGGAAAGCCCCGACTTCACAGACCCCAGGAGGGGGAGTGGAGCAGGAGGCAGGAGAAGGGGGGCAGGAGGGACTCTGCACACTGCCCCGCCCGGCTCCGCCCTCACTCGGCTGCAGGCCCTTAGGACCCCAGCCCAGCCGTGTCAGTGTCTGTGTGGGGCTCAGGCTTCCTCAGAGCAGGTCCCCTCCACCACACGCAGGGCGGGGCACCGGGGCTTGCTCATGGCTGCCTCTGTTACTCAAAGGAAAGACCTGAAGCTCCCCAGCCCCGCTCGGTGCAGACCCCAACACCCGGACCCTGCAGCTCAGAGTCTGAGCTCAGAGAGGTTGCAGTTTGCCCAAGGGGGCCCAGGGCCATGCCCCCAGGACACTGCCATCACCGTGAGCCCCATTGCTGGCCGCACACCTGCTCCTTCCAGGCAGCACCTCAGCCACAAGACCACGAGGCTTCCTCCCCTGGGGGCCCCGGGGGGCCCTGACTCCTGTCTTCTCTCTGCTTGTTTCCCAGGAGCCCTCAGTGGAGGGTGTTGCCTTGACGTTCCCACAGCCCTGGACAGGTGGACAGACAGACAGATGTCAGAGCCCCTCCGCCACCACAGCATTTTCTAGACCAAGGGCTGGGACCGCACGTCCTAAAGCAGGTGATAGGCAGGTGACAAAAAACGCAAGTCAGAACCCATGTGGCTCCCCTGTTCACGGCCCCCAGGGTATCACCCCCCCCCCCCCCCGACACGTCCTCCGAGGCCCAGGAGACAGCCCAGGGGCTGAGCTTGGCCTGGCCCCTCAGCCGGGGCTTCCTCGTCTGCAGCACCAGGGGCCGTCCCCACCTGGGGGCTCTCCAGGTCAGGCTGTCACCCGGAGCTGCAGGGCAGAGAGCGCAGCTGGCGTGAGGGGAGACAGAAGCAGGCGGCTTCCTGTCAGAAACTGAAACTGCCAGGTGCTTCCCTCCTCCCGCGGTGACCCAGAGACAGCTGGACCCGCCGCCATGCAGCCCCACCCTCCGTGCTGTCCCCAGGCGGGGCGCGCAGTCCCCTGTCAGGCAAACACCCGCGGTCCACCGGCTCCGCTTCTCGCATCTCACCACGAGTCCTCAGAAGCCCCATGTGCCACCTGTGAATGGACCGGGGTGACCCCTGCCCCTGGGGCGGACAAGTGTGGTGGCCTCGTAGCTCTGCCACCTACTGGGGCTGCTGGTCCAACCTGCGCCACTAGCATGGGATTTCAAAGTGCAAAAACAGGATGCAAAATACCTTAGTAATTTTTAACTTGAATGCGTGTGAAAAACATAACATTTCAGATCAGCTTTAAGGGAACGTGGTAGTGAAGCCAATACCACTTGTCTCTTCTGACTCCTCTGCTCTGGCTGCCAGGACATGAGACATTTCACATGCGGCTCATGTCCAGCTCCTACTGGACGGGCTGCTCTGCGTCCACGGGACCCAGGAGACAGGAGGGGCAGGTCTAACCCGTCGCCGGCGGCCGGGGTCTCACGTGCTCTCTGCTTGCCTCATCCCCTTCTGTCTGTGGCCAGTCTTTAATTTAAATGATGAAACAATTCGCACACACGAGAAAAGCCCCATCACAGGGCACAGACAGAGTGAGCATGTGCACCCTTATTTCAGAGCCTGCTCCCTCCCTGCCTTCTTCTTCCTAAAACGAATTATTACAGTCAGTGCCCCCACTCCCAGGGGCTGCCCCACCCTGAGGCGGCGACATTTGATCGGGAGATGTCTAAAGCCAGCCTGCTGGATCAGGACCCAGCTCCCTGCCCCCAGTCCCCAATTCCTCCGTAAATGGGGACAATAACACGCCCCCGCACAGAGACCACCCAAGGACTATTTTCACTGTGTGCTGTTTCTGGACACACAGTGCCCTGTGTTCTAAATTGTTGCGCTTGCCATGTGCTCTTTCGCAACATTCTATCTTCTCTCCACCTTGTCCACGTACAGGCATCAGTGCAGGAGGCTCCTTCTTGCTGTCTCTGTGACCCCAAGAGCCCAGACAGGGCCAGAGGAGGGAGCAAGGAGGAGGAGACCTCCTTGCTCCTGGTGAGAAAGGCCTTTCGTGCAGCTGGTGCCCAGCGATGGTGTGGGTGTCTCTGTGGGTCAGCAGCGCCCCTGACTCCTGGAGGAGCTCCCCACTCATGGAGGCTGGTGCCGGCAGAGAGATGGGGGCAGGGTGCGCTGGGTGCCTGGGCATTTCTGCTGGCCCACCACTGAACGTGGGGGCCTCGGCCAATCTAAGCCCAGTCCTTTCTGGATGTGGGCTCACTGGGGAGGCCGGGGGAAGCCCTGAGGGGAAGTCCAGCTGCAATAAGCCGGCGGGAGAGAGGTCAAGGACCCCCGGGGTATACCTGCGCCCCTCTGGACGCACAAGCCTCAGGAGGCCTGTGCTGGGAGGCCCTGGTGTCGTGGGGGGCCAGTGAGAAGCGTGGCCTTCAGAGCATGAGGCCTCCACATCAGTGGGGAAACCCCACTCCACTGCAGGAAGCCAGACACGGGGTTCCTAGTGGCCAGGAGGCGGTCTGGGCCCCCATGACACTGCAAGGAAGAGGTGGCTGGGGGGCCTTCTGAGTCTGCCATTTGATGGTTGAGCCCCTGGCTGCCTCCCACGACTCAGCTCACGGCAGAGGAGGGTCAGGAGTCTGGGCCGTGGAGCAAACACCCCATCTGTCCCTTGACGAGGTCGGGAATGTGTGACGGAGCCGTGCCTCGCGCTGGGGCCCGACATGTCCTCCTGGTGGCCCAGACCCGGCTGCAGAGAGTGGGATGGGACAGAACTTCTGCCTCCTTGTTTGGCGCACTGAGGCCGGTTGGGGGTGGAGGGGGGGGCGCCTGATGGGACCCCACAGGGGTCCTGGGACAGTGGTGACATAATAAACGGTTACGAGCTGCCGAGCTCTCCAGGAAGGGCTTTCCCTGCAGTCTAGGGCGAGGGGGTGTGGCAGCGTCCCTACTTTGCTCCCGGCCCCAAGATGGCACAGCCAAGATGGCACAGCGGTACCTGTCACGCCCAGACACCAGGGCCCATTCTCAAAGCCATTCATTCAGGGGATTTTAATTTATTTTTGCTTGTGTGCTCCCGGAAACGTTTTTGGAAAAGCAGCCCCTTTAAGGTGATATTTCCTACAAAATGGTTCACCCAGCTCAGTCATGCCCGACCCTTGGGCTGCTTCTCTCTTGGCAGATAACAGTGGCCCTGTGGCCACTAGAGAACTTTGTGAAGGTGCCGGTTAGCTACGCCCCACACCTGGCGGCAGGGTCACGAGAAGGGCGGGCCTTAGCTCTCCCCAGCCCCGTGCAGACTCACGTGAGGCCTGCATCAGCGAATAGAACAGAGGGCACATCTGTTCACAAACTCTGCCCTCAGGCGCCCAGACTACTGGGCGTGAAACACGACAACATGGCAGAGGCAGGACTCGCGTCCTCTGGGGGGCTTGGGCTGCGAACACCCTTCTAAACCAATGGCTGACGCAGGACCCTTGGCAATGGTGCCAACGGGCCAGTTCTCAACATCTAAACATTACTGTCTAAAGTCACAAAGGTCGTGTTGTCCAGCATGTTGTATATTTTATACTGTACACGTGCTTGGGACCTCCTTTCATGAAAACCTTGAAGCTGCAGATGTAGCATACTCGATTAGTGGAAATGTTGCCACAAAACCAAATTAGCAGGATGTTCTTCCCTGGAAACCAATCCAGCCAGCTGATGTTTGTCAGTTTTTAATTCATTATGTTATTAAATGACCCGACTGTCTCACTTTGGAATTCCAATTCTGATATAAATGGATGGATGGATGGATTGATGGTGGGTGGATGGATGGATGGATGGTGGATGATGGATGGATGGATGGATGGATGGTGGATGGATCGATGGATGGTGGATGGGTGGATGGATGGATGGATGGATGGTGGATGGATGGTGGATGGATGGTGGATGGATGGATGGTGGATGGATGGATGGATGGTGGATAGATGGATGGATGGATGGATGGATGGATGGATGGATGGTGGATGGATGGATGGATGGTGGATGGGTGGATGGTGGATGGGTGGATGGTGGATGGGTGGATGGTGGATGGATGGTGGATGGATGGTGGATGGATGGATGGTGGATGGATGGATGGATGGTGGATAGATGGATGGATGGATGGATGGATGGTGGATGGATGGATGGTGGATGGGTGGATGGTGGATGGATGGATGGTGGATGGGTGGATGGTGGATAGATGGTGGATGGATGGTGGATGGATGGTGGATGGATGGATGGTGGATAGATGGATGGATGGATGGATGGATGGTGGATGGATGGATGGATGGTGGATAGATGGATGGATGGATGGATGGATGGATGGATGGTGGATGGTGGATGGATGGATGGTGGATGGATGGATGGTGGATGGGTGGATGGTGGATGGATGGTGGATGGATGGATGGTGGATGGATGGTGGATAGATGGATGGATGGATGGATGGATGGATGGTGGATGGATGGATGGTGGATGGATGGATGGTGGATGGATGGATGGATGGATGGTGGATAGATGGATGGATGGATGGATGGTGGATGGATGGATGGTGGATGGATGGTGGATGTATGGTGGATGGATGGATGGATGGTGGATAGATGGATGGATGGATGGATGGTGGATGGATGGATGGATGGATGGATGATGGATGGATGGTGGATGGATGGATGGATGGTGGATAGATGGATGGATGGATGGATGGTGGATGGATGATGGATGGATGGATGGTGGATGGATGGGTGGATGGTGGATAGATGGATGGATGGATGGATGGTGGATGGATGGTGGATGGATGGGTGGACGGTGGATAGATGGATGGATGGATGGATGGATGGTGGATGGATGGATGGTGGATAGATGGATGGATGGATGGATGGATGGATGGTGGATGGATGGTGGATGGATGGATGGTGGATAGGTGGATGGTCGATGGTCGATGGTGGATGGGTGGATGGTGGATGGTCGATGGTGGATGGATGGATGGTGGATGGATGGATGGTGGATGGTCGATGGTGGATGGTCGATGGTAGATGGATGGATGGTGGATGGATGGATGGATGGATGGTGGATGGTCGATGGTGGATGGATGGATGGTGGATGGATGGATGGTGGATGGGTGGATGGTGGATGGGTAGATGGTGGATGTGTGGATGGATGGATGGTGGATGGATGGATAGATGGTGGATGGATGGTGGATGGTGAATGGGTGGGTGGATGGATGGATGATGGATGGTGGATGGTGGATTCATGAGTGGTGGATGGACAAGTAGAAAAGAAAACAGAAAGACAGGCAGGAAAGAAACTTCAAAAAGTTAAAAACATAATTCTTAAATTAACAAACACCAGGCACAGTCAAAGACATGTCTCCCCCATCGATGAGAGAACCAGCAGGACGGCAAAGGCGATTCAAGGGAGGACATGGGCACTTCTTGATCCCACGAGGAAGGATCACCACACTAAGACCGTCAGTAAAGCGCAATCTTTTCTACAAATTTGCAGTTTGTCCATTTCCTGCAAACTAACTCCTAGCTTGGCAGAGTCTGGGACCCAATCAGTGTAAATAGTCAATGAAGACACGTCCGGGGACCGCTGACCCGTGGCAGCCTGGCTGACACCAAGAGGACGCGAGGCCATGCTTTTGCCTCTTTGCACATTTGAGACAGCGGTTTCCTAACGGGCAGGGAGGGAGACCTGGGCCTTGCTGAGCTGTTACCCCTGAGGCAGAGCACCGTGGCTGGAGGACAGGCGTGAGGTGTGAGTGACAGAAGGAAGACCAGGAGAGGCGAGGTGAGAAGGAGGACAAGGAGGACGGGCAGACCACAGGCCTGAGTTTTGGCCAGAACAATCTGGAAGTTGAAGACCTGCCTGGGAAGTCTCGAGTACACGCCCATTTTGAAGACCCCATTTGGAGACCAAGAGCCTGCTGCGCGGGGGCCAGGCTCGGGGCAGGAAGTCCTCTCTGGCCACTGGAAGACAGACCTGCTTCTTTCTGAGGAGGGGCCAGCTGCCCCCCATCCACAGCGTGGCCTCACGCTCAGGGGGAGAGGAGCCCCGCGACCTCTGTGGCTGCGCTGGAGGCCGTGCTCGTCGGGGCCTCCAGTCTGCCTGGTCATGTCACTGCCTGGACAGCCTGGCTCAGACCAGGGGCTCCAGAAACATCAGCTGCAAGAGAATCTGGGAGAAGGTTGAGCTGGCAGAAGCTCGATGCCTTTAAAAGGTCCCCCTGACACGTGCCACAGCGTGGATGGACCCTGAGAAATTAGGCAAAGTGAGAGACCCAGGCACAAAGGCCACACATGTTGTGTGATTCCATTTACACGATGCCCAGAGCGGGCAGATCCATGGAGACAGAGAGCAGACGAGCGCCTGGCCGGGCTGGGGGCCAGCGACAGGCAGTGAGCGCCGACAGGGGTGGGGGGGGATGGGGCTCACCCTGGGGGCGATGAGGAAGTCCTGAGAGTAGGGAGAGGTGCTGGTCGCATGACAGTGTGAATGTCCTTACTGCCACTGAATTGTTCCTTTCAAAATGGTTAAAATGGTAAAATTGGAGTTAGTGTATTTTATCACTTAAAAAAATCTTAATTTCCTTTAAAAAAAAAAAAAAAAGGAAAGCATGCAAGATAAGCACTTAATCCAGGCCTCAGGGCTCCCACTGACATGTCCAACCACATCCCCCCTCGCTCCAGGGTGCTTGTGTCACATCCCCTCCTGGGGCTGGGGCCACGTTCCCTCCCTCCCCCTGGGCCTGCACCCCTTCCCTGGGCTCCCCCAGATTTGCTGTGGGAGGAGTCGGGCCCCCCAGGGCCCCTCCAGCCAGGCGCTTACCTGCCCCGCCTCCCCTCCCTTATCTCCCCCTCTACAGACTGGGGCGTCTGCCTGTGCACGTGGCTCCATCCTCCCCGAGGCTCCTGCCTGCGATGCGGTGTGCGCCCCTGGTGCACCTCTGGGGGGCCGAAGCAAGATGTTCTGCACACAGAAGTCAGGCAGGGAAACGGCCCCTCTGACCCCTGGGGTGCGGGGTGCCAGGGTGCGCCCCACTGTTACACCAGGCTTCTGGGGATGTATGTGCCACCAGCATCAAAGGGGTCACTGAGTGTGGGGATGCTCCATGGGGCTCACCAAGTACTGCCCTCCAGAACGGGCTTCCCCAGAACCTGGACACCTGCTTCCGTCCTTTCAAGGGGACCTTTGGGCACTGGTCTGCCAACTGGCCCAGGCTGCAGCTCCCCCTCCAGTGGCCTGGGCGCCTGCACCCTCTTCCAGGGCTGGTGGCAGGAGTGGCTGATCAACCACAGAGCCTCTGTGCTGAGCATGAGTGAGGCCTCGGCATCCTGCACAACACGGTGCTCCAGAGGGCTGGGCAGATGGAACGAGGGGCATTCACCTGGGAGTCCTGGGGATCCATGGAGAAGAGCCGTCCCCCCAGTCCATTGATGATTCATCCTCTGCCAAATGCAGTTAAAATGTCGCAGAGGGTCTGGGGCCAGCCCAGTGGCATAGTGGCTGAGTTCACATGCTCCATTTTGGGGGCCCGGGGTTCATGGGTTCAGATCCTGGGCAGGGACCTAGACGCTGCTCAACAAACCATGCTGAGGCAGCATCCCACATACAAAATAGAGGAAGATTGGCACCAATGTTAGCTCAGGGCCAATCTGCCTCACCAAAAAATGAGTTGTGGAGGGTGAAACTGCTGTGGAAGATTGCACCACCCACTTACTACAAGCGAGTCGTGGGGCTTTTATGAGTCTCCTTTGCACACCCTTATGGCAGGTTTAAGAAGGCACTAGCGACATAAGAACAGGATGAAAACAAGGGCGGCCCCAGAGCGCAGGGGACAGAGCCTGCACCCCACCACTGGCTCACCACGAGACCTTGGACAAGTCTGTAAGCTCCCTGGGTGCCATTACTTCACCTGTGAATAAGGTTGCAGTTAAAGGCAAATTTCGATAAACAATATTTTAGTATAAATATGTCCCAAATATTGCCTGGACCTACTTAACTGAAAAATCACTCACTGTTTATCTGAAGCTCAAGTTTTATTGGACATCCTGTATTTTTGTTTCCTAAATTTGGCAGCCCTATCCATGAAGGATTTGAACCCTGAATCCCATAGGATTGCATTCAGCTGCAAATAGCCGTATAAACAGAATTTGCTTGTTTTTGTCCAGATAATAAAAGCCCAGAGGCAAGTGGTTTGGGCTGGTGCAGCAATGATGACATCTGGGACCCAGGCTTTTTTGCTCTTTCTGTCCACCCTCCTCTTGTGGCTTCCTAGCTGCAAAGCGGCTGCAACACCTCCAGGCATTACATCTTCCTTCCAAGAAGGAAGAAAGAGGAAGAGAGAAGGTGCAGAGGACAAAAACTGGGCCAGTGCCTTTGTATAAGGATGCTGGTGGGGCCATGAATGCCATGAGGATGGGGTGCTCGCTCTGCTCACCTTCCGTCCCCAGCCCTGGATGGTGCTGGCACTGACTCAGGGGGTCGAGCAGATGAGCACATGCAGGCCCGGCTGGAGGGGGGCTCAGAGAGGAATCCACTGTGCTGGACTCTCCAGCTGCTCCAGGCCTCAGACCCCCAACCTGAGAAACGGGAGTCCTCTCTCTGCACCGTCGGGCTCTTCCACACACAGCGCCTGCTGCCCAGGACGCTGAGAACCCGGCGAGAACTCTTTCCTCCTCCACCGCCAGCCCTGCCGGCTTCACCCCAACCCCTGAAATAAAACTTCTCCTTCCCCTGCACGAGGGGTTCCCCATTCGAGGCGACCACACGGGCCTCCACTTCTCCCCGGAGTTTCGAGTCTGAGGGTTATTTTCGGTCTCCTGGCCCACACGGCCCGCCTGGAGCCTTCCTCGGGCGCAGGCCCTGTGGCTGTGGTTTCTGGGCCTCCGCCGGCCCGTCCTCCTGAGTGCCCTGGGTGACGCCCTGCTGCACCTGGCCCACCACTCCAGGACTCCCCCAGGGCCCCGTCCCCCTGTGCTGGGGGCGCCGCCTCACGCCTGGAGCATGGGGAGCGCGTGCAGCTCAGCAGGTGCTTCAGCGTGGGGTCCTCGCTGATGTTACAACAGCGTCCTGCGGGAACCCACATGGCACGGGGTGCACCTGTCTGACGGCACACGGCAGCCCTTCTCAGCACATTCACAGAGCTGTGCAGCACCGTCACCACCAACGCGAGAATGTTTTCGTCTCCCCTGAAGGAAGCACCGTGCCCCTGGCAGCGGCCCTCCCCTCCCAGCCCTGGCGGCACCGAGCTGCTGCCCGTCTCTGTGGGTTAGCCTGTTCTGGGCATTTCCCACAAACGGGATCACGTGGCACTCGGCCGTTGCGCCTGGCTTCTCTCCCTGAGCATCGTGTTTTCAAGCTCCGTCCGCGTGGCACGCGTGTAGTGCTTCACTCCTTCTGCCTGAACTGTATTCCCTCCTGTGGATGGGCCATGTTTTGAGTTAACTTTGCTCAGCTGGGCAAGTGTGACAGCCTGAGTGTGACCCAGACCCACACCTCCGAGCTGTGCATCTCTGTCGAGTCACTGGCCCGTCTGGGCCTTGGCTTGCTAGCCGCACAACCCATTGTTATGAACATGAGAACAGCCACGCGGGACTCGGGGATGGCTCAGCGCAGGGCGCGGGTGAAGCGCCCTTCACGGGTGGGAGGTGACGTGTGGGTGCTGGCTGTCGCCTCGCCATCCCCCTCCCTGGGCTGCGTGAGAGGCGACGGGCACCGGGCTCTGATCCAGTTTGCGCTCCGTGCTCAGAGCTCTCGTCCCGGTCGCCTTCCAGCCCCAGTGGCGAGTATTCGAGTGCGCTGCCAGCTGGGGACACAGCCTGAGAGGCCGCGGGGTCAGGCCAGGCCTCAGGGGGAGGTGTTTGGGAGCGGACGATTCTGACCAGGAGTCCCCCAGGAGCAGGCTGGGGTCCGCACTCCTGACCTTTAGAACATTCTGGAGCACCTGGGGAGAGCGGAGATTCCTGGCTCCCTCCCGAGGTTCGTCCTCAGCGGGTCTGGCCCTGGGCTCAGTTGGGGCTCCGTCTTGGAGAGAGGATGACAAATGCCCAGAGGGGCTCCCAGTGACCAGGCATTTGGGCTGAGCCGTGGGCTCTGATTCGTGTTCCACGTTTACGGTGCCCGGCTGGAGAGCCGTGATGAACGAGAGGGGAGACCCCGCGGGGCGAAGGGGACAGCGCGAACGAGGTGACTGCCTGCGGAGGCTCAGGGTCTTCCCGTCTGTGCCCTGGATGGCAGTAGGACGAGCTTCAGGGTCTGACTGTGTCTGGGGGCAGCAGGGACAACCCCAGGGGAAGGGTGGGAGCTCGCTCTGTCCAGGGGGCCAGGAGGCTGGGTGGAGACCCCCGCCCTCCCCATCAGGGGATGAGCTGACCTCCCCCGTTGCTGGGAGCTTGGCTTTTGCCGGATTTTCCCAGGACGAGGGTTGTCACAAAACCAGCCCGGTCTCCGTGGTCACCCTTCCTGGCACATGAGAACCAAGGCGCTGACCCCACTGTTTCCACCACTGCAGCCCGAGGTCCTGCTTGGCCTCCGGGGGCTGGGTCCAGGCCTGGAAGAGCTGCGGGAGCCCAGGTTGCAGTCCTCTTGGCCATACGGTGGTCGTCCCAGAACCCCTCCCTGAATTCCCTCAGGACTGTGTCTTGTGCTGGCCGGGCCTGGGTCAGGAGCCAGGGAGCTGTGGCTGAGGGGCCAGGGCACACGGTGAACCTTGGCTGGGGGTCCTGGCGATAGGTGGGCCCCATTGCAGTCGGTGGCATGTGTGGGAGGGAGGTGACCACACTCAGGTGTGTCTGAGGTGCGTTACCAACAAGAAGAGGAAGGAAGGGGACGGCTTGGCTGGGAAGAGGAGAAGGAGCCTTCAGGGCATGAGAAGCTTCCCAAAGTTCTTGGAGTGGCTTTGGGGTGTGGGGAGGGTGGGGGTGGAGGTTGTTCCAGATCACCTGGGCAGAAGTGGAGCCAGCATGTTTGGACGGGCCTCTCGGTGCAGCTGATCGCCGGTTCCCGCAGGCGGGCAGCCCCCTCGTCTTGCCCCCGCTCCGCTGCACAGCAGAGGAAAACTTCTCCTCCCCGCCCCCAACATCTGATCCCAGGAAGGTTCCGGGTGCTGCTGACCAGCCCTGGGGGCCAGAGCGATGGTGTGTCCAAGTGGCCCTGTCTGGTCAGGGGCCCACTCTGTGGCCAGAGGGCAGGCCTGTTTCCAGCAGAAGGAGGGCACCGTGCAGGCTGGGTGGCCCCAGACTCCCAGGGGCCGGGCACACGTGTGTGACGCACAGGGAGGCTGAGGCTGGCAGAGGGCTCTGAAGGCCAAGAGTGAGGGTGGAGCCAGTGCCCTTGAGGGAAACACCGAGACTTCACGCTGTTAAGATTCAGGGACGTAGTCACAGCAAGACAAACCCAAACGTTCATTTTCCCAGGAGTAAATTGTGACTTCAATAGGCAGAAATCACAGCCGGCAGGCGCCCAACAGAAATGAAAGGCGCTCTGCCATCCCGCCGTCTCACGCAGCCCAAGAACAGAGACGCCTCATCCAGTTCACACTGACCCGCTCCCCCAGCCTCCCCTGTGCCGTCCCTGCCAGGAGCCCCACGCTGTGTCCAGATCCCGGCACTCCAGCCCTCCCGCCATAACCAGAGCCGCACGCTGAGGGCGGGAGGCCTTGCCATTTCTAGAATTCAGCTGGACCAGCGTCTCAGGGCAGGGTCCTCTCTGAGAGGACAGCGTGCCCTGGACTAGGTCCTCAGCGCTCAAGTGGTCCATTCATCCTCCAGCCGGCGTGGGCCCCACACTGCTCAGGCTGGACCAGGACCGCAAGGCAGAAACGGGGGTCGACAGCTCCTGCGCTGGGAGCCCTTTGTCTGCAGGGAGCAGCACTTCGGGGGCGTAACCCAGCCAGCGTCTCTTACACAGGAGTGGGTGCGGCTGACTTTGGGGGACCCGAGCGCTCACTTCTGGTTTTTTCTGCCACCCTTTGCCTTTCCGGTGCCCGGGCAGGGGAGGGGCAGGGGGCTCCCGCCGTCCATAGTGGCCTCTTCTGGCAAGAAGACAGCCCTCCCCTGGCCCCATAGCAGATCCGGCTCCCATGTGCGTCCAACCTCGCGGCTGCTCACAGGGCCAGCTGTGCGGGCAGGTGGACAGCGGGGAGCAGACTGGCCCCCTCAGACCTTTTGCTGTTCCCCTGAGCTTGTCGGGGCCTCCTGGCAAGGACAGGTCACTCGGAGTCCTACCCCCTTCGAGCCCCTACAGTGACCGCCTCAGAACTGACAGACACAGGGACCTGGTGGGGGAGCCCTTGCCTGGACGTGGTGCCTCCCCCCGCCGGGGCCCCGTCTCCCCAGTTGTGACATCAGTTCACTGAAGACGGGCCCTCGACCCTCCCTCCCACGGAGCCAGGCCAGCAAGGGGCAGGGCGTTTCCCCCCCATGCCTGCTGCTGGGGGTCAGGGACCGAGGTCACACTGTGGACACCGGGGGTGCAGGGAGCCCAGAGGAGGGGGTGACCACCCTCCGCTGCCTCATCCTCTGTTCTTGCCCCTGGAGCCAGGGGCTATTCGGGACAAACGGGGCACAAGAGGGCTTTTCTTTGGGAGTGAGGACGACCATTCATTTCATCAGCCACTCAGTCAATGGCCGACACAGCAAAGCCTGTTGACAAAGCCCTGTATGTGGGTTCTGGACACTGTACCCCAGGACACAGTGGGGGCAGGAAGCCATGGCTGGGCGTCCAGGGGCCCCCGCCTCCAGGGAGAGCCCCCAGACACATGAGCAGCTGTGACTGGGCTGTCCCGGGGGTGCAGGCGGGCAGGAGGGGGAGGCCCGAGGCCAGAGGGGCACCAGGCAGGGTGTTCAAGGCCAGGCCCCGCATGCGCACTGGGTGGGGGGGGTGCAGAGCACAAGAGTGGCAGGCGGTGGGGACTTTGTCTCAGGCGGCTGGTGGGGCCAGACCAGCCCTGCAGAAAGCCGTCCCAGTGCCCTGCAGGTGGACGGGAGGGTGTTCGGCTCCTGTGAGGATAACTGGCCCTGTCAGGGGAGAGGCACACGGGGCGTGGGGGGCATCCACCTGGGGCCTGCCAGGCTCGGGCTGATAGAGGGACCATGCACTCAGCGCAGAGCCCAGCGGCCCACAGAGGCCTCTGCTTAGCTCTCGGGGGCACAGCGTGGCTGCGGGGCGCCGGGGGAAGCACACACCTCCCCACAGGGGCTGGAGTGTGAGGATGCTGCAGGGCAGGCGACAGAACGTGCTTAGGGGAGCTCGGGCAGACTGGGAAGGCCTTGGCTCCAGGAACAGACTCCAGGGAGCTCAGGGCAGACGGCCCAGCAGGTGGCCCAGGCAGCTCTGGGCACCGGGCGCCCAGTGAGCGGAGCAGACAGCCAGCTGCTCCGTCCCTGCCTCTGGGCAGGAACCTCCCGGAAGGACTGGGGTTGGCCCGACTGGGGCCACATCCTGGCCCAGTCACTGCAGCTGTAGGGTGAGCTGCCCGCAGTGGCCTTCTGAGCCCCGTGCCCAGCCTGGGGCCGGGGAGCAGCCTGGCCCGAGCAGGAGCAGAAAAGCCACAGGCCTGGCACCAGGGACAGTGGCGAATTGGCAGCCATTCCGATTATGAACTACAAGTGCACTTTTATAACTAACTGCCATTTTTTCTTACTTAAAAAAGCAAAAATATGGTGCTGGATCTGTGGCATAGTGGTTAAGGTTTCGCACTGTGCTTCAGCGGCCAGGGGTTCATGGGCTCAGATCCGTTCATCAAGCCATGTTGTGGTGGCATCCCACATACAAAATGGAGGAAGACTGGCACAGATGTTAGATCAGGGCCAATCTTCCTCACCAAAAAAAAAAAAAAGCAAAAATAAAACATAAAATACTTACAGAAAAATCCAAATACAAAGATAAGACAAAAGAAGGTGAAAATAAAACAAAATGAGAATAATAATTCCTCTCCGAGAGTTGTGTGACAATTAAGTGGGATCACCCACTCACTCAACGAACACTCATTGGGAATGTACCACATGCCAGGCCCTGGGGATACAATGGTGAACAGACAGGCATGCCCCAGCCCTGGGGAGAGAGACACAGCGAACGAGGATGTCACAGGTAAACGTGCTGTAAATGCAACGAAGGGACAGGACAGGATCCCCGAGAGCTTAACAGAAAGGCCCCTGGCTTCTCTGAGGCCACACTGAAGGGCTGGGAGGGTGTTCCTGGCGGAGGGCTTGGCTGTGCAAAGGCCCTGAGGGGGGAGAGCAGCTGGGCTTGGAAGCAGGCGGGGTCCCAGTGCGGGCGAATGGTCCAGAGAAGGAACGCTGTGGCTGTGTCGTCAGACCAGGGAGTGGGGCTGGCTCCTGACACAGGCTTGGGGGCGTTCTGGAGGAAAACCCCAGAAGTGAAGTGGGTCGTTGTCTCTTTCTATTTCTTCCTGTGGGATCTGCCTGTTCAAGTACTTTGCCCACTTCTTTTGTGTTTGTACTTTCCTTCTTTGTAGCCGTCTCTGTCCGCGGGCACCCTCTCTGTCTGTTACACCTGTTGCTGGACCCGGGCCCGCCACCCTCTCACCTTTCCGGTGTCTCTGGCGCTTTTGCCAGGTTGTGAATGCTTATCGTGCCGCGCCAGCACTGCCCATCTTTGCTCCCGGGTTTCTGGGTTTCCTTCATTATAAAGGAGCGTCACACAGACACCCTGGATTTTCTCTAAGACTTTCCCTGTTTGTTTTCCACATTTTATTCTTTAACACAAGTGGAGCTTGTTTTTCCAAGTGAAGTCGGCGCACACTTTCCCCACCACGGCCGACCATCCACTGGAGAGGGGCTGCTTCTCGGGGACTCATACGCCCCCTGCCCCGCGGACGTGCCCCTCACGGGCACGGCAGCCCATCCCCCGTGGACCGCTTCCCACCGCCCCGCCTGGTTCTCGTCTGAAATTGAACAAAGACAAGTGAGATCTCGGAACTCGGCTTCTGGCCGCATCACAAGGGTGTGAGCCAGGCTGCACTCGTCACTCCTGCTCCACAGAGACGACGAGGCTCAGAGGGCTGGCCCCCGGTCAGGGTCTGGGGCGAGGGAGGGAGGCCGCTGCATGGTGAGGCCTGCCTCACGCGGCAGAAACAACACCACCACTTTAGGGAAAAATCAGAGGATCAGAGGCTCAGAGATGGCCACGCAGCCCAGAGCTGCTGCTGGGCCCTCGGTGGCTGGTGTCCCCTCTGCTCTGTCCTAGGCACGTCCACACAGAGTCGTCTTTGCTCTTCCTCTAACGACAGAGCATGGCGTGTTTCCACTTGGTTCCCGCGTTCCACACGGGGGACCAGGCTCTCAGGGGACACTTGTGTTGCTTCTGACTTCCATGGTGACGCGGTGCTGCTGACGTGACCGGCACCCTCTCATTGATAAACCTGGGCATAGAATTGCTGGATGGATTTACGGCTCTGGATAACTTGCCCAAATGTCCCCTGAGGAGCCACGGCCAGTGAGCATTGCCGGCCTCCATCCCTGAGCACCGCTCACAGCGGCGTCTCGTTTTTAAGCTCTGGCCCTTTTTATGGGTGAGACGCAGCGCCGAGGGGTCCGCCCAGCGCTCGGGGCCGGGCCGCCCAGGCTCAGTGTTTCCCCGCAGCCTGGGGTTCGGCCGCTTCCCAGGTGAGGGAGGAGCCTGTGAAGACCCTCTTTCTCCGTCTTCATCTAGGGTCCCCGGGGAGAACTGGGGGAGAGAGGGCAGACAGGAAAAGGGCGCAGAGAGCCGGCCGCGGGGCACCGCGTCCAGGCACGGGGCCACGGCCCAGCCCGCGGAGGCCGCAGGGGCCCTCGGATGGCTGCGACCAAGGCACTCCGGAAAGGAAGGCATATCCTCAGGATGCTTTCGGTTGCAAGAAACAGAGCCCTCCGCTAAAGCTGCCCTTAACGAGGACATTTATCATCGAAGTAGCAAGTCCAGGTAGGGTGGGCTTCCGAGTTGGTTGATTCGGCAGCTCAACGATCCTCCGAGGGACCCCCCGTCCTTTCTGTCCATCGGCCCCCCCATGTCAGCGTGTCCTCAGGGTGGTGCCACGGGCGGGGTGGGTCCAGGGTCACCTCCACACACCGCCGCACCAGCAGCCGGGACTGAGCGCCTTCTGGGCACGTGGGCACCAGGCAAGTCCCAGGAGCCCCTCCCCTCACACCTCATTGGCTGGAGTCGGAGCCAATCAGCGGCAAGGGAGGAGCTTCTTTCTGGACCTGCAGATGGGCGGGGCTCACCGGTGCGCGCAGGGCTGGGTGGGGTCCTGGAGTGGTGGTGGCGGCTGTGCTCCGGAAGGGGAAGAGGATAGTGCGGGGTGGGGTGGTCGGCCAGGGGCCCAGGTAGTCAGGCTCCCCATGGAGACCCCAAGAAAGCATTTCAGATGAGGCTGATGGCAGGCCCCCTGGTGACAGGCAGAGCCCCCTTTGTGGGCACAGAGGAAGGCCCCCTTGTTCCCTGAAGCAGGTCCACCTGCCTTCCCTGCCTGTTCGCTGCTGCAGTACGCTCCCTGCACAACCTTACACTGCGGCCCTGATGCCAGCTGGACAGGATGATCTCACTGCCCTCCCCTCAGCCTTCCCGGTGTGTCTCTGCTTGAGGCTCTGGGTGGGCCTCCCCAGCAAAAAAAATCAAAATTCTAAAACATTGTTTTCATAGTCAATTCAGTGAAAATTGTATCAGCAAGCTTTCTTCTTTTTCTAAAAATGGCATTGAAGTCTGAATGCCCCCCCCCCTAAAAAAAATGCCCCGTCTACAAGAGGGGCCATCCCTGGATCAGGGTCAGGCCAGGCTTGAGCGAGGGGCCAGAGGAGAAAGCCAAGACAGTCTCCTGGGGCCGGCAGGAAGCTTCCTGGCTGCAGCCTGGACTCTTTCTGCTTTAGGTCGCTTTCCCTGCCTTCCTGCTCATGTTAAAGCCCCAGAATCTGGTGCCCACACCAGCCTCAGCCGATGGCCAAGGTAGGATACCGTGTGCTGTCCCCTTTCCCAGCATCCCTTGCAGAGTCACTCTCTCTCACTTCCCAAAAGAAGACCAGTGACTCGCTGCCTGGGCCCAGCCATCATGCCTCCCCTCCATCTACTTGCTTGCAGCAAACACATCTTTTTGCAATTCTGGTGGTTTCTAGTCTTTGCTTGCAACAAAATTGAAGGAGGGACTGCAGATTTGTCAGCTGGTAGTCATTAGAAGTCATTTTCACCAGCAGTCACCACGCGATTGGGGCAGCTCACTGTCAGAAGGAGGCCACAGTGGACTCAGTGGTCCCTTAGTCATGTGACTGAGGTTTCTCCGGTTTTCATGTTAAACCCCACAATAGGAATGCAACTAATGTCGTACCCTGTCTTTTCTGAGCAATAAGTAATATTCATGCATGAATACACACACTCCTCAAACAAACCTGCCCTCTCTGTTTTTAGGAGAGGCATTTCCAATAAAAATTTACTTTTTATGTTCAACAATTCTTAAAATGTATAATAAATTCACGTTGTTGGTAGCCGTTGCATACTAATAACGATCACGATGACCCAGTCCAGAGGACAAACAACTTTTAACACAAGAAAATGCTTAAAGCTTGACCTTCCAATTTATTTACCTAGTTCTGTGTAATAAGGGAATCAAAACACTTTCAAACTGAAAATAAATTAGGATACAATTCTGCTGGGTGGAATGGACACGTACACTCGGAGAGAAGGCGATGTGTGGAAAGTCAGGCGTTAGGGAAGAGGCTGTTTGTGAAGGTTTCCCAACTGTGCGTACCCTTTGTTATTTAAATAAGATGTTTAAAATGTCATTGATGTCTCTTTTTTTTTCCTTGATCGGCTTTTTTTTTTTTTATTAACAGAATTTATTTTTAGAGTAGTCTTGGGTTTACGGAAAAACGGAGCAGAAAGCAAACATCCCAAATATTGCTGCCCCTCCAGTTCCCCTGTCACTACCACCTTTATTGGTGTGATGCACTTGTCACAATGGATGAGCCGACATCGATGCATTATTGTTAACTAAAGTCCACAGCTTCCCTCTTGGTGGTGTATGTTGTGTGGTTGGGAATAACGTATGACATCATGAACCCCTCCCACTGTCGTATCCTACAGAGCAGTGTCACTGCCCTAAGAGTCTTCTGTGCTCCACCAGGCCATCCCTTCTGCCAACCCCGGGCAGCCACTGATCTTTTCCTGTCTCCACAGTCTTGCCTCTTCCAGAACGTCATATGGTTGGAACCACAGTCCGGAGTCTTTCAGATTGGCTTCTTTACTTGCAATATGCACTAAAGTTTCCTCCAGGTCTTTTCATGGCTTGACAGCTCACTTCTCTTTAACACTGAATAATATTCCCTCCTCTGGATGCACACAGTTTGTTTATCTCTTCACTTTGTGAAGGACATTTCAGTTTCTTCCAAGTCTGGGCAATAAAGCTGTTATAAACATCCACGTGCAGATTTGTGTGTAGAGATAAGTTTTCAATCCTTTGGGTAAATACCAAGGAGCATGAAGGCTGGATCGTACGATAGGAGCGTGTTCCACTTTGTGAACAAACGCCGATCTGTCTCGCAAAGTGGCTGTACCGTTCTGCGTTCCCATCAGCGGGAACAAGCGTTCCTGCGGCTCCACGCCCTCTCCGGCACTTGGCGTTGCCGGCGTTCTGGATTTGGACCATTCTAATAGGTGTGTAGTGGTATCTCCTTGTTGTTTTAATTTGCATTTCCCTCAGGACGTGTGGTGCAGAGGGTCTTTTCATGTGCTTATTTGCCATCTGTGTATCTTCTTTGGTGAGGTGTCTGTTCAGATCTTTTGCCCATTTTTTATTTGGGTTGTTGGTTTTCTTACTGTTGAGTTTTAAGCATTCTTTGTATTTTTTGGATTACAACCCTGTATCAGATGTGTGTTCTGCACATATTTTCTCCCAGTCTGTGGCTTGTATTCTCATTCTCTTAATAGTGTCTTTCACAGAGCAGAAGTTTTAAATTTTAATGAAGTCCAACTTATCAAATTTTTCTTTCACAGATCACGCTTTTGGTCTGTATTTCAAAGCTTACTGTTTCAGTTAGGTTGCTGTGTGAAAATGCAGGTGTTAAAGAAGAGTTTATTCGTGCATTTTTATGCGGATAATGTATTGAATAGCAATAGCGTCTAGGCACCGGCTGCTCCTTTATTACAAAACATCCATATTTACAGAAGGTCAGATTTTATATTCTTGGCAAGTATTTAAACTTCTGTTGAAGATTTTTAGCTACAACAGAAACATGTTTGAGGGGTCCACGGTCACTCAGAATTCCTTTTAAAGACCAGTAAGTCTGCAGTGGCCACTGGCCTGGACCCCCAAGCCACACTGGCCTGGTGGGACCCCAGCTCCACCAAAAAGCAGCCTGTGACATTCCAGAACCCAAGCTCCCTGGGCCCTGGGGTCCTCAGGCCGTCGGGGCTGGTGGCAAGACCCACCTCCCAGGTGGTGGTAAGGGCCGCGTGGAACGGACAGGGGAAGCTCCCCGCACCTGGCCAGGGCTCCAGATGGCAGCTCCCACTGGGTGTTGGGGGAAAGGACGGCCCTTTATTGCAGCCGAGGCAGCACGGTTCAGGGATGCCTTTGACAGACATTCAGAAACTGCGTCTTGGTCAAGACCCTAAGCTGGGAGCTGTGGGGCTTGAGTGAGAAAGCAGATGGGGTGCAGCCTTTTAGGGCTCCTCATCCAGAGGAAGGACCAGCATTTGCAGAAGTGATGGAAATTGCAGTTGGAGACAACTGGGCAGTATGGGGCTGCTTACCTAAGAGGACCCAAGTGCAAGTCGGAAAGCTTGGGTGCTGGCCCCAGCTTTGCCACCGTGCACCCTCGGGCAGAGCACATCCTTCTTGGTGGGTGTGGGTTGGGGGACTACATGCTGGCAGGGAGCTGGCTTCACCCCAGGAGGCTGCAACACCAGGATGAAGGTGAGGTGGCTCCTTTGAAGTGAACTGGACCCTGGCCTCTGTCGAACCTGGCACCGCAGAGGCTGCACAGGGGCCCCTGATTCTCACCTCCACCGCTGTCTGCTGCTGCGGCCCCTCCTGCTCTGCGCACTCCTGCAGCCTTGGCACCGACCTGCCCATGACCTGGTCTCCTTTGGGTGAGTCCTGCCTTGTGGGCCAGAATGCACACATCTGGGCGGTGATGAGACTCTTCTCCTTAAACGTCACCTTGTGGTGCCCAGGAGTTGTGACTGGGCCATTTCCAATGTGAGAAACCAGTCCATGGGAGGCAAGAGGGAGACTAGCGGGTGAGGGAGAAGTATGGGCACCCACCTGTGTGGCCGTGCCACCTGCCAGAGCCTCAGTCCCTCTACCTGTCAGACAGGGGGGTTCCGGTAGCATGTGCTTGGCAGACAGCTGAGCATTAAGTGGGGAAATGCAGAGGTCCCGCTCAGCCAGTGCCTGCCCCTGGCTACTGTCATGACTCACCATGGCTACCAGATGGCCACACTGGCCTGGTTGTCGGACTGACCCAGTCACAGCACGCGAAGCAGCCCTGACTCTGCCGGCTCCTTCCTCTCCACCAGCCGCAGCTCTCACGCTGGGACGAGGGAGCCTTCACACTGCCACAGGGCTCGGAGCGTGGTCTCTGATGACTAGTTTTATTCTCGGGGTTTTGGGGTCTGTCGTCTCTCCAGTGGTTTTCAGTATCCCGCTGAAATCGGCAACATTGCTATTGGTAATTTAACACCAACAACGGAGACAATGATGTACTGTTTGCAGGGGGTCAAGTTGGAAGGGACCCCAGGCCCAGGTTGGGTCCAGCTAATGCTAATACTCCGTGTGAATTCGGTGGTGGTTTGGGGCTGAGAGCCCCCTAGGCTGGCTTCAGGGCCGTCTGCTGCTCAGTCGCCCCACCTGGCCCACTTTTTGCATTTAATGTCTCTGAAATCCAGAGGCATTTTTAGAATTATAACAGGGAGCGTGTTCTCCTTTCTTAGTGGCACATCAAATAACGGTGCCTTGTAAATTCAGTGGTGCCTCTGAGTCCACGAGGCTAGGAAGTCGCTGTCGATAATATTGGTGCATAAAGTCTGTGGCCTTTAGCAACATGTCTGATGCTTTTAGATCCACGTTCCTCTCTGGATCAGGACCCCCTGCCCTTGCGCAAGGACTGGACTGAGGCCACATCTGAGCACGTTCTGCATGCCAGGGAACGCAGGTAGCTGCCAGACATTTGCGTTACAATTAAATCATTCACCACACCCCTCATATCCACAAAGAGAGGGGCCCAGGAGGTCAGGGAACTGGCTGGGGCCGCGCAGCAAGTTGGTGACCCAGCTAACCAGGCCCTGGCCCGTGCCCCCGGGGGTGGCCACAGGAGGATGGGGGGGCCATCCTCCCCCTCCCCGGGGCCCACCTTCCTCTTTCCCTGACTTCCTCTGCTGGGCTCCGCTTGGGTGAGCAGAGCTCAGTCAAGGAAAGGGACAGGGCTGGGGAGAAACAGGCCCGGGGAGCAAACCCGGAAGGAGAAGGACGTTTTTTGGCACGTTGCTTTATTTTTATACTCGAGAACTGGGGACCTTGGACCTTCACATGCAGATTTATGCTAAATGAGATGCAAATCAGGGCCCTGCTCTTCAGAAGTTCTGGCCCCCTGTCTCCTAAGACCGCGGGACCCCAGCTGGTCTCTAAGAAATGAAGCGTGTGCAGGTTGGGAGAGCAAGGAGGGAAAAGGGACCGATTTTACTAAAATTGTACTAACCGATTGTACCAATCAGGCAAACGCATGAGACAAGCCACAAAGCGCTTTAGGGAAAGAGGCGCCGTGGTGCGGTGCGCGGCGGGCGAGGGCCGCAGGGGGAGGGGAGCGGAGGGTGCGCGAAGGCGGGCAGGCCCCGCAGGTGACAGGTTCAGCGGTATGCAAATGAATGCAAAGCGCATGCAAATATACCGGGCGGGCGCCCGCCGGGTGGGTGCGGGACCCGGAGGCCGCGGGCGGGCGGGGGGAGGGCGCCCCCTGCCGGCCGAGCGCGGAGACGCCCCGGTCCTTCCCGGCCCCCGCGGGCGGGGGGCGCGGCGGGGGGCGGGGGGAACGGGGGGAGGGGCGCGTACCGCTTGCCTCCCGCCCGACGACCGGGCCGCGGCTCCCAAAGCTGCGAGCGGGCGGCCCCGCTGCTCCGAGGTGGGTGTGCGCGGCGGCGCGCTCGCTCCAGGCCCCCCACCCGCCGCCCTGGGCTAGGCTGCGGAGCCGGCGGGGTGGGCGCGGCCGAGGGATCAGCCAGGCACTGCCCCCTGTCCCCCCCACGGCCGCCCGCGCTCCGCACACACTCCGCGCTCCTCTTGCGGGCGACCCCCCTAAAGAGCAGCGCGCATCCCCTCTCCACGGCCCCCCGCACCCTACATTCCCCCCGCATCCCGCGCGCCGCACACTCACCCCGCTCACACCCGCCCCCGCGCCCCGGCCGAGATCGCAGGTCCGCCCGGGCTCCGCGGTCGCCCAGTGGCGGGGACGGCGGGGGCGGCTCTCGAGTCGGGCGGCGGCGGGCGGAGCCCCTCTCCCGCGCCAGCCCCGCACCGAGCAGGGCCCTCTCCGGCGGCCGGCGCCCCGGGGCGGAGCCGAGCGCGATGGGCGCCGGGCGGGAGGCAGGTGGCGCAGCGGCGGCGGCGGGGGGCAGGAGGCGGAGGCGGAGCGCGCGGGGCGGGGGCCGCGGGGCCCCGTGAGACGCTCGGGCGAGCGCGCGGCAGCCGGAGCCCGGCGCCCGGGAGCCAAAGGCGCGGCGGCTGGACCGCGCGCGGGCCGCGGAGCCGGAGACCGCCCGGGGCGGCGTGCGCGCTTTGTTCCCGCGCGGGCGGCCGGAGCGAGCGGCCGGAGCGAGCCCGGGGATGGCCCAGGCGGCCGCCCCGCGCGCCCCGGCCCCGCCGCGCGCCTGAGCCTGGCGCGGCGCGAGAGGACAGCGCGCGGATCGCCCCCAAGTTACGGAGGCGGGGACCGAGTTCGAAGGAGAAGCCACTTCACAAGCCCGGTCGCGAGAGTGTGATCGCCCCCCGTCCGCGGGACCTCCGGACCGTAAGTGTCCCGCGCGCCCCGCGCGCCGCCGCTGCTGTCACCCGACTTCGCCCGCGGCTGGCGTCCCGGGGGTCCCCCTGCAGTTGCGCCGAGGGCACGGGCCGCCCCGGGCACCCCCTCCCCACTTTGCAAAGTTGGAGCCCACGGCGGGGTAAGGCCTGCCTACTCAGCGCCCACCCACTTGGGCCGAATGCCCCCCCTCCAGGTGAGCTGAGAGCTTGACCTGCCCGGGGGTGTGGTCAAACTTAAGGTGGGACTGCGCTCTGGAGGCCTGCAGGCTACCCTAGGGTGCCTGGGCTTCCTGACAAAGGCCCTGGACCGGGTGAGAGAGAGCTGTGGGGGCTCAGATGACCACCCTGGGAGAGATGGAGGGGCTGGTGGCCTGGCTGGGGAGGAGGGCCAGTGCTCCCCTCTACCCTTCCCCTCTTGTTTGGGTCCCTGGTCCTCCCACTGAGCGGAGCGGCAGTTGCCAGTTAAACGGTCCTGGGGTGAAGTCTACCCAGAGACCTCCAGGCCCTGCCCACTCCCAGTGGTGGGGAGAGGGTCTTGGGCCACCCTCCCCGGTGTCCTGACAGCCCGCGGTGCCTGGGGCGCAGCCCTGTGGCAGCGATTATGTTCACACCCTTTGGGAACCGTCCATCTGTGTGTTGGGCAGGCCGGGAGCCAGGCTGTGGGAACGGCGGGAGGGAGGTGCGAGGCAACGTGGAGGGACAGATGGCTGCAAATTCAGCCCTAGACGAGCTTACGTGGAGCAGAAGGCAGCGGGGCTGGTGGCAAGCCACACTCTGAGCCGCTGGGCTCTGAACACACAGCCCCAGGCTGTCCCTCCTTCCTGGCCCCTGGGAACTGTGGGTGTGCTGGGCCCCGTAGCTGCAGAGGAGGGGGAGACCCCTGTAAGTGTGGACCCCTGTGTACCTCCCCGGAAAACTGTATTCCCCACCATTTGGGCTGAGGCGGACTGACTTCAGACCTGTTCCAGAGAGCAGGGAGAAAAGTATTTCCTTTGAGACAGAGACCTCGTGCCCCTGTGGGGGGCGGTCTGGTGACTGTCAGGCCCCGTCTTTGACCCTGTGGCCAGGATGCCGCTTCATTATGTGGAACTGGGCGTGCATTTCCTCCGCTGGACCCGGAAACAGGAGGTTCCTAGGCGCCGCTCTCGGAGGACGGGGGTTGGCTGGGGACAAAGGAGGGCAGCTATTCTGTGTCCCAGCATTGCTCTTACAAGTTGCTGCGAGGTTTGAGAAACTTCTGGAGGTTGGGACCCCAAGGGGAGTCCTGGGCCGGGCCCCGGATGTGAGGTGGCCCCTGGCGTCCTTTCCCTGGGGGGGTGGGGGCAGGAAGGCCCTGTCCACAGTTCCGGGACTCGTTCTTAGAGAGCTGGTGCTGTGACATGCACTGGGCGTGCTGGCATTTGCCCCACCCCACCCGCCTTCTGTCCTGGGGGGTTGGGGAGGACAGAAAACTCAGCTGGGCCCAGGGGGGCAGAGGGTTCTGCTCTGTGTAGCCAACAAGCCCAGCCTGAACAGCCTCGCTGTGTGGGGCTGTGCTGCCAGGCCACCCTTGTACGTTGAAAAGGAAACAGAAGAAAAGCTTGAGCAGTAGGAACAGATGTGGCGTTCCCTGCTCCCCGAGAGCCAGACAGACGCAGGGCGGGAGGAGACTATCGCATTAGGACCAATTTTCTGGCAGAATCCCTCTCTCTTGAGGTGCCTTCATCGACAAGTGATGGGGGAGGGGACGGTGACGTGCGTGGTGCCCGGTCGCTCACAAGCCCGTCCAAGGCTGGTGAGCCGGAGGGTTTCAGCCTGACTTCTCCCTCCAGGACCTGGGGCTGCCTCAGGTCCACAAGCTCTTCTTCTGTCACCGGGTTATCCGCGAAATTGGGTTGCCACCTCCAGGAAATCTCTCTGATTTGGCTCCACATATTTTCATTGCTGCATGACTGGAAGAAATTAATTTCCTTCCTACGCAAGGATCTGGAGACGCTATCGGGCTGGGTCGCTAATCCGTAAGATCCAAGCCAGCGGGGCAACCATGGCAGAGGGAGGGCCCCTGGAGCCGCTGCCCAGGGGACATGGGAAGGTGGGGTCTGGGCAGGGCGTTTCCCCACCACCTTCTGGACCCATCCTCATGGGCTCTGGGCCCTCGTGGGCTCCGTGTCCTCGTGGGCTCTGGGTCAGCCTCCCTGCCCTGCTGCAGGTTGAGTTCTGGGTTGTCTGATTGATGCTCAGCCTCCTGCAGCGCCTGGGTGCGCAGGGTAGGGGTTGGATCCAGCTGAGCTGGGTTCCCTCACCGTCAGTATGCACGCCTGTGTGCCTTCAGCATGTGGGCATGGGGAAGAGCTGGCACACAGTGGGTGCTCAATGAGTGGCGCTCCCAGGAAGGGAGCTGGCGTTTCCATAGGGCAACTCTGTCCTGCCCACTCCCTCCGGTGCTCACGCCGCTCGCTGCCCTGCTCTCGCCAGCCGGTGTGTCCCTCTCCTGCCCACGGCAGCCCGAGCGTCAGCCCTCACACTCGCCCTCCGAGTCTGCGGGACGGCCTGCGAGGGTGCTGGAAATTTCCCTTTTTCACAGATGCCTGTTAGGCTCCTGACGGAGCCAGTGTCTGACTGCCGGCCCCTCTCCTTCCCCACACGGCGTCTGGGCGTCTCCAACAGACTGCAGCCGCCTGGCCTTGGGCTCCGGCCCCCGTGAGTGCACTGGCCCGTGGCCCTCGTCCTTGGCCAGCCTGTCAGCGTTCCTCCCACGCCTGCAGGGGCTGGTGCTGACTGCTCAGTGCAGGAAAGGGGTTAATGCCCAGATGTTCGCACCCTCACCTGACATGGCCTCAGGCACGTGGGCACGACCATAACTGATATCAGAGATGCCACCTGGGGTCAGGGGCCACCTGGGGTCAGGGATGGGGCAGGAATACTTCTGCCCTGTGTGGGTCACAGAGACCCCACCCCAGTTCTTCCCAGATCTCTTTCAGCTCTGGCCAGCCCCATCTCTCCTCTCATCCCCCTGGGAGGGAGCTTCTGGTCATTCAAGGCCCCAAGGGAAGCCACTGGACATTGTCTGGCTATTATAATGGGGTGTCCACATGTGGCATCGCTGTTGGGCAGCTGGTGTCACCTCCTAGGCTGGCCACAGGCCTGGGGCGGTCAGTGGGGTCCTGAACTCTGTAACATGTAAATGCGTGAGTGTGGCCTTGCCGTGATTGCACTCACTGGACAAAACTGGCCCCAGAAAGTGTTTGTCATCGACTGCTCATTCACGGGGCAGAGAGTGACCGGACCCCCATGTCGGGCGGGCAGGGGTGGAGTGATCATAACGCGGGCTGTGCCAGGCTTCCCCTCCTTCGCCTTCACAGCAGCCCTGAGGCGGGTACCTGGCTGTCCCAGTTTCCGGATGGGCAAGCTGAAGCCCAGAGAGGGTCCACTACTCCACACTGTGCTCCTCCTGTAACACAGCGGGTGGACAGGCCCCTGCAGCTTCCCGCCGAGGTCTGACTCCCGAGGGCCATCGTGGGGCCCTGGGCGCCTGCGTACTCGGAGCCCCGGCAGATTCCACGTGCGTCCACACCCGGGGCCACTGCGGCCGAGGGAGGGGTGGGAGGAGACTGCAAGCTCGTGATTAGCAGGTGTCCACCTGGGGCGCGGCCTTTGAGGGCCAGGGCTCACGGGGGCAGTTCAGAGGGTTCACTGAAGCTCCTTGTCTCAGCCCGGTCACAGCTCCTGGGAGACCAGGTCTCCGAGGTCCCTGCCAGGCTAGGCGGGCACCACACTGTGTATTCCAAGAAGTCCGTGCCAGGGCTGTCTGAACTGGTGAACCACACCTCCACGTCCTTTCCTGGGGTCGTGTCCCCACACCTCGGGGCAAAACAGGCAGGGCTGACTCCACCCCCCGGCTCCCCGAGGCTGGGGCCTGCCTTTATACGGGGCCTGGACGGGGCGTGCCGAGGCCGAGGCTGCAGGAGGTGATCCGGCCCCCAAGCACCTCTGAGGGCCGCCTTTAGCCAAGAATGCAAATGCAGGCAAGCTCTGGAGACGAATTCCTGGAGTGGAAACCGCCCTCGAGCATCAGTGGAAAGACCTAGGCAGAGACCTGGCGTTCAGGATGGAAACTCGCAGTGATGAAAGCGATAAATAATTGGTTCCTGGTTCCCACTTCTGAGTTCACGGCTCCACCGGGCGTGGGGCGCGCGGCCGAGCTGGAGCCTCAGATGGTCCAGAGTGTGCTTCCCGCCTGCGCCGTTTGCAGCAGTTTCCTGCAGCAATAAAACAGAAGTTAAGACTTCTGCTTTTTGTAATTCGTGGGACCTCACGGTGAGCCAGATGTCACTGGGAAGGGAAACAAAGATGCATTTGGCCGTAATAGGGCCGAGGCGCCAACAGCCGTTCTCTGCTGCTCGCCTGCACGCTCTGGGCCGCCTCCATCAGCCCCATTCACTGTCCTCACAGCCTCCTGGAGTCTGGGCTGCCCGGAGCCGCCAGGCTGCCCTGAGGCCAGGAGCATGGTGGACGTGGCAGGAGGTTTGGGGAGGATGTCCGGGCAGTGGGGCATTCTTCTGTTTACTGGGCAGAGAAAAGTCCACGGAGGGCAGGGCAGGAGGAGGACAGGGCGGGAGACACTCTCGACTTGCCAGGGGCAGGTCAGGAGGGCTCCTTCTGCACCCTGATGACCCTGGGCAGCGTTCGGGACTCACAAGGACGTCCTCGCCTGGTGGTCCTGACCCAGGAGCACCCCAGAAGGCCAGGGGAAGCCCAGCCGGGAAAGGAAAGCCCTCCTTCCGGCAGCCTCAGGCCCCTCTTACAGGTGGGGAGGGGAGGAATGGAGAGGCGACAAGGGTCTTCAGGACCAGAGGAGGCCACAGCCCTACTCGGGCAGCCCCTGTCCCACTCACTGAGGCAGGGAGAGGTGAATGGGCAGCACGGCGGCTTCTCTGAGCCCCACAGCTTGGATTCAAATCCAGATTCCCACCCAGGGGCTGTGTGACCATCAGCAAATCACTCACCCTCTCTGTGTCTCAAGTTTCAAATGCAGTCACAGGGCTGCTCCCTCTTCAGGCTGTGATGAGGTGTGAAAGACCTGTGCGTGTCTGGCCTGTGGTGTGCACTTGTTCCTTCCTGGCTGGTACATGTGGCTGTCAACCTCCCCTCTCTGGGGGGACTCCCGTGCCGTCCTGGGGCTCGCTGGTGGGTGTGGGCATCAGGCAGCTCTGCACTCACGCCACTCAGCCAGCCCTGTGTGGGTGCTCATTCTCCCTGCGCCTGTGTCCTCCTGTGCCCACCGAGGTGATGCGGAGTGGCAGGCCACGGCCTCCAGCACGGCCCAGGCTCCATGCCTGCTCGCTCTCCTCCCCACGCGTGGGACATGGCGAGCTCGGAGCCGAGACCTGGGCTGTGTGCACCGTGCCACCTGGGGACACGAGCTCCATAGCCCTGCCTTTTCATGGCGGGGAAACTGAGGCTGGGGTCATCACGTCCCATAGCTTCGTGGTGTCAGAGGTTGGATTCCAGCTCGGGAAGCCAGGTCCTCTGGCTGCAGAGTATCTGTGTTTCTGCCACACCGTTGTCCGCAAACAGCTGTTGGTGACATCTCCCCGGGCCTTGGGGTTCCGTGGCCCTGCCTCTTCCCTCGGCCACCCCCGAGTCCCCATAGCCTCTCTGGGCCCAGCCTGGAAGCGACAGCACCGTAAGCACAGGGTCCCTCCTCCGCACCTGAGAAGTGAGGACAGGGCACAGCCACCCTGGGCAGAGGGCATCAGTAGGCACCTGAGCCTGGCAATGCCCCGGACGGGGGGGAGGTGGCATCTGACCTCTGAGGCACCAGGCTCTGCAGCATCACGGACATCGACAGCAGTGTGGCCGGGGACCTGGCCGGGTGGCCCTCTGCTATCTTAGGGACCGTGTCTCTGACATCCAGGGCACACTGTCCATTCACTCATGGAAGCGGTGGTGCTCGCCCCTCCAGGCTTCCGTCCTCTGGCAGGGGACAGGAGTGACCTTGCCTCGCCATGCCCCTCGGAAAGTTGGGGTCCTGTCTGTCACGTGCCTCAGGGCACGGATGGGACGACACCACAGACGTTGCTGCTTCCTGCCTTTTACACGGGAAGATCGCCTCTCCTGACGGCTCAGCGTCGGGGTCTGGGCTGGGACCCTCCACGTGGCCCGCTTATCCCCCCGCCTGCTCTTTGCCCAGATAACTCACCTCGGCCCCTGGGGGCAGAGGGAGAGACAGTGCACTGGGGGCTCCGGGAAGTCTGGAAGTTTCCTTTGCTTGTTTCGCATGATCTGAACAGCTGTCAGCGGGTGCGACTTCCCACGCGCGCCTCTGGGGCCTCCAAGGCCGCGTCCTGTAGGAGCTGTTCTGAATCGAGGCTCCTCTCAAGAAACCTCGGCTCACACAACCCGGTGTGCCCGGGACCGTGCCCGGCACCTGCGAGCTAAGCAGACGTGGCCGGGACTGACCACAGGGACAGGATGCCGGTCACGCGTGTCGAGTCAGAATGTGGCCCCGTTGAAAACAAGGAAAAGAAACTGGCGCAATTTTAGTAGGTTATTTTATTTAACTCAATATATCCAAAATGTTGTCATTTCAGCGTGCAATTGATTTTTTAAAACATTGAGATCTTCTATCTGTTACAGACTTTGAAGTCAGCGTCATCTTATACTTGCTGCGTGTCTCAGTTCTGGCCAGCCGCCTTGGCTTGTGGCTGCCACCTTGGGCAGAGCGGGGCAGAGGGCCCAGGGACTGCCTGGTGACCAGTCCGGTGAGGGCGGCTGTGCTGGCCCTGGGGACGCAGGCACGTGGCGCTGTGAGGTGTGAGTCCGGGACGGCCCCATGGAGGTGACAAACAACACAAACAGGAGGGAGGGGCACTGGGTGGGGCCGGGTGGCTGGAGCCAACACGGGAGGACCGTGGGGCACAATGGACGTGGAGGGGACTCAGGCCTTTGTCCCTGGAGTCTCAGAGGCCCAGGGAAACCCCCTGACTGTGCTGGATGGGGTGGGGGCTGGTCAGATTTATGTTTTGAGAAGGTTGCCCTAGGGTGACAGAAGGTGAGGAGGCAGGGCCATGAGGGGGTGATGTCCAGACGCGGGCACTGGGAGGGCAGGCAGCGGGGACGGGTGCCAAGGAGGCGTCCAGGGTGGGCCTGAGTCCTGGTCAGTCTCTGGACGCTGTGCCGTCCAGGAGAACTGCGCCTTCTCCCCTGCCCTGAGCTCCGGGGACGGCCGAGAGGCCCCTTCTGTCCCGCAGTCAGTGCCTCGGCCTACCGTCTGGAGCCCAGGCCTCTTTTCCTCAAAAGATGAGCTTCTGGCGGCAGTGATGCTTCCTGTGTGCCCACGAGGAGGGGGGCCGGGCTGCCCGGAGGTCCCTGGACGGGGAGAGGGCCGTCCAGCGGGGGACCCACTCAGTCCGTAGACCATGAAGCTCAGGAGCCCTCGTGTGCGAGTGCTTGCGGGTATGTGCGTCTGAAAGAGTGTGTGTGAGTGTCTAACGTGTGTGCGCAGGCATGAAGACAGGCAGAAGGTGGCAGTGGGACCTCAGCTGCCCTGGGGCACTCACAGGGGAGCCCCCTGGCCAGCCTGATGCCCAGATTCTGTGAGCCCCCATGTCCAGAAATGATGACAACTTGTCCCAGCCCAACTGTGCTGCGACCCTGTGGGACTCGGTGTAAAATATGACCCGGGGCTTAGGTGGGATCCAGCCAGAAATCAGAACAGACCCGCGGCTGGGAGGCTGAAGTCAGCGTCCACGGAGGGGACCAGCGAAGGCCTCAGAGATGGGACTTTATGCTCTGGACGCCTGTCACTACCATTAACGTGGACTGTCCCAGGACGCCTGTCACTACCGTCTACATGGACTGTCCCAGGACGTCTGTCACTACCGTCTTCATGGACTATCCCAGGACGCTTGTCACTAGCAGCTACATGGACTGTCCCAGGACGCTTGTCACTAGCAGCTACATGGACTGTCCCAGGACGCCTGTCACTACCATTAACATGGACTGTCCCCAGGACGCCTGTCACTACTATCTACATGGACTGTCCCAGGACGCCTGTCACTACCATTAACATGGACTGTCCCCAGGATGTCTGTCACTACCATTAACATGGACTGTCCCGGGACGCCTGTCACTACCATCTACATGTACTGTCCCAGGACGCCTGTCACTACCGTCTTCATGGACTATCCCAGGACGCTTGTCACTAGCAGCTGCATGGACTGTCCCAGGACGCCTGTCACTACCATTAACATGGACTGTCCCAGGACGCCTGTCACTACCGTCTTCATGGACTATCCCAGGACGCTTGTCACTAGCAGCTGCATGGACTGTCCCAGGACGCCTGTCACTACCATTAACATGGACTGTCCCAGGACGCCTGTCACTACCATCTTCATGGACTGTCCCAGTTCACCTGTCACTACCATTAACATGGACTGTCCCCAGGATACCTGTCACTACCATATATGGACTGTCCCAGGACGCCTGTCACTACCATCTTCATGGACTGTCCCAGTTCACCTGTCACTACCATTAACATGGACTGTCCCCAGGATACCTGTCACTACCATATATATGGACTGTCTCAGGACGCCTGTCACTACCATTAACGTGGACTGTCCCTGGAACGCCTGTCGCTACCATCTACATGGACTGTCCCAGGATGCCTGTCACTACCATCTTCATGGACTGTCCCAGGACGCCTGTCACTCCCATTAACATGGACTATCCCTGGGATGCCTGTCACGACCATCTACATAGACTATCCCAGTTCACCTGTCACTACCATTAACATGGACTGTCCCCAGGATGTCTGTCACGACCGTGTACGTGGACTGTCCCAGGACACGTGTCACGACCATCTACTTGGACTGTCCCAGGATGCCTGTCACTACCATCTTCATGGACTGTCCCAGGACGCCTGTCACTACCATTAACATGGACTGCCCCCAGGACGTTTGTCACGACCATATACATGGACTGTCTCTGTTCACCTGTCCCTGCCGCCTGCACGGACTGGCCCAGGATGCCTGTCACTACCGTCTACACGGACTGACCCAGGACGCCCGTCACTTTGCTCCTGTGTGGATTCCCGTAGGGAGCCTGGCTCTGGGTGTCGGACGCCTGGATCTGAACTTCAGCCGCGTGAGCCCCTCAGCTTGGTGTGCCGGGTGGCTTCTTGGAGGTCTAGTTTCTTCTCTGTCGCTATGAAACCTCCTTTCAGAATTTCAACAACCGTGGTCATTAAATACCTTGCTGAGGGGCCCGGCATAGCGCCTGGCGCCACCTGGTCGGGTGGACACAACTTCCCTTTCCCAGTCCCAATCAGAGCTCATACTGGCCCTGGGGCTTTGAGGGTGAGGGGCTGGGCCAGGGGGCAGCCGTGAAGTCCTGGATTTGCTCTGGTTTGACCTCGTGTGTCCTGAGGGCTTCCGTCTGATTCTCAAAGGGGCCGAGACCCCGCCAGGCGCCACCCAGCCCCTTGCCTCTCCTCACGTCGCGGAGGCCGTGGTTTATGAGGGTATCGGCTCAGGCTCCCCCTGGCCCGCTAAGAGCATCCCGTGTGTATGGGGTGTGCTGGAAAGCAGAGGTCTTGGAAGCCCCCACGTCCCCAGCCTGTGGGGCCTGGCCTTGCCCTCACCAGCCCCAGGAGAGTGGGGATGGGGTCAGCTGGGGTGCCGCCCACTTGTAGGTGGACAAAGAGCTCGGAGCTGGGAAGAGCGAGGCTGCGGCCCCCCACGTAGCGCTGCCCGCGGGGTGGTCCTTGGCCGCTGAGGGAGGACGGTCAGCCTGGGCCATCACACAGCACGCTTGGCCGGGCGGGGCTCAGGCTCCGTAATCCCCTGTTGTTAGCAGGGCAGAGGCGACGGCAGGGAGGGGTGGGGAGGCCACATCCTGCCTGGCTCAGTCTCTCCATTGGACTTTTTTTAATTGTGGTAAAATACACGGAACATAACATTTACCGTTTTATTCCTGTTTAAGTGTCCAGTTCTGCGGTGTTGAGCGCGTTCACACTCGTGCGAGCATCCCCATCTCCACCTGCAGAACTGTTCCCTCTTCCCCAAGTGAAACTCTGTCCCCATTGGACACTGACTCCCTCCCCCTCCCCGGCCCCTGGCGCCGCCATCCCACTTTCTGTCCCTGTGAACCTGACTCCTCCAGGGCCCTCATATAAGTGGGATCACGCAGGGTTTGTCCTTTTGTGAGGGGCTTATTTTACTCATAGCGTGATGTTCTCAGGGTTCATCTGTGTTGTAGCAGGTGGAAGAGTTTCCTTCCCTTTGAAGGCTGAATAGCATCGCGTTGTGTGCGTGGACCACCTGTCGTTTGTCCGTTGTCCGCTGATGGACGTTTGGGTTCTTTCCACCTTTCGGCTCTTGTGACTCACGCTGCTGTGAACAGGGGTGTGCAAGCACGTCTGCTAGGCCTGCTTCCCGTTCTCTTGGGGATGCACCCGGAAGTGGGATTGCTGGTCAGATGGTGGTTCTATTTTTAATTTTTTGAGGAACTGCCAGACCACCGTTTTAACCATTTTTAAGTGAACAGCTCAGTGGCATTTAGCACACTCACAGTGTTGTGCAACCGTCACCACCATCTAGTTCCCAGACAGCTTCATCACCCCACAAAGAGACCCCACACCCATTAGCAGTCACTCCCCACCCCCTCCCTCAGCCCCTGGAGACCACCAGTCTGCTTTCTGTCCCCGTGGGTTTACCTGTCCTGGATGTGTCATCTAAATGGCCTCCAACCACACGTGGCCTTTTGTGGCTGGCTCCTGTCACTCAGCATAGTGTCTTCGAGGTTCGTCCGTGCTGTCGTGTGTCAGTGCGTCACTCCTTGTTGATGACTGAACAATCTTCTGTTGCAGGGATGTGTGCCTTTCGTGCGTCCATCACCAGGCGGTGGGCGTCTCGGTTGTTTCCGCCCCTGGCTGGTGGGAGTACTCTGTGAGCAGGCGTAAGCAGGTGTCGGTGTGGTTGTGCATTTTCGGTTCCCTGAGGGCCACACCCGGGAGAGGGACTGCGCGTCATGTGGTCACTGTAGGTTTAACTTGTCCACCGGATTTCGACCGTTTCAAGGGATGAATTAACGAGAAGAGCCGCCTGCCCTGGGGGCCCAGGCTTCCAGCGTTGTCACCGGTCCTCCCACACCTGTGAGGGTGGCCACCCCACCGTCTTGTCACAGGTGACCGTGCCACGGCCTGGGGTGGTGAACACAGTTGCCGCGGCCACCGGCCGGCTGGGACGCCCTCGCCGGGCGCCTGGAGAGGGCTGTTTGAACAGCAGTGCCCATCTGCCTGCAAGCTGTCGCTGTATTTGGTTCCACAAACAGTTACTGGATCTCCCTGCCACCTGTTTCTAACCTTCACAGTGTGAACAAGGTTCTGCACCTGGTCTCCCAGCTTCATCCTTACCCCCCACAGGGGAGGCAGAGGGGTCCCCTTAAAAGCCAGTCAGATGTGACCCCTCCAGGTACAGAACCAGATTGTCACGGCAGCTTCGAGGCTGCACAAGCCCACCCTCTGAACTGTTCCCTCCCTTCCGTGCTGTTTTCCCAAACACGCCAGACACCCTCCCACCTCAGGGCCTTTGCACTGACAGGTCTCTCTGCCTGCACTGCTCTCCCCCAACATGGGCGCGGCTGCCACCTTCCCCTCCTCCGGGTCTCGCTCAGAGTTCCTCTCTACAGTGAGCGCCCGCCCTCCCTGCCCTCTGCGGCTCAGCGCTCCTACCCTCCCTGTGCGCGTCGCTGCCGTCTCCCCACTACAAGGTCAGCCCGAGAGGACTTTTGTCTGTTGTCCCCCCTCCCCCCCCCCCCCGCTGGAGCCCGGGCAAACGCCTGGCACACAGGAGGCCTGGGGGACGGGGAGGAGGCTCACCTGGGGCCTCCCCCACCCCCCTGACAGACGGTGACACCCTCGCCCGGTGCTCGGAGGGGCTGTTTGAACTGCAGTGGCTCCTTGCCTGCAAGCTGTCATGTTTGACTCCACAAACAGTCGTGTCCTCTGAGTCTGCCTTCCAGCCCTGGAGCAGGACCGGCGTCTCGCCTGCACGGCCCCAAGGGAGGCGGCGTGGGGTCTGCCTGGGCGGTCCATCTTCGCTTCTGACCTCGTTCACTCCTGAGCCGACGTTACTGGGGGTCCGCTCAAGGCCGGCCCCTGGGCCATGGTGGCAAACGCGTTCCGTTCGGGGAGGGGAGGGCGCGACCCCCAACCAGGTGATCCCGGAGAAGTTGTCCCACAGCCCGGGGGCACGGCACCACTGCATCCTGCACTCTCGAGTGCTCAGGTCGGGGGTTCAGACGTGCCGTCCTGTCTCTGCCTCGTGGTGTTCAGGCCTTGGCAACTGCTCTTGGCCACAGCACCGAGGCTGGCAGGGCGCTGCGACATCAGCCGAGGCCTGTGGTCGGAAGGAACCGGCAGTGCTCACTCGTCCTTCACACGTCACGGCGCTGGGCTGTTCTCGAGTCAGGCAACGGATGCCACCCTCGAGGGGCTGTGGCTCTGCCTGGAGAGAGGGGATGGTAACGGGACTGTAACAGGGACAGTAATGCAGATGGGCGGCATGTCCTCCCCCGGGGGCGGCGGGGACGGGCTCGGCCGGGCGGTGGTCACTGTCCCGTCAGCTCGAGCTTCTCTGAGGAAGTGACGTTAAGCAAGTGACGTTAAGCTGAGGCCTGGAGGGCACAGTCTGGGTGGCACTGGGGACAGCCCACTGGAGGCCCTGAGCAGGGAGCGCACCCACATCCGAGTCAGGGGGCCTCGCGGGTGGAGAGGTGCAGAGGGGGCCGGCAGCCTGGGGCGGTGTCAGTGCGGAGGCAGGAGGGTCCCATGGTCTGGAGCCGGCTTGGGCTGGCGCCCCCTGCCCAGCTGCCCACCCTCACGGCCACAGGATTGGTTGTCCCTGTGGATGTGCCACATAGAGCTGTGCCTCCCCTGGCCTCGGGCCTCTTGGACGGCAACCGGCTACAGCGATGGGGAGCCTCCACTCCCGGAGCCCCAGGCACCTGGGTCCCGCTGGTCCACTGGGCCCTGTGGCCGCTGGGCTCATGCTGGCCCATGTGCTTCCCACACCAAGCTCGGTGGTTGGCCCGTGTGAAGTGTGGGAACCTCTGCGTCAGGATGTGTTCCTCGCTTGGCCTGGTGACCGCAGTGCGGCCAGAGGAGCCGGGGCTGGGGCGGCGCTGCCGAGCGGACAGGCAGAGGGACTGGCCTTTCCTTTCAGGAGCCAGAACAACCCCAACCTGAGCCCCACTCGCCCTGGCCTTTGGCCATCCTGGCCGTCGTGCGTCGACTGCTGCATCGGCTGGCTTGCTGAAGCTCGGGCACCTGTGCTGCCTGGCGCGTCACAGCAGCCCACGCGGCCAGGAGGGGAAACCTGGGCACAGACACTCACGTGGCGGTCGGGGTGAGCAGCCTGTCTCCGCCCGCTCTCCCCCTTAGCGACTTGCCCACTCCCATTGGGTGGCGTGCAGGTGACCCCGGGTGCCCGTCCTGAGGGGCACGCGAGCCAGGTGCAGCTCCGAGAGTCCGATGCCCGGGAGTCTGGTGCCCGGGAAAATGCTCTCCTGGGTTCAGCCTGTGCTGCAGGGCTCAGGGAACCAATGGCTGGCAGTGTGGTCGGGCACGTCCCTAACATCTCCCAGCCTCGGTTTCCCTGCTGTCAGATGGCAGATCACCTCCTCCCCCAGCCTCAGAGCCTCTACCCGGATCTGTGGGGCACTTTCCACCGAGCAGGAGGAAGGTACTCCACCCCACCCCGCGAAAATCCCCGAGGGCTGTTGACTCAGCAGGCTTACCCCCAGGTCTCCTCGAGGTTCCCTGAGACCGTGTGGTGGAATGAGTCAAAACATCCAGAAGGTTCCTGCTCAGGAGGGAGACAGTGGAGCCCAGCTCGCCTCCCCCAGAGCAGCTGCCACCGCGGCTGCACCAGCGCCGGGCCCATCTGCCAGCCTGGCGTCCTCCCAAGGCTTGGGGGAGGGGACCCGGAGGGCTAGAACAGACCCTCTGCTGCTGTGGGCACGGGGTCCGGGAAGTGAGGGCTCCAGGAGGAGGCTACTGCTGTGTGGCCTTGGGCAGGCTCCTGACCTCTCTGTGCCCCTCGAAAGTAGCACAGCAATTCCACCCTGGTGCTGGTGCAGGGCCTGGACGCTCTGAGCCCTGGGCTAGGCCACAGTGAGCACTCACTGACCAGTGGCTTCTAGTTCCTCCCGGGACTGTCCCTCTGCTATAACTGTCCACCCCACGGCCCCTGTCCCCTGGTAGGGGGAGAGCATGATTCTGCCACTTCGGAGGAGAAACGTTCAGGGGGGTGGGACAAGCCCACCCCTCAGGCTCTGGGCAAGGTCACCCTGGGGAATTCATTCATTCAACGGGCAGTTTCCACACACAGATCATTCACTCAACAGGGGGTCCTTGCTCCAGGTCATTCATTCATTCAAGGGGGTTCCCTGTGTAGTTCGTTCATTCATTCTCACAGAGAGGTTGTCTTTGACCAGCAGTCTCCGCCTCCCGTAAGTGGGTGAGGCCCCCTGCCATCTGGACCATGGGGCTGCAGGGCAGCCAGCGAGGTGTCCCTCCGCCCTCAAGGACAGGCCTTGGGGACCAATTCTGCTTCCTGGCTGCCCCTCGGAGAGCCTCCCACATGGGGACGGGCTCTTCTGGTCAGGACCCCGCATGGGCCCAGCGGTGCCCACATGCTGTAGGGAGCCCCACCCTTTAGTGACCTTGCTGCTGTCAGATGCGTTTTTTCACTCAAATTGCTTAGAAGACCCCAGACACACAGCCCAGACCCTTGCAATGGCTGGTGGGTGTTGGAGGACACGTGTGTTACAGAAGGGCAGACAGAGGCCTCCCCACCGGGCTGGGGTCCGAGGAGCAAGCTCCCCAGCATGTGCAGGGCGGGCCTGACCAACGCCGCGCCGGCCCCCAGAGGCTCAGGAAATGCCAGGCTACAAGCAGGAGTTCAGCCTGGCAACCAGCCTGGAAGGGGAGGCAGGCGGGGAGCAGGGGGCAGAGAGACCTCCAGGAAAGCCCTGGAGTCCTCAGGCCCAGGCTGCGAGGCAGAGGTGAGGGTCCCCCATTCCTCAGGGGAAAATGCTGAGGCCGAACCAGGAAAAGGGACCCGCTCACGGCCCCTGGGCAGAAACGGGTGCCTGACTTCAAGCCAATGGTTGTGCATCCCCCCACCAGCCTGCTGCTTGTCCGGGGCGCCTTACGAGGCTTCTGCAGGTCTCTCCTCCCTTTTGTCAAATTGGGGAGGCAGGATATCCAGGCAGCTGTATGAGCTCAGGCTGGACCCCGCGGAGCTACAGGGACTGGGTTGGAACCCCAGGTCCGCCTGTCCTAGCTGTGTGCCGTGGGCGGTAACTTAACCTCTCTGAGCCTCAGTTGTCTCATGTATAAAATGAGAGTAGTAATATGTTTTACGTTTTCATTATTATTATTAAATAACAGAGCAACCTGGCAGGGCTGCTGGAAGGATTAAATCAGTTAATATTTTGTTGGCCACTAGGCATTGGCTGTTTCCCTCTCCCCTCTCTGAGGCTGGGTCGAGGTTCCAGGCAGGGCCTCGCAGCCCATGTCTGAGGGCTACGAGCTGGACCCAGCCTTGGAAGGGATGGCGGGGGTGGACTCTGGCCTGTCCATTTGTGGAGGTGACCCCCCTCCCTCAGAGAGGGTCCAGAGTGCAGGCAGCCCCCTGAGCAGGCGCACACAGGTGGTAGGACAGGCTGACTATTCTAGAACACCGTGGGCCTCAGGCTTCTCCTCTGTGAAGTGAGATAGACTGGATCCTAATGCACCAATGTGTGGGGTACCTTCACCTCCACCCACTCTGATGCCCATGGCAGACATGGCTAATTGATCCCTGCCCCACTCTGATGGCCATCGTAGACATGGCTAATAAATTCCTGCCCACTCTGATGCCCGTGGCAGACATGGCTAATTGATCTCTGCCCACTCTGATGCCTGGGGCAGACTGGCTAATCGATGGTGGCACTCCTTTCCCTTTGAGCCTACCTGAGACAGCAGCGTCCTTCTAGGGGTGGCTCTGGTGCCCATTTCTGGGTTGGATTTAGCATGCGAGTGGAAACCTATTGGCCACGCTGGCTTGACAGGCTCTGAGGGCCAGCCAACTCCGACTGTCTCAGCGTCTATAAGCCCTGGAAACCCAGGAGAAGAGATGAGGAGAGCATCTGAACACTGCATGCAACTGTGGGAGGCGGGAGTGCCCTCTCGGGTGGCGCAAGGACCCGGAGAGGCCCCTGGAAGGAGAGACTCAGGCGTGGAGGGAGCCCCCGCGGCCCAAGTGTGATCGGGGTCCAGGGTCCCCTGGGACCTGTCAGACGTAAGCCTTGAGGGTCCACCCCACATCCAGCTCCCCGGGGACCACACCAGCTCGTGGGCTTGGCCGATCGTGACATAGACAGTTAGGGTCGGGGTGTAGACGGTTGTGTGACTCTGCACAAACCCTGCGATCGGAGTCGGGGGTTCAAGTCCTCCTCGGGCGGGTGAGAGCGATGCGACTTGGACGACGGGTGGTTGCCCTCCCCAGCCTTCCCTGTAAAGGGGAGCAGTGCTGCGTCTGCCCCTCAGCCAGCGTTCATGGGTGGGGTTCCCTGGCTCACTCGCGAATATGTCCTGAGCACCTCCTGCGTGCCATGGGCCCGGCGGAGCAGGGCCGTGCGAGTACAAACCGTGATCAAGGGGAACCGAAGGAGGCTGGCGGCGGTGGGGGGGTGAGGGGGTTCAGGTCTGCTCCCGAGGAAGCAGCCCTAAACGGGGCCTCCAGCCTCGCACACAGGGCACTCAGCACGCAGCGGCTGGCCCCAGTGTTCATTCTCAGTGGTGCCGTTTGGGGGGACTCTGATCCCCCCTCCCCTAAGGCAGGCCTTCCTGGAAGAGCTCCAGGCCTCCGCTCCTACGCCATCTCCCTCCCACAGCAAAATGTGGTCAAGACGTGAGTGGGGCGCCCACAAGGCCCCTCCTTCCTCTCCAGTGACAGCGAGGCCTGAAGACAGAGTCGTGGGGTTGCAGGAGGCAGAGGGGCAGGGAGGTGGTGGGGTGGAGGCCATGCAGGAGGGGGCTCCACCCTCCCGGGTGTGAGCCAGGAGCCCCCCCAGCTGGGCCCCGACCCAGGGGCACCCTGGGAAGAGGTGCCCACTCGGCAGCCCCGGATCGGGGAATCCCAGCTGGCACGGTGCCACCACCTCCCTGCCACCCTCCTCCACCAGGAGCCAGCACATTCCGGATCCTTGCCAAGCTGGGGGGAGGGACTGCACTCGGCTCCCCTACTCCCAGCCCTCCTTTCTGCTGCCTGCGTGTAATTAACAGAGTAATTAAAAACAGGATGAGTTAATTGGTATTCATTTATGTGGCAGATGTTTTTAATTGAGGCAGGAAACAATTTACCTGTTTACATAAACAATGGCAAAGGCAGGCTTGTAAAACACATTTTTAAAAATATTTTCCTCCCCCTTCCTAAAAAGAAGAATTGAAATCACTTGGTCTCCTGTGAGCCTCCCTGTGCGAGCCGAGCAGGCCCCGCCTGGGGGAGGCCAGGCCGGGGAGGCCGGAGGCTCAGGCCAAGAGGAAACATCTGTGTAAGAGGTTCACTTCCAGAGGAGGCTGTTTTCCTTACATTCGGAGAAAGGAGGTGTTGTTCCCAGGTTGTGGGGACACGGCTCCTGGTGACACCTCCCCAGACATGGGGATGGGGAGTCTGTGTCCCTTTAGTGTCATCCCCAGGGCCAGGCTGGGGGAGGACCACCCAGCAGGATGGGGGGACAAGGAAGAGCCGGGAAAGGGGACCCCATCCTGGTGGGGCACGGCGGGCGGGTGTTGCACCCCTGGCTCCCTGTCGTGTGGTGGGGCCGCTGCAGTCACCACGTGCCACATGGGTTAAAATGAAGTAAACTGAAGACTCAGTTCCTCCACTGCACGGCTGCCCTGCCTGGTCGTGCACAGCACAGATCTAGAACATTCCGTCGTTGCAGAAGTCTTGGTGCCGGGTCAGGCCTTCTCAGTGCCGGAGAGGGTGCCTCACGTGCCCTCGTGTGAGGGGGTGAGAACAGCCAGCCTCGCAGTGCGACCCTGGAGCCATCTGGGGTCGGTCTGCATGAGCGCTCCAAGGAGCGCCTTCAGGAAGCAAGTGTTCAGGGAGCTCCTGGTTGTAGACTGGCACTAATTTGGCACCTACTGTATGCCCGGCTGCTGCGGCAAGCTCTGCGTGTGCTTGTTGTCGCTGTGGTTCTCTCGTTAACTCTTGAGGGAAGCGTTCATCACCCCCACTGCACGGGAGAAGAGACCGGGCTGAGCGTGGCCTGGGGGCGGCCCTGGAGAAGATGGGCGACAGTGGAGGCAGCGATGACAGCACAGCCTGCCTCGTAGGCGTGCATCTGCCTTTCTTAGAGGGCGCACGCGCACAGGACCACACTGACGCGGAAACACCCAGAAGGCGCTGCGAGCGTGGACGCGGAGGCTCCCCCAGTGGAGGTGGGACAGGCGCCTGCTCCGCTGCTCCCTCTGTCTCTCTTCCCGGGCCATGGAGCGTCTCTCGCCAGGAGCGGGTTCCTCCTCCGTGGTGGTAAAGCCGCGATCTGGGGCCAGCTGCCGGGCTGCCACGGGCACGTCACTGACTTCTCCAAAGTGGTGTGCGTCGTGGGGTGGTATGACCTTGAGCGACGTGCTGTGGGTGGGAAGCTAGGCCCCAGGTACACAGCAGGCACACTAAAGCTCTTCGCACTGAGGACTGGGGGCGTGTGGTGCCCTGCAGCTCTGGGCATTTAGTTCCTGGGGCAAGAAGATGGAATGTTCCAGAATCTATCAGTCGGAAGGGCCCTGGGAAGACAGCGCCCCAGAGCTCGGAGCTCAGGGTGCCGGGAGAGTGTGGTCAGCGGCCACCCCAAGGCTGGGACTCAGTTCCCTCCCTCCAGGAGGGGACGTGAGGCCACCCTGCCTCCAGGCCTTGCTGGCATTGCTGGGGCTAAGTCATAAAACCAACAATATCCGTGGGTGTCTGAGGAGGTGAACATCAACCAGCACACTGGGGCCAGCGGAGCCTTTGGCGTCCCTAGGAACTCAAGCCCTGCACCAATGCTGTGTGGCCTCGGTGAGGGCAGTAATGGCCTCCCCAGTGCTGTGAGCTTTGACCACAATAATGACATAGCTGAAAAGCCCCAGCACGGGGCTGGCCCTCCGAGGGCGTTCCCTCCTGCCTACCCAGTTCTCTGCAAGAGGAAGTGAGAGCTTTTCCAGTAGCTCCCCAGGAAGGCGGAGGCAGGAGGACCACCCTGTGATGCCAGGGGCAGAGGGCCCGGGGCTGCTGCCCTCTCAGGGGTGGCGTCCGGGGTGGGCCTGACCTCGTCCTGGGTGTGCGGGGTCCGGGAGGGTCCTGGTCGGTGCCTTCAACATCCAGGAACTGGGGGATGCGGTGGGGGGTGGTGTGCGTGTGCCTCTGGGCGGGGTGAGGGTGCCTGGGCGGCCCTCCCAGGCCCCGGAGCCGCCAGGGCGCATGGGCGGCAGGGTGGCGCGCGTGGGGCCAGCTCTCCCCAGCTCAGCTGGCGTCCTCGCCCATGGGCAGCCTGAGGTTAGCGACGGTCTGACCCAGGGCACAGCCGCCCAAGCCCGCCTCGCACCCCGGCCGCTCCCGGGAGTTACTTCTAAAATCCCGTTTCAGCCGCCCGAGTTGAGGACCTGCTCTGCCTGGTCACCTGGGGTCCCACAGGCCCTGCTGGTGGGGGATCGTGTCCCCACCCCTCAGCGGAGGACGTGAGGCTCAGAGAGGTCACCGAGTCCTGGGCCACGACCTCCTCTGCGGTTGTCTCAGCTGTGCCTGTCCCCGGTGCCCGGGCCACGCGGGCGGTCCATGGACAGGGTGGCCGCTCTGTGGCTGGAGGCTCCTCGGGCGCCGGGAGAAAGGCTCTCGCTTGGGCGCGCGCGATACGCCGCCGGCCCCGGGTTGTTTAGCATTCGCAGGAGCAGCGCTATTATTTTAAATTTTGGCAGCGTTCCTCTGGAGAGTTCAGGGTGATATGCAGCCAACTGTACGCGTTTTAAACAATGAAAACACTTTGGGAATCGGTTAAGCCGTCGGTGGCGCCTCGTTGCCGGCAGAGGAAAATCCTGACCGCTCGGCCTGGCTTCCCAGACCCTCCGCAGCTGGCGGGACCTTCCACCCAGCATCCCGCCCCCTCCGCCGGCCCTCAGGTGGGCATATTCTGGGGCCCTCAGGACCCGCTGCAGCGTCCCCTCTCAGAAGCTGCTCTGACACTGTGATGTCGACAGGACTTCCGGCTTCATGTCGGACTCGGGGGGCAGCCCCCACCGACTTCCATCCCAGGCCCCATGAGTCCCTGGATTTTGTCAGTTCCTATTTAAATAAGTAATCTGTACGAATGTATCTGTGTATTAACTTTATTAACGTATGTGACAGTTTGTAATTATCTGTTACTTGTCGTCACTGTCTCCTTCACGCCCCTGGGGGGCACAGCGTGGTGGCAGGGGGCCCTCTGACCGTCGATCAAGGACCTGGTTGAGTGGGGGCTGGTACGGAAGGAAGGCTTGCCCCTTCTCCCCGGGGGCAGCTTCTGTTTCTCTCTAGACATATTCCATGTGTGTATTAGGTCGTCCTTTAAACATTCCAGGGGTGTTTGGCAACCTTTCTTGGGGTCACGCCCCCTCCCTTGTAAGAAATGCCCATGGAGACACCCCCCCACGCTCTGCATGTGCCATCCCCCTGCCCGGGGCCTTGTCCCAGCCCCTCGTAGGGGACAAACTCTACTATTGGACTCCTGTCCAGGCCTCAGCGTAGGTGTCCTTTCCTCCAAGAGGCCTCCACTGACTTCCCCCAGCCGAGTGCGGCACCTTCCTGGGGTCCCCAGCCCCCGACCCCATCACGTCCTATTCAGGTGTGTGTGTGAGTGAGGCGACTGTGGAGAGTTCTCTTAAGAGGTGCTCACGTAACCTCCCCCTCCATGTGCAAAGGAAGAAACCGAGGCTCAGAGAAGTGAGGAGGCTTCCTAAGGCCACCCAAATGATGAGGCCAGGAGCTGAACTCAGGCCTGCCCGACCCCAAAGCTGGGCTTTTCCCACTGCTACATGACTCTGTATGGCAGCCTGTGTCCACTGCCCCCACTGCCTGTGAGCGCCTCGGGAAGGGACTTGTCTCTACCACTCTTAGTTCACTGTGCCATCCATCTACTGATCACATGTCTACTTATCTGCCCATCCACCTATCCACCCATCTGTCCATCCACCCATCCACCCACCCATCCACCGTCCACCATCCATCCATCCACTCACTCACCCATTCATCCATCCATCCACCCATCCGTCCACCATCCATCCATCCACTCACTCACCCATCCATCCACCCATCCACCCATCCACCCATCCATCCACCCATCCATCCATCCATCCATCCACCCATCCACCATCAACCCATCCACCACCCACCCATCCACCATCCATCCATCCACTCACTCACCCATTCATCCATCCATCCACCCATCCACCCATCCATCTACCATCCACCCACCCATCCACCATCCACCCATCCACCCATCCAGCCAGCCATCCACCCATCCATCCATCCTTCTACCCATCCATCCATCCATCTATCAAACCATCCATTCACTCATCTATCCATCCATCTATCTCTCCACGCACCATCTACCCATCTACATATCCATTCATCCATCCACCCACCTGTCCATACATCTCCCATTCACCCACTCATCTCTCTATGTATATCCACCTACCCACACCCCCTCGTGCCCACCCACCCGGGCAGCCACACCACCACATTCATTATCACAACCCATCCCCACTCTGCTAGGTGTGCCAGTGTGCAGATGGACCACTTCCCTTGCTGGCAGGTGTGCATGGGGGATGGGGGGGACTCCCAGAGTACTAGAAATGGTGCTGGGAGAGGAGGGTGCCCCTTCCTCCCACTGCGCCTCCCCCAGCCTGGCACCCCCCTACCCCGCCACGGCGGGCGGCCCAGATGTCCAGGCGCCTCCCCCTCCTCTCTCAGGGAGCTGCTCTTGGCAGTGCAGCCCCAGCAGCTGGGCGAGGAATGTGCTTCCTTTGTGCGCCAGCCGCAGGGCGAGCGGCCCCGACATCTGGATCCCGTTTGCGGCCCTTTGGAGAGCACGGAAGGTTTTCATTCCAGCCGCTGTGCATGCTCCCCGTCCCCCACCTTTTAACGCTTTGCTCACCACCAGGAAGCTGAGGACACCGGGCTCCGGGACCGTCAGCAGGGCTTGGGTCCGAGGGGTCGGGGCATCTGCGGTTGGCGGGAGCTCTGGGCTCCGTGGCCCAGCGGAACCCCACACTCTTCCTGACAACACAGGCAGGAGCACAACAGCTCCAACCCGATTCCCGCCCAGGCACCGCCGTCACAGTTCGTTTCTCGTCCTTTTCTGTGCATTTGTTTACTTACAAGGTGGACTTGCGTCTGTTGTTGCCTCTTGGTTTTCACTCGTGTGCCACTTATCCACACCGTTAGAGTGTCCCCTGCATCGTTTTTGCTGGTAGGTGGGTATTTGAAGTACAACACACACGCACGGAAAATTGTACAGCTTGGACTTGCACAAAGTGTGTCGGATGACAAACGACGTCACCTGGCCTGCACCCCGGCCCCGCACCTTCCCGGTCACCCCCACTGGGGAGCCTCCGACCTGTCTCTGACACCGTGGCCCAGCTCGCCTGTTTACCCTTCGCATCAGTGGAGTCACAGGGCACGCGCTCCGTGGGTCTGCGTCTTTCGCTCGGCCGTAGCTTTGTGAGATTCGTCCACGTAGGTGCCTGTGGCTGTATTTGTCCTTTTTCTCTGCTGTATAGGATTCCACCATATGAATCTCCACACTCATTTGCCCTTTCAACTCTTGATGGGCATTTGACTGGCTTCCAGTTTGGGCCCTTGTGAGAAAGTGGCTAAGGAATTCTTTTTGAGGTCACATTGGTTTACAACGTTATATAAATTTCAGGTGCACGTTGTTATATTTCGACTTCTGTGTAGACTTCATCCTGTTCACACCAGGCAGACCGGCTCCCTCTCACCATGATGGGATATCATGAGCCCCTCCTCATGGTGGCAGGCGGCCTGGCCACTGCAAAATGTCCCCTCCGTGGCTGTGAGGGGGCTTCACTGTGCCCCTGGGAGGTTCTCTTGTGGACCCCTCACCCTCGACAGAGGCTCACTGTCACCCCTCTGGGTGGGCTCTGAGCACGTCCACAGTGAGGGACAAGCTCTGCCTGCGACAGCTGGGGACATACACCTTAGGGCTGGACACACATGAGATCTTCTGCATGAGGGCTGTGTGACCCAGGGCAAATGGCATTGCCACTCTGTACCTCACTTTCCCCATCCATAACTCAGGGCTCCAACACCTCATGGCTTTGGAAGAGTAGAGAATGAGAGAAGGGGTCTCAGAGCCCAGGCACGTAGACAGCTCTCAGCCAAAGGGAGCCGGTTTAGAATCAAAGTCGAGAGGGCATGCCGAAGACAAAGCTTCCTCCTGGGACCCCTGCAAGGCCCCCTTGGCACCCCACGCATCTTTAGAAGGACGCTGCTTTCCAAACATAGGTCACCTCCCACACGTGCTGGGTGCTTTGGTGGGTGAGCGCGTTCATCCTTCTGCGACTGTGGGGTGGGCTCTGTTCTCAAACCCATTTCACAGAGGGGAACAGTGAGGCCCAAGGTAGAAAAGCCATGGACGTTCCAGCCGAGAGACTGAGACGGGCAGTGGGGGATGAGTAGGAGCCACGGTGCTGTCCAGCTTACAGAGCCCATTTGGGCTCCTTATCTAAGACCGTCCCCACCCTGAGAAGCGGGAGTTATGGGCCCTGTTTTACCGATGGGTAAACTGAGGCTCAGAGATGTGCCAGTGTGATTTCCCCAAGTTCGCAGTTAGTCGGTCACAGACTGGGTGGGAACCCAGGTTTCCTGACTCCCAGGCCAGTGTTGTTGCCGTGGTGACCCATGACCTTCGTGTCATCATCCACAGGCCCAGGGGGTCACGGGATCCCTGGAGCCAGGTGGACCAGGGTGGCTCAGCGCTGTGTGCTGGGAAGGGTGGCGGCAGGCAGAGTTAACAGGCCAGAGGGACAGCCTGCCGGGGTCAGACCCCGAGGACCAGGAAGGGCCGGGCTGGAGGATCCGGACGGACGTGGCTGGAGCACTGTGGGGGTGGGGGCCCGCCCAGACCAATGGAGAGAAAATACTAACCCTTGTATTTTTATATGATTACTTATTCATCGGGCGGCGGAGGCCTTGATATAAACCAGATGTGGGAAGCGACTCAAGTTCCAGCGCCTGGGACTCATTAGGGCTGCCTCCCCCCGCCAATCCCCGCTGAAAACTCTCAGTGCTTTGCCGAGCGTCAGGCATCAACGACCGTGGTCCTCTGACGTTGGCCTTGGAGAGGGTACGGGAGGGGTCAGCCTCCAGGTCAAACTGCCCGTCTGGATGTAGGGGGTCACCCAGTGTCCTGGGTTTGCCCCAAACGCAGGCAGCCCCCCAAGTCCCTTTACCTTCAGCCTGGGCGCCCCAGCCATCGCTGGCCACAGACCCTCCTGACATGTGGCTGCTTCCAGGGGTTTGCGCCTAACTTTTCCTCTCCCTTGGGAGGCTCCAGAAGAATCCCCCACACCCCAGGGAAGTTGTGCTCAGCTGGGAGATCGCCCAGCTTACTGGAGACCCCCAGGATCCAGGAGCTGCGGCTGGACCACAGGTCCGGGAGAGAAGCCCCCAGCCACCTAAGGCCAGGCCCCTGGGAAGGCCTGTGGGGGGAGGGGAAATCGGAGAGAATGACGTAAGTGAAGGTTTGGGGGTGCAGACGCCCCCTCCTCCCCGAGAGGTCTCTGCCCCCACGCCTCGCATTCCGGCCACTCTGGGGATGGGGCCCTTTGAGCTGGTGGGGCAGCCATCTCCCTTTTGCTTGGGCCCCACATGGCGGCCGGTACACAGTGGTCAGTGGCCTCGAAGGAGGCAAATCTACCACCACTGGTGACAGGGGTTGGACTGGCGGGGGCGCATCGCAGGCACCAAGGGCTTCCACGTAAGGCGCCCTGCACCCCAGCGTCACCCTGCGCCTCACAGCTTTCAAGGTCCCACCCAGCGGTTACAAGGCCAGAAAACCTGCCTGGGTCCCCCTGAGTCAGAACGATGGCCACTCTCCGCCTGGATGCAAAGGGGCCATGTACGCGCTGAGCTTGGGGGGGCTGCTCCGTGATGCGAGGGGCCTTGCTCTGACCCTCTCAGAGCTGCTTGCTGCTCAGGGACACGTCCCCATGGCTGTCGCCAACCCGGACCCTGCGCTGCATTGGTGTCCGTGAGCCCCACCCAGTGTCCCTGCCCCTTACCGTCCTCGTCTTTTCTCCAGGGCAGTGACGCCCCTGGACCAGGACTTTGCCGCACAGTGGAAGGTGGCAGCACTCAGGAGCCATGGGGGCTTGGAGGCCACGGGGACGAGCCTGTGCCGGCAACTTGGGCAGGGTTGCATGGAGCCCCGAATGCCACACGGCGGAGTCTGGACCCCACGGGAAGGAGATAGGGAGCCACGGTGGACTCTGTGTGCTAGAGGGGCCCGCCAGGCATCTCACCCGCTGCCTTTGGGCACCAGCGTCCCCATCCGTGAAGTGGGGAGAGCAGTGTCTTCCTGGGGGGTGCTGTGAGGACGGTGGGAGCCCTGGGGTCTGTTCCCGATGCTGAAGGCCGGGATGGAGGAATGCTTCTGGTGGACGCCCCCCCCAGAGGGCCTGCCCCCCGCCCCCCCCGCAGAGTCCACCCTGAGCCGGGCTGTGTGTGCGGAAGCCGCTGGCGGGTGCGTGTGCCCTCCCCACAGCACCCGGCTCTTCCCGCAGGTTGGGGCACTGAGCTGGCCGCCCCACCCCAGCCAGCGGCTCCAGAGGACACCCAGCGGGGAGGTTCCCATGGAACCTCCGGCCGAGGGCCCTAGGCAGACTTTGAGGCAGAGGGGTCAGCACTTGCATCGCTGAAAGGGAGCCTGTGGGGCTGGGGCAGCTGCCACAATCCCGCTGTCAAAGGACTGCGTCTCCCTGGGTCCCCTTGGTCATAATCAACAAGTATTTCTTGGGCACCTACTGGCAGTGTTCTAGGCACTTGGTTTCACTGAGAAAGAAAGTCACATTTGGGCAAAGACTCGGAGGATGCGAGCAGACTGTGCAGGTATCTGCGGAAGGAATTCTGGGCAGAGGGTACAGCCAGTGCAAAGGCCCTGAGGCAGGAGCAGCTGAGCAGATGCCAGGGGAAGAGTATGAGTGGTGAGGGCAGAGAGGGCTCAGGCCATCAGAAAGGATCCTGCAGGCACTCTCAGGGCACTGGCCAAGGGGCAGGGGAACTGTCTCTTACTGGTCTTAGGAAATAAGTCTTAGAGGGGCCGGCTTGCCCGAGAAACCTAAGTGCACGGGTTTACCTTGGCAGCAGTTTCAGAATATTGGCCTGCTGCCCGGCCCAGGAAATTCAGAAGCTGGGGATGCAGAGACGGGGGTCCAGCTCCTGGCTCTGCCCCTCCCCCACCATGTGGAGCCCTCGCCCCTCGAGGGACAGTGGGGACGGGCTGGTCCCTCTTGCCAGGTTGTGGAGGCCACAGCGGGCATGGTCCTGGCTGGACGACCTCGCAGGGGGTCCCCTGCCTCTTGCTCGCCTGAGCTTTTCCTACGAGGAAGACGCAGCGGTTGATGATATGAAGGGAGATCCTCGGACCGCCATCTAAGGGCTGGTTTGCTTTCGTCCTCCCGCCGGCAGAGCCGCAAGCCGGCAGTGGCCGACCCTGTGCGCGTGTGTGCTCTCCCCTCATCCCTTCCTGCGGATGTGGGAGCTGGGCTGCGGGCAGGGTCCGAAAGGCCCCCCCGAGTCCCTGGGCTCCACCCTTTACAGAGGGGAACCGAGGCACGGTGCCCTTGCCCAGATGGAGGACCCCGCCCCACGCCCCGAGACCCGCTGCACAGCCGCCCCACAGAGGTTTCTGCTCCTGCACTTGCTGCTCCCAAGGCCGGCCTCTCCATCATCCCGGGAACTTGAGGGGGCCGGGAACCTCCAGGTCCCCTGGCCTCCCACAGGCATCAGGAACCCCTGCCTGCAGGTCAGCTCCCAGAAAGGGGTTGAGGTGGGGCTGTGTCCACCTCGGGTCAGCCAGGCCCTGGGAGCAGTGCCCTGCCCAGTGTCCACACAGGGGTGCATCCCAAAACCCCACAGAGAGAGTGGCTGTCCGGCCCCTGAGGTCAAGGCCAGCTTCCCTCCCTGTGCCTCAGTTTCCTCATCTGCCCACCTCATAGGTTTATTGTGGGGACAAGGTGAGGTGGTTTGTGTGAAGTGTCAGGTCAGGGCCACCATAGCTTTGTCACCTCTCAGCACCCGTCGGCCTGTCGGCACCTGTGCAAAGGGCCTGAGGCAGGTGACCTGTTGTTACCTGCCTGCCTCCATATGTCCCTCAGCTTTTGTGAGGGTCAGATGGTAACAGCAGAAATAATCAGACCACAAAAGATCAAAGCAGGGGCTCACTGTTCCCACAGCAACGTGGATTTGAGGGGAAGCTGAGGCGTGCTGATGCTGACAGGCCTCCTCCCCTGGAGAGTTCTAGAACCCCAGGCCTGGGAGCGCTGGGCTGTGGCCAGTTCTCAGCCTGGCAGGGCGGGCTGGGAACTACAAGCGGACAGGGACAGTGATGGATGGAGCGGCTCGTTCCGGTACATTCCGTGTTCTTTCCCACCGCTCCGCCCGGCCTTGGAGAGCTGCTTCCTCTGTGGACGGATTAGAGACGTTTAGCTGGGAACTGGATATGCCGTCTGGGAAAGACTCAGGGTCTCCCACGGGCCCTGGGGAGCGCCTCCCGGGTCTGGGAATGTTCTCGAGGGGCGGGAGCCGCGGGCGAGGGCGGGGCTGGGGGAGGAAGTCCGGCTCCCAGGAGCGGCTGGCGGGGGCGCAGGCCTCCGCTCGCCCGCTCGGCTCGCTCACCAGGGCGTCGCGCGTGGCTCCTGCACGTTCAGACCCCACGTCAAGACACCAGCTACACCGCCGTCAGCCGGTGCCCCCAGCCCCCAGGATGCAGGGTGGGGAGGGACACAGAGAGCCCCTGTGGGGTGGGGGGTGGACAACTAGAAGAGCAGTAGATGACGGTGCTCTGTGCAGCAGCCTTGAGGGAGCGGACGCCTGGCTCCACGCCCAGACACCTTCTCAGCTGTGTGAGCCGCTGAGCCTCTCTGTGCCTCGGTTTCCCCATCTGTAAGGTGGCGAAGAGCACTGTCTGCGTCCGAGGGTTGTAGAAGGTTGCGTGAGTTGGCTGGCTGGGCCCTTCGATAAGCAATGTTCTCTTCTGTGCATGGTGGGGCTCCCTGCACGGCAGGCCCCTCGCCTCTGCCCACCGCCGAGCCAGGACCACGGCGTGAGGCCCGGCACCCCCAGACTTGTCCCCCACCAGCCCTCAGCACACGGGCCGCTGTTCTGGCTGAGACACCGTGCAGGGCTCCAGGGGAACCAGCGGGGACCCCGGTGTGGGTGACAAGGCCCCGTGTCCCTTCTCCAGATCTGCGCTTTCTTCCGCGAGTGTGAACTTGGACCCGAGTTTCGCTACGGCCAGTTTCCGCACCTGCGAAGCTGGGCCTGACAGGCTGTTTGGGAAGAACGGGACGCCCACAGCGATCGGGGGCCTGGGCTGCTCTGGACACTGGCTTTGCCGCCTGCTGCTGACGGGGCTGCAGAGGCCAGGGACCCGGTGGCTGGGGCTCATTTCCTCTTCTGGGGCATCTGAGATCTGGAAAGGGCCCCGTGCAGCCAGGCAGGTGGTCCTCGTGCTCACCTGCCCCAGAGTCGGGGCGTCACCCGAGACTCGGCGCAATGAACCCACCCCAACCTCAAACCCCAGGCAGCCGCCCTCCGTGTTCTGGTTGGCCACGCGGCCTTTGCAGACAGCACTGGACGGAGCTCCGGCCGGGCCGGCTGCGGAACTCTCTAACCTCCCTGGCGACCCTGGTTCACCAGGAGCTCGAGGCCCCATGCAGAGGCCCCAGGCTCAGGCTGCTGCCACTGGGCTCTGTGCTTCTGGCTCTGAGACCCTGAGCAAGTCACTTGCCCTCTGTGAGCCTCAGTTTCCCTCTGTGAAACGGGAGTCGTAAAGGGCCCTGGCTCCTGGGGCTGCTCTGAAGTTGCGGTGAACCCACGAGCAGGACGCGGCATGTGGAATTCCTGATGAAAGTCAGTCTTGGGGCCAGGCCTGTGGCGTACTGGGTGAGCTTGACATGCTCCACTTTGGCAGCCCGGGTTTGCAGGTTTGGATCCTGCATGTGGACGTCCACCACTCATCGGGGCCGTGCTGTTGGCAGCGTCCCACATACAAAATAGAGGAAAATTGGCAACAGATGTTAGCTTAGGGCGAATCTTCCTTGGCAAAAAAGAAAAAAAAAATGTCCTGGGGTCACTCTCCTTTTCCTGACCCGAGGTGTGGGCAAGTTAACGCTTGGGGCATGTGGTGACCCTACTAGAGGGGGCAGCTGTTATTCTTACTGTTACATGTTAATTTTATAAGAAAAAATAAACTTAAAAGACACACATCCAGTTGCCTGGGCCCCACCGAAGACTCGCCGAACCAGAGCCCCTTAAAAGGGGGCTTGTCCAGGGGACGCCACCGTTTGGTGGAGGTGCTGTGGGGCTGAGAGCCCCAGAGGACCCCAGAATCAGCGGTGGGGGAAACGGAGGCCTGGGGTGGGTGCAGAGGGGACAGCTCGAGCTCGGGGCTGAGTGGACGGGGTCAGGCCCGGTCTGCCTCTCACAGGCGGGGTGACCTTGGGGAGCCCGGACACACAGGCCCTGACACGCTTTTCTGGGAGGGCATGAGGATCCCATGAGGAGCTGTGTGGATGTCCAGGTGGGGCCGCCTCCATCTGGGGCTGAGGACACCGGGAGTGGACACCAGGGGGGACCCGAGACGGCGGGAGGGGAAAGAGCTGCCCAGGTCTTCGGGGTGGCGGTCTGGACTTTGCTGGGAGCTGTGCCAGCTGGGCTGGCACCCTCACAGCCTTGGCGGGACACTGGAGCTGTGCCCTCACCGGCTCCAGCACCCAGCATATGCCGTGGGGCCCCTCCCCGAGCCCCCCGCACCCCGGCAGCTCCTGCCCACCTGGCGTGCATGCGGGGTCCCACCTGGATGGCCCTGTGTTGGCTGCCAGCCGGGCAATGAGGTCGTGCGAGAGCCGCCAGGGTCCGAGCATCATGGTGGGTCTTGGGGGCCAGGGAGTAGCCCCAGCTGGCTCAGGGCCTTGAGAGGGGACAGGGCAGGAAGCCAGCACCCGGAGAGCAAGGCTGCCCCTGTAGCGGCTTGTACGCTGTTTGCCATCACGCTGGACAGGCTGGGCCCCAGCATGGGCTGGTCAGGGCCCCCACATGGCTTGGGGTGCAGAGGAGGGACAGGCTAATAATAATAGCTAATAGCTGCTGCCGTAATGGCGGGACTGTGGTGGGTGCCAGCCCCCACCGGCCTCGTCCCCACTCTGCCTCCTTTGATCCATCCGCCCCCCAGGGAGGGGGGGATCGGTGCACCCCCTTTAGAGGCGAGGAGCCGGGCTCAGAGGAACAGCGACTTGTTCCGGGAGGGACAGACTCCAGCTCCTGCATGGCCTGCGCCGTGGGTTGACCTGCCCTGCCGTCCTCGCCCGGCCGGCCCCGAGGAGGGTGAGCGCCCAGGATGCGCTGTGTGTGCCCCCCCAGCCCCGAGGTCTGCTCGTCCTGGAGCTGGGGCAGCCACACCCCTCTGGACCTGCCCCCTCCAGCCCCTGAGTGGGGAGACTTTCAGACGGCTCCTCTGGGAGGGCTGCCTGGTGGTGACCTCCACCTCGTGTCCCTGTCTCGCGTCCAGCGAATGCGTGGCCCGCCTTCTGAAGGCCCCATCCAGCACCGAGCCCCTGCAAACAGGTGGGCCAGGGAGCAAGATGATCCCAGAGTGGGGTGACGTCCCTTCTGGAGGAACTAAATGGGGGGGTGTGAAACAGCTTTAGTGGGGGGCACTTCCTGAGGAAGTGAGCTTGGAGCTGAGTCCCCAGGAGGGACAGAGGGGTGTTCCAGGCTGGGTGCTCGGCTCAGAGCCCAGGCGCCCTGGGCGTGGGAGGAAGGCGGAGGAGGCAGGTGTGGTGGGGCCGGCAGGGGTGGGAGGGGCGACCAGCTCAGGTGAGACCAATGAAGCACCTGTCGGGGAAGCTGCTGACGGGTTCTAGGTGGAGAGACGGTGCACGCTAGAGACCCGCTCTGCTGCCGGGCGGAGCCCTCGCTGGCTCCCTGCTGCCCTCGCAGCACAGCCAGTCCACACTCGCCAGCCGCCCGGCCGACCCCGCTTCCCGCTTCCCGATTCCCCTGCAGGCGGCCTGCTCAACCAGAGGCCCTGCGCGCCCTCTGCCAGGCCTTTGCGCTCTGTTCCCTGACCACAGATGCTGTTCCTCACCATCTCCACACCGCCTCTGCTGTTCCTAGAGGTCTCGTCATTTTCTGCTTTCTGGGGTGGGGGCAGCCTGCAGAGCTGGGCCCAGCCACGAGTTGCTCCATAAACCTTTTCCGAATTTGACTGTGTACTGGCGTGTGCACACTGGAAAGGGGCTTGCTGTTGCTCCATTTACAGAGGAGTAGTGGGCTCAGAGAGGCAAAGTGACTTCCCCAGGTCACACAGCCAGAGGGCAATGAAGCCAGGACTCAAACAAGATTCAAGAAAGACTCACGATGGGCCAGCCCAGTGGCGCAGCGGTTAAGTTCGCACGTTCCACTTCTCTGTGGCCCAGGGTTCGCAGTTTTGGATCCTGGGTGCGGACACGGCACTGCTTGGCAGCCATCCTGTGGTAGGCGTCCCACATAGAAAGTAGAGGAAGATGGGCACAGAGGTTAGCTCAGGGCCAGTCTTCCTCAGCAAAAAGAGGAGGATTGGCAGCAGTTAGCTCAGGCCTAATCTTCCTCAACAAAAAAAGGAAGACTCACGAGATCCCTACTGCACACGTGTGGTCCCACTGTGTGCAGCCCTGGTGGTGGCCCAGAACCCAGCATGGGATGTGGGGCCTGGGAGAGCAGTGGGGAAGCCCCTCCCCACTGCAGCCTCCGTCCTGCTGGCTTGCGATGCCATGACTGCTGCCTCTTCGGGAAGGAGAGCGCACGTTGATGACTACCAGGGGCTTTGAAACCCTGCAGACCCACGTGCCCCTGCAGAGACACACCCGCACTCGCTGTGTGCCCTTGGCAGATCACTGCCCCTCTCTGTGCCCATAAAACAGGTCTGCCGCAGCATCCCTTCGCGGGGTTCCTGTGAGAATAGCAGGAGCGATGACTGTCGCGTGCCCAGAGCAGAGCTGCCAGCAGCGAGCCTTCAGTCCCCTGAGTGAGGGGCGGCCCCAGGCCAGCGTGGTGGCCTCTCTTCCTCTGCCAGGGGAGGTCCCAGGCACCAGCGGGCGTGTGTGTGTCCGGGGGGGAGTGTGTCCACCAGCCCATATCTTGGGCACTCTCGGTCGCCCGCGGTCGCTCCTCCCCAACGGCGCCGGTCTCACCAGACGAGCCGGAGTGAGACGCGCTGCAGCCCGGCCCTGGCAGCACCCTCCACCATCCCTGGCGGGTTTCTCCTTCTCTGCTTGTCCAACGAAGCCCCACTGTGGAAGGGCTTTGAAAAGTCAGAACAGGCCTGTGTCCTCGGCGTCCTGGCCTGGCATCCGAGACACCCTCCCCGGCTGCGTGTGGGACCGCCTGCCCCAGGGCGTCCTGGTCGGGTGAAGGGCTGGCGAGGACAGGCCTGCGCCCCACAGGGGTGGCCCGGGGCCCACGGTGGCGGCCACGTTTGCCTTCTTTGGTTGTCACCGGGGACTGGCCGCCGGCCCTGCAGCCAGACACGGCGTTGACAGGCCCGCACAGCTGCGGCACACGTGTGCCCGGCCATCAGCCTCCTGACGGGCAGGCCGGGCGGCTGGGGGGGCCGGGCGGCGGCTGCAGCTGAGCGGACAGCAGGTGCCTCGGCCGGGGAGGCTGCTGACTACCGGCTCCCGCCCCTTCCACGGGGCCTGGGGGGCTTCTCTGCTCTCACCCCACGGGCCCTGGAGTGCAGAGGCTGTCAGAGCCCCACCCCAGACGATGGGCACCCCCACTATGACCAAGAGATGGGGGCCGGGAGGGGAAGTTTGCACAGCATGGGGCACTAGATACGCAAATGCCATTTGTTGGGTGAGGCCCTGTCGGTGTCAGCAGGACAAGCTGGGGGCAGCGTGGGCTGGGCCTCTGTTGGGAACAGGTACAGGATGCCCACCCGACCACCCCGAGCAGCTGGGCCACCCAAAACCCTAGCTGCCGCTCCCAGGTCTTTGCCGCCTGCCCAGGCGCTGACTGACCCTGAGTCAAGACAGAGGGGGCCAGGGGCTCGCCTCTCCACCTGTGAAGAGTGCCCGGCAGCTGTGGCCCAGGGCTTGTGCAGCCGGTCAGATGCGCCAGGGCCTTTTCCTCAGGATCCTGCTTGCTGGGGGCCAGGGCTCAGGGCCTCCCCGGCCTTGGTCTCTTCTGGCCGTCTCTACTCCCTCTCCGCACACCTGACCCTTAGCAGAGCGGCAGACCCCATGGGACTCGACCAGTGTCCGGGGGCCGACCCGCTGGACTGTGGACCACACTTTGAGCGGCCAGGCCCAGAACAGCCTGCCGTTGACCGTGTCCTCGGCCTGGCTGCTCGAAGGCATCACCTGGGCCAGGAGATGGCTAACCGAGGCCCCGCTGCCCCAGAGGGCCTGCCTCAAGTCTCTCCTGGGAAGACCCCGAGACCAGCCCGTCAGCCTCGGAGAGCTGGCAGGGCGCCAAGAACCATGGTTCCTCCGAGTGGGCCCCCAGCCTGCTGCTGCAACCTCACCTGTTAGAGACCCTGTTAGAAACGCCAATTCTCGGGCCCACCCGGACCTGCTGAACCGGAAGTGGGGTGCGGAGGCTGCACCTGTGTCTGAACACGCCCTCGGGAGCTGCCAATGCAGGCAGAGCCCTCGACCCCTGCCTGGGGGGTGCCGCCCAACTCCCTAGTCAGCAAGAGAGGAAACTCAAGCCCCCCAGACCTCTCCCCCAGGGAGGCCCCGGGCCCCTTCTGGCCAGCCCAGGTCCTCACAGCTACACCCTCTGGCCCACCCGAAATGGGCTGACCGGAGCCCGCCCTCTGGTCCCAGGTGGGTGGGATGTTGGCCACCTGTGAGCACACCTGGGGCTGATCTGATCTGGAAGGCTGCGCCCTGGGACTGGGGCTGGCTCTGTGGGCACAGGCCCAAACCCAGCTGCTGGGGGCCCTTGGCTGGGGACCAGCTGGGGCTGGGGTGGCCACTGGCCCCCTCGGCCCTCCAGCTGCTTCACCTCTCTCTTTTTCTCCCCTCTGCACCTCCAGTTGCAGCAGACAGGAAGGAGAAGGCCGCAGCGATGCCCGACTCCCCCGCCGAGGTGAAGACGCAGCCCCGGTCCACGCCCCCCAGCATGCCGCCCCCGCCGCCCGCCGCATCCCAGGGGGCCCCACGGCACCCCTCCTTCACGCCCCACACAAGTGAGTAACCCCTGGGCCAGGGCACTGAATCGGGCAGAGCGGAGAGGCGCCTCGGGGAGCCCCTCCAGCTGTCTGAGCCTCTGAACCTGATCGTGAATCGAGCCAGTGCTGCAGTCCCTCCGCCCTGAGCCCCTAAATGCCCACTGTTGGGCCCTTCGGAGGGGGCCCCTCATCATGGCTCAGAGCCCACACTTTGAGCTTCAAATCCCAGCTCTTCTACTTTGTAGGTGGGTGGCCTCGGACAAGCTACTTGACCTCTCTGGGCCTGGTATTCATCATCCGTAAAGCGGGGTCAGCCGTAGTACCTGCCTCACGGAGCTGCCGTGAGACAAGTGAGTTAATAGGAGTTCTTACTCAGTGGCCGGCACATTGTGAGCCTTCCATCAAAGTGAGCTTTTATACTTGGAGCTCAGAGAGGGATAGGGACTTCCCCAAGGTCACACAGCAGGTTACTTGAGTGTGGGTGAGTTCCATCAGGCCTGCACCCTTCAAGAGGGCCCATCGGAGGCAGCTCTGGCCTTGGGAGCTCTCGGCTCTGATACCAGGGCCTCTGCAGCTGGACCTCAGCACCGTGTGAGGGTTGGCCAGGAACTGGGGTCAGCAGGGGCTTTGGCTGGCGGTGACATGGCAGACAGGACCCTCAGGTGGTGTCTCGCTGGCCCTGGGCAGACCCAGGTTGGGCGTCTCTGTGCACACAGCAGCCCTGGCTGGGGTCCGGAGGGCACAGCCACCACGGGAGCCCCATTCCTTTGAGTCAGAGAAGTTGGCAACTCAGCGGCTTTGGGTCTTGAGCAGTCAAGAAGGAGGCCCCAGCCTTGGACCAGTGTCGGGAACAGTGTCCCTTGGCCCCCAAAACCAAGGCCTAGCAGTGCCTCCCAAGCATTTCTGGAGGGCGGGGAAAGGATCCATGTGCCATCGTAACCCCATGTTCAGAGGCAGAAGCCCCACACCCGGGGGCCCCCCAAGCGAAGCCCCCCTCTGGGGGAGGGGCCTCAAACTCCTGGGCCTGGTGGCCCCTGGTCCCCACTGGGCCAAGAAGTAAGAGCTGCTTCCTCGGGTCCCCTTCCAGCCACCCGGAGCCCAGGGTGGACCGCAGGGCCTGGTCTGGCTCCCTTCATCCCTGGACATGAAGGATGCTGGTCCTGCCATCCAAGGCCTGGCTGCTGACTCTGTCGGGCTTGGGCGTGACCCAGCCTCCATCTGAGGCCTGGGCTGTGGGGTCAGGTGGCCCAAGTTCAAGGCCAGGCTTGGCCCCTTGTTTGTAGAATGGTGGCTTCAGGCCAGTCTCTGACCCATCCCAGTCTCCGTTTGGTAAATGGTGTGACACCACCTGCTCCCAGGTGCACTGCCTGTAAGCAGGGACATCCCAGCACACAGTAGGAGCTTCATGGCCAAACACTCCTTCCTGCACCTTCTCCAGCCCCCCTCCTGCCAGGGCCCAGATGAGCCTGGGTCCCCACGTGCAGTGGACACAGGAATGGGCCCGGCCTGCCTGTGTGCCAGCATAGAGCCTAGAACCGCGGGGCTCCCGTATCCTCAGTGGTTCTCCCGTGGCGACGGTGGCCGGGCCCTTCTGCCTTTTCGGGGAGAGACAGTCCTCACCTCTGGGCTGAATCGCAGGCAGGGTCTCCGTCCACCACACAGGGGCCGCTCCGTCTGGCCTCCGTGGGCAGAGGGGCGGTTCCCGCATGGTTTCCATGTCGGCAGCAGACGCCCAGCCCTGAGAGAGGAGGACTTATTCCTGACAGGCCAGCAGCAGCCCCCAAGTGCACCGAGACCATAGGCGCCCCACCTAAAACAACGCCACCCCCTACAGTGCTGTTCGGTTCCGAGGGGAGAACCCAGCAGACTGCCTGTTGGTCTGGCCAGGGCTCTGAGGCGGGTTCCCCGACCCTCGTGGGCGGTCTCCCCAGCCTGCATTCCCTCTTGGTCCAGAAGCCCATGTTCCGGAAAGCACTGGTCTGGGAACCAGATGTTCAAGGTCGGGGCGGGGCTGGGTCAGCCCACACCGCCGGCCTGCTTTCATGAGGCCTGTGAGCAGATGTGCGGTGGTGGGCCTGTGTGTGGCTCGGGTCCCCTGCGCCCCCACCGCCCCGCAGGCTCGCATCTCTGGAGCCAGGTCCTGGCTTTATGGAGAGAGCGTGGAGGTTAGAGAGACCAGCGTTCTCTCTCTCCTTCAGTTTCTCGGGATGCTGCGAGTGTCTAAGTCTCTGGTCACCTCCAAGGTGGCCTCAGATTTGTCCCCTGACCCACAGAATTCCCTGAAAGCGGGGTGGTTAACCACGTCCGTGCACCTGGCTGGCAGCACCCGCAGTGGCCAGAGCCTCTGCTCAGCCGAGGCTCCTGCCCGGAGCCTTCCCGGGACTGCCTGCGAGCCAAGCTGACCAGAGGCTGGCCGTGAACCACGCCTGGAGGGCTGTGGGAGTTTCCCCAGTGACCGCCCCGGGCAGATTCCATCTGGACCTGAAGGTCTACTGTGGCCAGGCAGCAGGCAGGAGGGCGGAGGGACTCTGGAAGGAGCGTGAGGAGCTGCCCTGCTGCTGGGAGGACCCCCAAAGAGCCGATGCTCCATCCCGCCCTCAGCTACGGTCACGACAGGGGGCTCACTCTGCTCGCAGCCATCCAGCCTGTCTCCTTGCGGCCTCTGCCCACTGACTCCAGCTCCGTCAAATCAAACGTCTCTCCCCGTTTGGTGCTTCCCCCCTTCACGGCAGCTCCGTCCTGGACCTCATTTTAGAACCGCTGTTGGCCTGTCTGTTGATGGAGACTTCAAGCCCTGTGCGCCTGGGCTCTGGGTCCCTTGAGGACAGTGCCGAGTGGGGTCACCAGGCACCTTCCAGGAAGAGAGCTTCTTAAGAACCAGGGTGTCCCGCCCTTGCCGATGGAGAACAGAAGTTCTTGTGGAGTCCTAGACGTTCCTGCAGAAATGGCCCTAAGAGACCCCCGGATCCAACCCCATCCCTTCACGGAGGAGGAAACTGAGGCCCAAAAAGAGAATGGACGGGCCCGAGGCGGTGACCCCAAACTGCTGTCAAGAGGCGGGGGGAGGGGCCCGCAGCCACCCCGCGGGCCTGTCCTGATGGCGTGTTTTTCTTATTTTGCTTACAGATCGAGAGGACGGACCTGTGATGTCTCTGCCCCACGGCCGTTTTCATGGCTGCTTAAAATGGTCTATGGTCTGTCTTTGTAAGTAAAATAACAAAAACTGCAGGGCTCCTGGGAGGTCCTCACCCAGCACCCTCTGCCCAGGGAAGGCACCCCACTGTGCATCTGCAGTGTCAGTCAGTCCTGCCTCCCTTGGAGAGAAGAGGGGTCCTAGGGGCAGGCGCAGGAGAGCAGAGCAGACAGCGTCCCCGAGTTCACACCCCAGCCCTGCCCCTCACGAGCTGTGTGACCTTGGGCAGGTGGACAGCCTCTCTGAGCTTCCTTTTCCCCAACCGCAAAGCAGGGTAAATAAGGCAGCTCCCAGAGTTGCAAGAAGGTCCATGTCAATGACAAGTCCGTAACTCAGCCGCCTTGAGGGCAGACCTGGGTCGAGTCCCAGCTCCTGTTCTTCCTGGCAGGGTGACCTTGGGCAAGTCCCACACCTGTGCCTCAGTTTCCCCATCTGTAAAATGGACATCCTCCTGACACCTGGGTGATTACAAGGAGCCACGAGATGCTGCTGGTCACGTTGGCGGGAGGGCTGACGCACACGGGGCACGAGGCAGGCATCGGTCACTAGTGGACGTTTCCGTCAAGGTGCTTGCGGCACAGCTGGTATCCGTAACGGGAAGCTCTCATGGGGCGATGCTCAGAGTATCTGTTGGCCAGCGAGAACGGCCGGGCTCGGCTGTCAGGACAGGCCCCGACTCTAAGCCAGGCGGGATGCACAACGCAGGTGTGGCCGCCGCGTAGCTCGCGGCTCTGGGGAGGGTGACGTGACAGTTGGGCGTTATTTATGTCCTGTGAGGCTGTCGCCCTCCTTGCCATTGTTCTGGGATGCGCCTGGCCTTGCTGTGGTGCCCGGAGCGTCCACGGAGATGTGGCGCTGTCAGGGCTGTGTGACTCGTGTTGACAGTGTTTCCTGGTGCCCGAGAGCCACCTCTGCACCAGGGAAAGGGGCTGTTTGCGGGGTTCCTTGTCCCAGCCCGACCCCTGCCCGGGCCCTGGGGCTGGGGGAGCCGCGGGGGTGCTGGCGTGCGCCCCCAAACCTCAGCTGGGGACACGTGTGCTCTAACTTAGTAACACACCTGTTGTGGGGTGGAAGCACTTGTGGCGGGGTTATTTTCGGCGCTCCTTTAGCGAGCTGCTGAGACCGCCCTGCAGCCGCGGGAGGGAGCGCGGGCAAGCGCGGGCGAGCAGGCTGCCGGGAGGACCCAGGCGCCGAGGGCGAGCTGGTAAGGGAGCCGCAGGGAGGCCATGCCCAGGCCGGGCCAGGGCCGGTGCGGGGGAGGAACGGGCCAGGTGGCGCAGGCAGCCACACATCTTAGAAGCCTCTGGAAGGCCAGACCCCAGAGGACAGCCCCGCTCACCAGAGAGCAGCGAGCCCCTGCTGTGGTGAGGTCTCCCGTGGCAGCGAGCCATCTCCTGGCCTGGCTGCAGTGACCGCCAGTGGCTGTCATCAGTCTTGACCAGGCTGTGTGTGTGCTGGCGTCGGCCGTGGTGTCATCTGCAGCTCACCAGTGAGAGGGAGGTAGCACCACCGGGGGTCTCCTGGTCTCTCTGAGGGTCCTCTGGACGGCGCCTCGGAGAGGGTGAGGGATGGGCCTCCTCATGTCCTGCGTCTGGCGTTCACTGTCCATCCAGAGCAACAGGGAAGGCCAGAGCGAGGTGCACTGCACCCGCGGGACTATGAGCCGGGTGTCACTCCTGGGCCCAGAAGGTGCTTCCGACCCAGGGGCCACACAGGTTTCCACTCCCACTGTGTCTCCGGGGGAGGGGGGCCTGGCGAGAAGGACTCAGCCCGGAGCAGCGCTGGCCTCTGCTCCTGCAGCCGCCCTGCTCAGGAGGGGGCAGCACATCGCTCGCGTTTTGGGGCCAACCTTGGCCTTCAATCAATCGTTTCCATACTTGTGCTAAGTAGGGGCTGGTTGCTGACGAGCAATCGTCCAGCACGTAAAACCAATCAGGCTGAGTGTTCCTGGCTCCTTCTGGTGGTGGAAGGACAACCTGGTGGCTTCTATGAGCCGGGGAAGCACAGAGCAGAAGGGGCCCGGGCACCCCGTCCTCTGGCCCCTGGAGCCCCTCTTCTGGTTCCGGCCAACAGCCATTCGCAGATGAAGAAACTGAGGCCAGGCCCCCAGTCTCACCACACAGCACGTCCTGGCTACACCAAGCGGAGGCAGGGCCTCGGGCAGGACACCCACTCCCAACAGTATGGCTTATCTCTCACCCACGAGGGGCAGGGCTGTGTCTGCTGCTGAGGGCCTACTGTGGGCTGGGGTCACCCTGAGGTGGCAGTCTTGGGAACCGTATGGCTTGTGCGTGATGATGGCGAGCCTCGTTACCTGTGGATGAGCAGCCCAGCCCCTGGCCTGCGGCAACGCTCAGTGAGTGAGGGAGGGGCCTTTGCAGGCGTCACCAGCAGGCCGGTCAGGGGGATGAGCCAGTCATCGAAGCTGGGGTACAGGCAGCGTCTGGGGAAGGCAGAGCTGGCCAGACGGTAGGCTCAGGGTTAACAGAGGTTGTTTACTGAAGGGCTCAGTGTGTGCAGAGGGGTGGGCTGGTTTTGGAGCCCCCAGGGCTGGTGACAGTGGGAGCTGTGTCCCCTGGACCTGCAAGGGTGGGTGGAGGGGATGACTGGGACATAGGAGAGACACAGGGTGGGAGCGCTGAGGCCCAGGAAGGAGGGACCAGCACGTGGGCCCCCCACCTCATGTGCTCCTGCCCTTCCAGGCTCCGTGAGTCCAAGACAGTCAGTAGGTCACCCCCCAGGCCCAGGTCAGGATGGCCAGGGCATGCATGGTCTGGGAGACAAACTGGCACCCCACCATCCAAAGCAAGCAGAGTAAGCAGCAGGCAGCAAACATCAAACGTCTGAGCCTGCTCAGGAGGAGCCGTGTCACAGAGCCGAGCCTGGCAGTGTCCCCATCCCGGAGAAAGGAGGCTCCTGCCCCCCCATTGCTGCACACACAGGCCTCCAGGCCTCGGCCACAGGTCAGAGGAGAGGCTGGAGCCTTGGAGGAATTCCGCCCTAAGGGAGTGGCGGCTCTGAGCTGCCCTCAGCCCCAGACCACACAGTTTGAGCGAAGTGTGAGAGCATAGGCGCTGTGCACAGACCCTGCGGGCCAAGGCAGGGGGAAGGCACGGGCCTCGTGGACCACCGCTGAGGGAGTGGGAGAGGTGTGCGTGCGTACGTGCAGGCGTGCATGTGCACAAGCGTGCATGTGTGTGTGCATGCAAGTGTGCGTTTATGGGGGTGTGCATGTGCACATGTGTGTGGGACTGCATGCTTACATGTGTGCACTTGTGTGTGCACGTGCATATAGACCTGTGTGAGAGCGTGCATGTATGTGTCTGCACCTACAAATGCATGTGTCTGTGTGTGTGTACTTGTGTGTGTAGGCATGTGTGCGAGTGTGGGTGTGACGGTGCTGAGGGAGGCATGGAGTTGGAGAATGGAGAGCGTGTGCAAGGGAACAGGTTCGGACCAGTCATGTAGGGAGTGCAAACACATACAGGAGGAGGGTGCGAGCGAGAGGGTGCCAGGTGCTGAGTGTGCGCACATGAGCGACTTGGACCGGGGACCTGTGCGGCCTGTCAAGGGGGCGAGACGTGACTGGCCACTGGGGTTAGCAGATGTGCTTCTGGCCTCCCAGAGGCATCCAGTCCCCCTTCCCCTGTCCAGAGCCCCCTCCACCATTACCAGGGGCCCTGGGAGCCCACAACCTCTGACCTCTCTGCAGACTCTGGAGGCTGGGGCTCAGGTGACTGGGCTCAGGAGGGCTCCCCCAGCCTCCAGTGTGGAGGCTCATCCTTTCCCTCCATCACCGAGGCTGAGGAGCAACATCCTGCCCTAGGACCATTTCACAGGGTCCAGGAGTCTGCCAGCCCTGGGATGCTGACCCCAGTGGCACGACCTCAGTGACCAACAGTGCTGCCCCTGGGGCCCCTGCAGCATGTTCACCACGAGTCCCTTAGGCCACCTGCTTGTCCTCCACACACAGCCTGGGGCCTGTGTGCACGCACGTTTGTGCCCTGCAGCCCCAGAGAGTAGCTGGCCCAGGGCCTCCCTGCCAGGGTCCAGCCCCCTTGTCCAGGGGTGTCTGATCCCTCTGCCTCATGCTGAGCCCCATCTGCCTGGGCACCGGGGCTCTCTTGCGGGCAATAGCACCTCTGTGGGACTTGGGCACTGCTCACGGCCATCCTGACAGAGGTGGGGGTCACTGGCCTTCCAGGGGGGACAAGCGGCCTCTCCTGCCTGGTGGTGGAGAAGCCCCTCTGCCTGTTCACAGTGGACACCGAGCAGCCCGGCCGGGAAGTTGGCACCTGCCAGGCTGGCCGGGGCGTCCCCCTGGGTGTGCCAGAGTAAGGCCAAAGGGACTGTGCCACCTCCCCCCCGCTGGGGACCTGGGCACAGCTGTGCCTCTCCAGACCCCAGTGGGCACACCTGTCAAGGGTGTCGGTGACCCCGTGGCCGCTCCCCGCCATCCTCACGCCCCTTCTCCCCACACAGTGATGAACGGCAGCACACACTCACCGACGGCCGTCAACGGCACCCCGTCCACGCCCAACGGTTTCAGCAATGGCCCGGCCACCTCATCCACGGCCTCGCTGTCCACGCAGCACCTGCCCCCCGCCTGCGGGGCGCGGCAGCTGAGCAAGCTGAAGCGGTTCCTCACCACCCTGCAGCAGTTTGGCAACGACATCTCGCCGGAGATCGGGGAGCGCGTGCGCACGCTGGTGCTGGGGCTCGTGGTGAGTTGGGTGTCGTGTCCCTCGGGTGAGTGAGGCTGGGGGCGCCGGGCTGTGCCAGCGCTCGGGCCTCCTGCCCCCTGGGCTGGGTGGACAGGGCTCAGCTGATACTCCGTGCCTTTTCTCCCCTCAGAACTCCACGCTGACCATTGAGGAGTTTCACTCCAAGCTCCAGGAGGCCACCAACTTCCCGCTGCGACCTTTTGTCATCCCCTTCCTGAAGGTACGGACAAGCCGCGCCCCTCCGTGGCGGGTGCCCAGGAGCCCGAGTCGCTGCCTGCTGGCTCTGATTGGGCCTCCCTCTCGACCTCCCTGGACTCGGGGGCTCCCCCATCCCCCGGGGAACAGTGCTGACCAGTCAGGACCAATTCCTACTAGTTAAGGCCACAAACTAGTTGCCAGACTGGATTAGTGGCCACCAAACCCAGCACGCTAAGACAGAGCTGCCCAAATCAGTCCCATTATTATTGGCCAAATTTGCTCATCCACTTGACAGCCAGTTTTTGAGTACCTACTGTGTGCTGGGTACTGTGGGGCTCGAGGATCTAGCTGTGAGCAAAGAGGGCAAGTCCTTTGTGTAGCCAACGCCCCGGTGGGAGGGAAGGCAGCCAGCCAACCATGACTCTAGGGTCTGTGGAGATGTGCACCAGGACTGCAAGGAGGGGGCATTTAGTGGAGGGTGAGGGAGGGAGCTGGGTGGATAGTGGAGGACAGAGCCTTCCAGGCACCTGGGACAGCATGTGCAAAGACCCTGAGGCAGGAGGAACAATGAGGAGGCCGTGTGGCTAGAACAGACTGAGGGGAGAGGGACAAATGGAGGGACAGGCAGGGGGTGGTTACATGGCTGGGCAGCCAGATGGATGAATGGGTGTCAGATGAAAACAGGGTCATGTGGTCAAACACAAAAGATAAACAACGGCTCAACAGTGGAGCGGCCTCTCAGCGGGAATAGTTCATGTTGGGCTGGGAGCAGCAGCACCAGAAGCCTAGGAGCCGTGCAGGCCCCCAGGCCCAGCGCAGACCCACTGATCAGAATCGTATCTTAACAAGGTGCTGGGCATTCGTGTGCCACACCAGTGGGAAGAGCGGTCCAGGCCGCGTGAGACCAGTGTCTCCATGGCAGCACTTCTCAGGGCCTTCACTCCCAGTGAGGGTGTGCATCTCCCAGAGAGGGCAGAGATGAAACGCTTCCCAAGTGTGTCTGACCCTATGACCCTTTGCTGCCCCACACCTCCCAAGGTCCGGGTTCCTTGGAGCTCACTTGGGAGGTGCCCACCCCCAGTGCCGCCGGCCTCCCCCGCAGGCCTCTCGTTTCCCGGGCCCGCGCGATGCCTCCAGCGTGGGCCCTGGTGGAGCTGCTCTCCAGAGGGTCTTGAGGACCAGACCGGAGGCTCCCAGGCTTGAGCCCGACCCTGCCACTTAGCCCCTGTCGGCCTGGGCCCAGCTGGCCTCCCCGGGCCTTGGCCTCTGCAGCCGTGCAGAGGGGAAGGTTGCATGAAGATTGCACGCAAAGAATTTGGCTCCTGCTTGAATAGCGTTGGGTGTCATCATCTGGGGATTAAGGCGCTCCCCGGAGCAGGCTTGCTTTGCAGAGCTCTTTCACCACTGCCCCTGCTGAGCCCCCCACTGCCCCTTGAGGGGGCAACCCAGGCCGTACCACTGTTCCCAGTGAACAGCGGGGAAACTGAGGCCCCCCGGAGGTCCCCACCGGTGCAGACATGGAGCTGAGGCTGGAACCTGGATCCATCAGACTCCAAACCCACTGGCCTTCGCAGGGCATGCCCAGGCCAGCACTATGTCTCCCGTGATCCCTCACAAGGGGGACCCCGTGTCGCTCCCCGACATCCGCTCGCTCCCCCCTCCTTCCTGCCCTCCCACCCACGCCCTGCTGTGCTCACACTCCTGAGCTGGTGACAAAGAGAAGCTGCTGGCTGGGACAGAGCGAGGGTTTGGGCCCATCTGGCAGTCATTGCAATTCATTACGAGCCCTCCCTTCTCTTCTCTCCTCCTTTCAACTCGCTGTGGCTCCACCGCTCCCCATCTTTGGGGACACAGTGCGCCTGCTTCCTCTGTCAGATCAAATATTTACAGCAGATGTCCCACCCGCGTCAGCTGCCCTTGTTTATCCGAGGAGCCAGGGCAGGGAAGACATTGCGCGTCCCCGCTCTGCCCCAGCCAGGCCTGCATCCCCTGACCACTGCGCCGTCACACCCCAGCATCCTCCGCCCAAAGTGGCAGCACGGTGCCGCCGAGGTCCCTCTGCCTCAGTTTCCCCTCTGCCCACAGCGGCTCTCACACGCTATTGGGGCTTTCAGGCCTGAATTGCTCTCATGGTCATCGGGGCCAGCTGGGCTGAGGGCCCCCGTCTCATGCCAGTGACCACACCCAGGGCCCTGGGCTGAGGGACGGTCAAGGACACGGAGTCCACTCGTCACCCTGAGCAGACCTCCTTGGGTGTGGCCAGTTCTGTTTCCAGGGCTTGTTGACAAGGCACCGGCCGGAGTCCTAGCCCCAGGGGCCTGCCTGGGGAGCAGCCCCCCCACTCATGGTGGCAGCTCACTGCAGGGGCGCCAGCGGGACTGCCCCTCCCCACCTGCTGGGTGACCTTGGTTTCCCCGCCTGTGACTTGGGCTGGCAGCAGAGGTTGCACCTTCCTGAGGACTCCGTGCAGCAGGCCCACTGCGTGGGCAATGGCGGCGCAGCCTCACGGCAGCCCTCACAGCCTCATCCCGTTCGAGAGGCAGGAACTGTGGCTGACGCTGCGGCTCGGGCCCCTGCCTGGCTCAAACCTCAGCTCCAACTTCGGGCTGCTGAGAACTTCCAGGCCTCACTCTTCTCTCTAATCACTGGGGACGTGACAGCCCACCTCACGGGCGGGGAGTGGCTGAGTTAATTCCTACGGAGCTCACAGGAGCCCTTCACACCCAGGACCGGGAAGGGTGAGAGCTCCTCACAGCTCCAGTTGCAGGTGAGGCAGAAGTCAGGGAAGTCAAGCGACTTGCCCAAGGTCACACAGCAAAGCCAGGGTGGGCTGACCGCAGGGCCCACAGTCATGCAAGCTGTGTGGGCATTCAGCGAGGTGCCTGGCGAAGCAGCGGGAACATGGCAAACCCTCAGTAGATGGGAGACATCGGCTCAACCAGCACGGGATTGCGGCTGTTTTTGCAAACGCTGATTTCCCTCTGGCCCAACTTCCCATCTGTGAAGAGGGAAGTTCCAGGCTTTTTGCATCATCAGAAACTTCGTTCACATGCGAACTTGGGGTCCAGAGGGCTTTTGCAACCAGCACAGTCCATCCAGCCTGTCAGTGGCGAGGCCTCCCAGGCGCCTGGGCCCTGGGGACAGAACAAGGACCGCTGCCCCGGGGGATGCGCAGCACGAGGTTTTCCACACGCTCCACCCATTTCTTCTGCGCTGGGGTCCTGCTCCCCTCAGCCAAGGGCCCCGGGTCCCCTGCACACCCCTGGACCTAACCCTGTGCACGGCTGAGTGGCAGGGCTTTCCAGAAGCCAGGAGATGCTGCCCCGCCCACCCGGCCTCCACCCTCGGCCCCGGCTCCCAGCTGGCCCCAGCCGGCCAGGAATCCAGATGTTTCCACCACCCTGACAGCGACCAGCCGGTGCCAAGGGGAGGCTGCGCGGGAGAGGAGGGGCCGGCGAGGGAGACAGAGGAAGTTTGGCGTCTTCAGACCTCCCGGGACCTCCTTTCCCAGCTCACGCTCCCAACGTGCTCGACAGATGGCGGGCTGGCCCCCGTTCAGCTATCCAAATAGAAAAACAGGCCTGGCAGCCGGCGCTGCTTGACAAAAATGCCTGGGCTGCTTGATCGGGTCCGGGTGGATGCACTAATGGGGGCTGGGGAGGCAGAGGCAGGAGAAGGCTGCCGTGGCAGCTTTGAATCGCCATGAGAAAGTTGGGGAATTGTATTTATTTACAAATACTTAGAACTCTGGCTTTCCCAAGCGGCCTGCCGCTGGGCCCCCATCCAGCCTGCCCCCCGGAGGCGGCTCTGGGAATATCTGCAGAAGGCGCTGAGGACCGACTGCAGCCTAGCAGTGCAGGCGGGGAGGCCGCAGAGCCAGGCAGAGGCAGGAGGGCACAGCGCTCCCGCGCGGGTGTTACAGGCAGGGTCTGTGGTCTAATCTTGTGCCCCCCCAATGTCATTCCACCCCTGTGCCCTCCTGTCCTTACCCATAAATATGGAACCAGGTCATAGGTCTGTCCCCAGTGGCTGTGAGGACCATGGTAGGTGTGACTGCTCAGAGCACTATGGGCGTGCTAATGCATGGAGTCCCATCTCCAAGCTTCATTCAGGGCCAGGCTGGGGACCCGCAGGAAGTGGGGGGGCGGGCCCGAGGGCATACCTCTGGGTCCTGCTCCAGCTCCTCTGTGTAAAGTTACCTGTGGGCAGCACTGCCTCCCCCTGCCCCCCGTCTGAGCCTCGGTTTCCCCCTCTACACAATGGGGACTCGTGCCTGCTTCCAAGGGCACAGGCAAGGAATCCTCATGATCCCCCCACACCATCTCCAGACCCGCATGGGAGGGAAGGAGCTCAGTGAAGTGGAAAAGCCCTAGCCTGGGAGTCTGGGATCTGGGCTCCGTCAGCAGCAGGTCCAAACCCCCTTTCCCGGCCCCCCCAGGCAAACCTGCCGTTGCTGCAGCGGGAGCTGCTGCACTGCGCCCGCCTGGCCAAGCAGACCCCTGCCCAGTACCTGGCCCAGCACGAGCAGCTCCTGCTGGATGCCAACGCCTCTTCCCCTATCGACTCCTCGGAGCTCCTGCTGGAGGTCAACGAGAACGGCAAGAGGAGGACCCCTGACAGGTACCTTGGGGGGCTTTCTGTGGTGGGGGAGGGAGAGCGTGGAGGGCTCCCTCCCTGCCTGACTCTGGGTCTCAACTCTTGAGAGCTGCCTCCAATACCACAGCTCAGCAGGTGCCCTCGTTCCAGGGCTGAGAGAATGCAAGTCGATACTATGTTGCATTCTGTGGCCCACAGCTAGTGGGCTGGTAAAGTTCAGCCTTACCTGCAAGGCCACTGCACAGGCTGAAGCACTGAGAGGCTGCCCTGTCAGGCTGTGGGGAGGCCTCCTGAGGACTCAGATGCCCCCTTGGGTGGGCAAGGGAAGAGGCAGGAGGGAGTCTGTCTGCAGGAAATTCCCTGGCTGTTCCCTTTGTGCTAGGTGGGGGCCAGAGTGTCCAGGAGTCCAGGGTCCCCAGGCACCTGGGCTGGCCCTCACTGCTGGGTCACAGAGTTAGGTGCTTGTCCTTCTGCTGCGAGAGGGTGTCTCCTTCTCCTGGTGTCTCAACAGAGGCTCAGCCTTCTTGACCACTGGACCCCAGGAGCCCACACACCAGGGGCAGGGTCGAGGCTGGCAGGAGCCCCAGAGAAGGATGGAAGGGTAGTCTAATGTCTCCTGTTGCCCATCTCTCTCGCTCTGTCTCCCTCTCGCTCTTTCTCTTTCTCTCTGCCCACACCCTCTCTCTCTCTCTCTCTCACCCCTCCTGCTGGACCTCTGTCCATGCTCCTGGTCTCATGACCAATGGCACCCTGCCTGCTCTTTGGCCAGGACCAAAGAGAACGGGTCGGACCGGGACCCGCTGCACCCCGACCACCTCGGCAAACGGCCGTGCACCCTGAGCCCTGCCCAGCGCTACAGCCCCAGCAACGGGCTGCCCCACCCCACGCCACCACCGCACTACCGCCTCGAGGACATGGCCATGGCCCACCACTTCCGTGACTCTTACCGCCACCCTGACCCCCGGGAGCTGCGGGAGCGCCATCGGCAGCTCGGTGAGCAATGTGCTGGGGGGCGGGGGGTGGGCGCGTGTGTGCCTGTTAGTTGGAGCACACGTGTGCCTGCATGTGTGTGCAGGGAGCATCCGAGAGCTGCCATGTGCATGTGTCTGTCCAGGAGGGACACTGAGGAGATGGGTGTAGCAAACGGATTTGAGCGGGGAGCCAGCCCAGGGCCCAGAGGGGACCCACTCTGGCTAGCTGCCTGAAGCAGAGCTGTCTTTCCCAACATCTGTCTGGGGGCAGCCAGACATCCCCACCTTCAGGGCCAGGAAGGCCCCTCTCTCCCCAGGGGCGGGCTGTGGCTATGCCTGTCCTGGGGCCCAGCTGGCCAGGGGCAGCTGTGGGCCTGGGGGACCTAGAGCCACTCAGCTTGAGGGGCACTGGCTGCCTGCTGGGCACACAGCCTTGGGCTGCCGGTGGCCCCTGCAGCGGGCGTTCATCTCCTGATAGAGACAGGAAAAGAGAGGCTGCCAGGCTCTGCAGGGGGTGCAGGGAGGGTGTTAAGCCAGGTTCCTGGACCCAGTTTAACGGGGGACCGGGGGGTGCTTCCCACACAACACTAAGCAATTCTCGGACACCAGCAGGGTGCCCTACAATTCGACTCAGTTCTGACTCGGTCTACCTGGAGACAGTGTCAGATCCCCCAGGTTAAGGGTTCTGTCTACAAGTCTGCCTCCCCTGCAGATGCCAGTTGTTGCAAGCACAGGTTGTCACCTGGGCTTCTGGCAGACGGGCTCTGGATCGGAGTTTCCCATGAGCCCCTCCTCGGGTTCCATTAATTTGTTCGAGTGGCTCACAGAACTCAGAGAACCAATTTACTCACCACATCACTGGTTTACTTTAAAAGGACACGACTCAAGAACAGCAGATGGAAGGGATGTGAGGGCGAGGTGTGGGGAAGGGGTGGGGAGCTTCCGTGCTCTCCAGGCACCACCCTCCCCGTCTCCACAGGTCCACCAACCCGGAAGCCCTCCAAACCAGCCCTTAGGGTTTTTACGGAGGCTTCATTACACATCCCTAGTGGTTGGTGATGGATCTGACGTCTAGACCCTCCGCCCTCACGGAGGTCGGGGGTGGGGCTGGAAGTTCCCGGGCTGATCACTGGTCGGCTCAGACTCTGTTGGTAACCAGCCCCCACCCTTGGGTGGGGTCCAAAAAACATAACAAAAGATATGTTTCACTTTCAACACTTAGCAAATTCCAAGGGTTTGGGAGCTGTGAGAAAGACGCTGTGGATGAAGATCAGATGTGTATGAGAAACACATTTTAATCATCTCAATGACAAATAGACATTCCTTATAAATCGCATATCTCAGGTGGGGTGGCTGGGCCAGCCAGGAAGACACTGTTCACGGGGAGGGTGGGCAAGGCCCGGCATGTGGCGGTCCCCACGTCGCAGGAGCTGCAGCCCCTGCCCCCAAGGCGCTCCCACAAGGTCTTGTGGCTGAGAGCCTGGCTGTGGAGCAGAACCCCACCGTGCGCCCTTGGGCGGGTCACGTGACCTCTGTGCCTCAGTCTCCTCCTCCGTCAGCTGGATCTAACAGGAGTGCACCCCTCAGGGGGTGTGAGGATGGAGGGAGTTAACACAGGGCAGCACCGAGTGGGCGCTGTGAGCCCCACTGTTGTGGTAACAGCGGTGACAGCCTGGGCTGGAGGATACTCATTTCTTGGAGGTGACGAGCCCTGAAAGGTTCTGACAGCCTGCAACATGTCTGCAGGCGCGCAGCACAAATGGGGAGACTGAGGCCCAGAGACACAGCTGACATGCCCGCAGTCTTCCAGCCACATGTGTCTGACCCTGCGACCTTCCTCTGTGCTGGGGACAAAGAGATGAATAGGACCACCCACCCCAAGCCCCCAGTGTGCTGGGGAGCACAGCTGGGGACAGCCGCCCCTGAGACAGAGGCCCAGGGCACGGATGGGGGCCCAGAGGCAGGGTCAGCAGAGGCCTCGCCCCGTACAAGGCCGTCTCCCGCCCCCACCCTGCGGAAGCTTCCAGGGCCTGGGCCAGGCAGCAGGTGATAGTGTCTGGCTCCCTGCAGCCGGGTCAGGCAGGTGCTGATTCCCGCCCGCTCCTGCTAACGCAAAAATAAACGCCAGCTGTTGGGCAGACCTCAGCCACTATTTTGGTTGGGGTGTTGGCTCAGGCCCCAGCTCCTCCGACGGTGGGGCAGTGGACAGCAGACCGTGGCCGCCACCTCCCACTCTTTTGCAATTTGGGGAGGCATTTTGGGTTTGGGGGGGCTGGGAGATCCTTAGGAGCTGAAAAAGGCCTAAATAGAGAGATCTCAGCCCAGGAGCATCAATAGCGCAGGGTCACCCAGCACGGGCTTGGGGCACCCAAAGCAGCAGGGGAGAGTGCATTCGATATTCCAGAAATCAGAGGCCGGGCCATCGCGAGGGCCGTCAGATGCCATTGCCCCATGCCCATTTCTCAGCTCACAGCTGTTTTGTTTCTGATCACTGAGGTGGGGACCCCACATTGTTTCACTCCCTGGAGCCGGAGCAGCCAGTGGCTGAGAGTGCACGCCGGCTCAGGCCAACGTCCCCTTCACCAGTCTCGGTTTCCTCCTCTGTAAAAGGGGGTGACGCTGGGACCCCTCGGAGGCTGACACAGCAGGGGAAAGAGGCAGGCATCTGGCACAGCCTGCTCGGTGGGCTCCCCACTCCAATGCACGTCCTGAAGGTCTTCTTCCACCCCAGGGAGGTAGGCAGGTTGGGGAAACTGAGGCACAGAGGCGAGATGAGGGGCCCAGGGCCTGTGGGGAATGAGTGTGGAGACTTCTGGCTTTGCCTGACCTACCATCTCCCTGTGGAGCCGGCAGTGTGGCCAGGAGACCGTATTGGACTGGCCCACTGAGGCCCAGCGCCGGAGCGCCTCCTCTCGCCTAGCTGGAGCTCAGCCCAGGGGACGCAGAGGTGAATGGGGCATGCCAGCCCTGCCCTGGGGACTGACACAGCCTGTTGAGGGGACCAAGAATAAACAAGGAAGTGCGTGGAATTACTAAACAACCAGAGATATGTGGGGCTCAAGGAATTTAAGGGCCCAGGGCCGCTGAGGAGGAAGGGGCTTATGACCTGGGCTTTGAAGGATGCATAGGAGTCCAGCTGGCTGAGAGGAGGTAGTAAAGCATGGGCTGGAGGTGGGCAGCCACAAGGAGCCCCTGAGGGCTTTTGAGCAGTGGTGAGGCCCTCAAAGTAAAGTCTGGGGCAGCTTTGGTTGGTAGCAGGGGGCAGAAAGAGTGAGCATGGCTGGATTGGGAGGCAGGGAGGTGGGGAAGGGTGGGGAGCACTGGGTGGGGCTCTACTCCCAAGCATCGGGTAGAGGCCAGGCCTGTTCCAGATGCCCCCAGGGCGGTGGGCAGAGGGTCACCCTCTCATCTTCCCCAGGTGGGCACAGCCCATGGACAGGGCCTGGGAGAAGCTGGGGTCCTGGGAGCACAGGGCGGGGCTGGGAGCCCCGGCAGGTCCTGAGCGTCCACTCCCCTCCTGCAGCGGTGCTCGGGTCCCGGCAGGAGGAGGTGATCGACCACAGGCTCACCGAGCGCGAGTGGGCCGAGGAATGGAAGCACCTCAACAACGTGAGTGTCCAGGCCTGGGGGCCACCTCAGCCCGCCCATCCACTTCTGGTGACACTCGGAACTGGCCCTTCTCTGCCCCTCGGGGCGTCTCCCACAGGAAGGGGCTTGGCGTGGGAGCAGGGCCCCATCAACTCTGTCCTTCGGTCCTCCCTTGCCCTGCTCCCTTTTTGGGCGGGGAGCCCAGGCAGAGGGTGCATCCCCAGAGCGGGGCACCCCACTCTTCGCGGGTGGAAGGAGAGCCCAGGCCCCTGCATTGAGCAGGCTCCCCTGTGGGTCAGGTGCCCCCGGGGCTCCAGATCCAGGTGGAGACCTAGGGGCTGTCTCAAGCCCCCGTCCCAGCTGCCCGAGTGTCCTTCCAGGCAGCGGAAGTGGGTTTTCACGCCCTGCCCTGAGCACCCCATAGCCAGCCCTTGTGGATGGCGGGCTGGCCGAGGCCTGGGAGTGTGGGAATAGATCCCCTGGCCATCCCCCTCCGTGCCAAGCGGCCACAGCCGGCCCCCTGTGCTCACGGCCGCCTGCCCGCAGCTCCTGAACTGCATCATGGACATGGCGGAGAAGACGCGGCGGTCGCTCACCGTGCTGCGCCGGTGCCAGGAGGCCGACCGCGAGGAGCTCAACCACTGGATCCGGCGCTACAGCGACGCTGAGGACACCAAGAAGGGGCCCACACCCACCACCGCCCGGCCCCTCAACAGCTCCGCGGGCGCAGAGGGGCCTCAGCTGGGTGTGCACCGGGGCAGCATGGGGGCTCAGGGGGGTGCTGCAGGGGCACCAGGGACCAAGGCCCGTGCCCGAGAGAGCAGGGCCCTGGGGCCGGCACTGCAACAGCTGGGTGTGCACCGGGGCAGCATGGGGGCTCAGGGGGGTGCTGCAGGGGCACCAGGGACCAAGGCCCGTGCCCAAGAGAGCAAGGCCCTGGGGCCGGCACTGCAACAGCTAGGTGTGCACCGGGGCAGCATGGGGGCTCAGGGGGGTGCTGCAGGGGCACCAGGGACCAAGGCCCGTGCCCGAGAGAGCAAGGCCCTGGGGCCGGCACTGCAACAGAGCACAACCCGAAGGGTTTCCCTGGGAAAAGAGGTGCCCTTTTGGCTGTGCACAAAGATGCCAGCAGCTCCCTGCAAGCCCAGATCACAGTTGCTCTGCTCGTCCTTCTGGATGAGACGGTGGAAACCTGGAGGAGCCCAGGACGGGCCAGCTCCCAGCCAATCCAAGGTCCAGCACATCTGGAGCGGCCCCTCCCTGACATTGCCCTGCCCCCACCCGGAAACTAGTACAGGGTTTCCCCCGATGGGTACCTCTGGTCCCCCCACTGAGAACACAGAGCTGCCCCCGTGGCCCAGCTGGGTGTGGCCCTGCCTGTGCGTGACGCTGGCCCCCGTGTTTCAGACATGCCCCGGGAGTTCCTGCCAAGGACCCTGTCCGGCTACATGCCCGAGGAGATCTGGAGGAAGGCTGGTGAGTGGGGACAACCCCCGGGGAGGGGGGGCTGGGGCTCCAGACCCCTGTGGCCCTGTCTGTCTGTGAGGAGCTTCCGTCTGCCTGGGGGTTCAGCCAGGCCCCAAGCTCACAGCACAGCTCACAGGGCTATACAGACCCTGCCACGCGGGGCTCACAGGAGGGCAGGATGATCACCAGCCAACAGCTGCCAGCGAACAAGCATGTCGCTCAGCAGGACAAAGCGGGTCCTCAGGCCCCGTGTACACATGCGTGTGCACAGATATCCACACAGGCGAGAGAGGCCCTTAGAGCTGGGGTCCCATGACCTGAGCGTAGCATCGAGCATGGTGCCAGGGGATGCTGGGAGCACACTCACTGCGTTGTGGGAACAGACCGTGGGGAGGGACCGGCAGCAGCAGGGGCCCGTGGGTGGAGAGGCCCCGGCGGGCTGAGACAAGGCGGTGGCCATGAGAGAGGGAGCAGGATTGCAGATGCATTTTGATTTGCGGGTGGACTCACCATGTCAGGAAGAGGAAGGAAAATGTCAAGATCTTGAAAGCAGAGAGAGAGAAGGGTTCCAGCCCAGAGCTGGAGGCCAAGGGGCCACGGACAGGTGGCAGCTGCCTGGAGCGAAGCAGGAGGATGGGAGTCTTCATTCTCCTTTGTCTCCGTCTGACCCATGGCGGGGCTTTATGGGACCCTTGCTGACATCCACTGGAGCTTGGGCAGTGACATGGGGGCACACGGCAGCAGCCAGCACTGCCAGCAGCTCAGCACACACCCAGCGAGTAGATGCTCGGATGGGAGGCCTGTGGGCCGTCTCCGCCCCTTAAACAGGAACCTTGCTTAATCTCACCCCAGCCTCCCTCACGCCACGCTACAATAACAGAGCTGGCAGGTAAACCGAGGCAAACCTAAAAGCCCCTGGTGGGGTCAGCAGGGGCTGGGGGCCCTGTTGTTCCCAATGTCCAGAGGGCACAGTGCAGTCTGAGCAGACACTCCTGGCTCAGCTGGACAGCTCAGCTCAGCACAGCAGACACTGGGAACGGTGCACTTCATCCGCAGAGGGAGGCAGCCAGAGGTGGCGAGAGCAGGGGAGACGAGACACGGCTTTGGGGGCGATAAGACAGAGCCTGGCCGGGGTAGTCTCAGGATTGCTCCCGGGTGGGCTGCAGGGGAAGGCAGACTGTCCGTGGGGAGAAACAGTACAGCTGTGATTCTCCAGGTGGGCAGCAGGACCAACAGCAGCACCTGGAACTTGTTAGGAATGCAGATTCTTGGGCCTTCGGGCCTGCTGAGTCAGAATCTGGGGGCAGGTCCAGCCCAGTCCTCGCCCTCACCCTCCAGGGGTGCCACTGCCTGTGCAAGTGTGAGAACACCATGGTAGAGGACAAGCTTTGGAGATTCCCCCACGAGCATGCTTGCACACACGTGCCCGGGATGCACATGATCATGTGTGCACAAGCCCCGTGCCCAGGGTTGTGGGCGGTGAGGCCCGGGAGACCCGTCTGGGCCGGCCTGAGTGACGACGGCCATGGCGTCCTTTGCAGAGGAGGCAGTGAACGAGGTGAAGAGGCAGGCGATGTCTGAGCTGCAGAAAGCTGTGTCGGACGCAGAGCGGAAGGCCCATGAGCTCATCAGCACAGAGCGCGCCAAGATGGAGCGGGCCCTGGCCGAGGCCCGGCGGCAGGCCTCAGAGGACGCCTTGACTGTCGTCAACCAGCAGGAGGACTCCAGCGAGGTAGGGCGGCCTGCCCGCCCCACACCCCATCCCCGCCTCCGGGTCCAGGGCCAGAACGCCCTCTCTGCCACCTCCCAGCAGAGTGCCCAGGGCAGCCCTGGAACTCTCAGGGCCTCCTGACCCCACATTGCCTGGTGAGGCAGGTCCCGTGGGCATCCCCACTGTACACGTGTAGAAGCTGAGGGCTCCAGAGCGTAGGCACTGCCCCCGGGTCACACTTAGGAAGTGGCGGGGCCGTTATTCGAACCGGCTGGCAGATGCCAAAGCCCGCGTTCTCTCTAAGCTATGAAAGCAGAAGGCACGCGGAGGGGTGTGAAGACCCCAGGTGGTTTCAGCTCCTGGCGCACTGCACACCCAGAAAGAGAGTTACCATCATGCTAGGAGGCTGGGCTGGGCCCAGCAGGGCAGGTACAGGGGGACCCTCGGTGACCCGCTTCCTCCTTGTTGGACAAGGACTCAGTCAGCAGAGAAGTCAGGGAGAGGGAGAGACCCTTCCCGGGGTGGGCGGTCCTAGCACTGTCTTTTGGGAAGGAGTATTCTCCAAAGCCCCCAGGATAGCCAGTGCCTGGGCTGGCCCTGAGGGAGTGAGCAGGGGAGCTGGTTCCCCACCAATTCATGGGTCTCTGCACTGGCTCTCTCAACAGACACCCTCGCTAGAGCCGACCAGACAGTGCGGGGAGAGTTAGCAGAGGGGAAGGGAAGCCATGGTGTTCCAGGCTTAGGAAGGCAGGCGGGGTGGCAGGGAAGGCTCAGCAGGACCGTCTCAGGAATTGGTCCTGGGAGAAGTGAGCAGCCATGCAGGAAGCGGGGTAGCAGCTCCATCCCCGTGGGGGGCGCGGCAGGGACAGAGGCCAGGCAGGGGCATGCCTGGCAGAGTGGCAGAGTGAGGACCACGAGGAGGCCAGTGTGGCCGGGCAGAGCGAGTTGGGGGAGAGCTGGAGGGGCTGGGGGCCCAGAGGCGTTGGGGGATAAGTAGGCGCTCGGGCCTTTCTCCTGGGTGGGTGTGGCTCCCCTGTCACACAGCCCCGGCTGCCCACCTTCTGCTCGCATGGGCCACTGAGGTTATAGCTCCTTCCACGGAAATGCAGCAGAGGCCCAACAGCAGGGGAAGGACGTGACCCAGGAAGGCAGTGGCTCCCTTCCCCCTGAGGACCCTGTGCACAGCGTGAACCTGTCTGGGGTGGGCCAGAGTTGTGCCACACAGTAGTGGGAGCCCATCCCCCTGAACTGGCCCAGCCTAGTGCCTGTGACCGTGGAGGGTCCCCCACAAGCCGTAGTGCCTTGGGGTTCTCTCTTCCCGCTTGATGGCCTGTGGCTGGGTCCAAGCGGGTTCATTTGGACTGTGTGCTTCCCTATCCTCTGGCCGGGCTGGAACCTTGGGTATTTGGGGGGGCCCGGCCCTGCCCCATCCCTGACCATGCCCCTCTCGCATCCAGAGCTGCTGGAACTGTGGCCGCAAGGCAAGCGAGACGTGCAGTGGCTGCAACGCGGCGCGCTACTGCGGCTCCTTCTGTCAGCACAAGGACTGGGAGAAGCACCACCACGTGTGCGGCCAGAGCCTGCAGGGCCCCGCAGCCGTGGTGGCCGACCCCGTGCCCGGACCGCCCGATGCCACCACCAGCCTGGGCCCCTGCCTGCCCACGGGCGCCACCAGCCCCAGCGAGGCCGGCTCCGCAGGGCCCTCTCGCCCCGGCTCCCCCGGCCCGCCTGGCCCACTGGACCCTGCGCCCCGCTGACCCCTCCAGGACCCCGATGCCCAGCCCACGGACGCCGCGCCCACCCGGCCCCGGCCCTCTGGACGCTGCGCCCGGCCCCGGGACCCCGACCATTGGAGTCACTGCTGCTACTGCTTCTCTCCAAAAGAAAACACAGAACCAACAAAACTGCATTCAACGCGACTTCCTCAGCTACCTGGCGCTCTCGCGGGGCGGCCTCCTGAGCATCCTCAGAAGCCCCCTGAGGGCTTTACCCCGCGGGGCTGACCTGCCTCTCTCTCTGTCTCTCTCTTCTGTCTTGACGACTTTCACACACTTTATCTTTAAGGAAAAAATCTAATCATTCGGTGGCTTATATTTTCAGTGAAGAATTTTGGGGGGTTTTGTAGCAGAAGAGCTACTCAGAAATGGATACAGAAAACTGTGGGGGTTTTTTCCCCCCTTCCTGATGAAAAAGGGAAAAAGAAAATGTATTTTATAGCCGGAGATCTGAGCCGCTGTCTCACCGGAACCACCCAGGGGTGTGTGCGCCGCGGTGAAGACGGTAAGAAGGATTTCAATTTCCGACTCAAGAAGCATTTTTTGGTTTCAGATTTTTTGTTTTTCCTTTAACGTCAAACTCTTTGGCTTTAAGTAGAAATCCAAAAAGTTTTTTTAAGAAAAGTACAGGAAGCATTCCTGTAAACTACCTTGCCAGCTAGCCAGCCAAGGACGCCGGACACACCTCTGCTGCAAAGGAAATCCAAAAAGCAAACACACAAAGTTAAAATCCAAAATGTTTTGTCACTGCCAAAGTAATTTTTCACTGTTCGACTCCACTCTTGGGTTTATTCCGACGTCGGTCTTTCTCTCACTTCAATTCTGTTTCCGGAGTGTTGGGATCCTGGGGTGTGGAGGGGTTTGCCCAACAAGAAGCAACTTTGTTTCTCTTCACCTCGACCTCGACCACTGCGCCTTCGCGGTCGCGGAGGGCAGGTCCGGGGGGCAGCGCGGTGGCGACGCCCCGTGTGTGCACGTGCGCGTGTGTACATGTGCGCCAGCGGCTCACCAGCTGTGTGTCCACTTGTGTGCAGGGGACGATACCTCTGTCTGTCCTCATGCCCTCTGTGAATTTTTATCACATTTCATTTTTTCCACTTATGAAAAAAAGTGCTAACGTGTCCTTCCCAGAGAGAGCGTAATTCCGAGACAAGACTGTGACAATCTTTTGGGCTGATCCTTGACTGCTTTTGCAAGCACAAGGAGACAGCGCTGGCCTCTGACTCTGCTTCTCCGTGTCCCTCCTCTACCTCTCCCGGCTCCGCGATGCCGCCGCCCATCTCGTCCACCCCAGTGTCTCCTGCGCCCACTCTCCTTTCTCCACACTTTTGCAGAAAAAGAAAAAACTACCGACAAGAACAGTCGCCCTCTCGGCCCCTCTGGAGACTTGGTCAGCTGTATATAACCCGGCGCTGTGTCCCGCTGCTCCTCGGGGGTGTTCCCTCGGACGCCCCTGCTCAATTCCCTGGCGAGCCCAAGGAGGACATGAAGGAACAGGACATTCTCGCCTGCAGCCCACAGGAGAACAAACAGCAGACACGGCCCGCGAGCTGCCGTGCCCGGCGTCGCTGTAAGAAGTTCCCAGGACTGGAGTGCAATACGGGGAGTGACCAGCTACTGAACCCGGGGCTCCCGGGGGCCCCGCCGAGAGGCGAGGAGTCAATGGTGTGCGTTAATGTGAATGTATATAGTCCCTGCAGAGGTCCAAATAATGATATTCATGATGATGATAATAAAGAAGATGTTTGCCAAATAAAAAAGAGAAACCTTGGAAATATGTAAACTTTAGAAAATAGATTTTCAAAGAAATCTGAACTGTGCTCCTATGGAGAGCAGTGGGTTTGTTTGATGGCTGTCGTTTTTTCAGAGTTGTAAGAATTCATTCTCTGAGTATTAAAAGGAAGGATCCCAACCGGCTGCCACAGACCAGGTGCCGTCCCGAACCACCACGCCTGACACCGGAAACCTAATTCTGAAAGTCGAGATAGCTTTCTCTTACCCTCCAGAAAGTTCCCTGGCTACAGCCACCACCTCCATTGCCCAATGCTGCGGGTCCATCAGCCTCTCAGAGGTTTGCTTCTGTGGGTTTCAGGAAAGCAAGGGCCAGTCTGGATCTGGGCTCCCCAGGAGACGGCGGAGCCGCCTGACCTGCCTCCAGCTTGCTGTCTTTTTCTCGCGCCAGCGTTGAACCTGTTAACACGGCGTTTTCGGACGCACAGTGAATTGACCCGTGCCCCCTTGGAGGGGGGCGCTCTTGGACTGTCCCACGAGGTGGTGCTGGTGAACGGGTGGCTCCACCGGGGGTCTGGGCCCCTGAGGACTCGTGTCCCTGACGTCAGGACTTAGGGGGCCTTCCGGTCTGAGGCGAGTGGTGGAGGAGCCCTCACCTGGAAACCCGCTGGTTTGCTTTGCTGGCCTCTGTGTCCCTTCCCCTCACAGGGTCCCCCTTTGGGGACAAGCAGGCATGCCAGGGATGGTAGCGTGTTGGCCAGCTGGTGGCATCCTGGCCAGACCAGCTTCCAAGGCCGGACCACAGGCTGAGGGTCCAAGGTGGGGCGGCCCCTCCCTCTCCAGCTGTTGGGAAGAGCTGGCCCCCAAGCCAACTATAGAAGCCTGTCTTCCCAGTGTGGTTCCACGTCCACAGCCCCTACACCAAGACGCAGCGCTGACAGGCACTGCAGAAACCTGCGTGAGGGGTGGCCACAGGCCGACCGGTGGAGCCCCTGCAGGCCGAGAGTGTCCTCGGGATCAGGATGGCAGTTGGCGGCGGGGGGCTTCCAGTGAGGAAGCCAAAGCCCAGAGTGGGTGGGAGGGGGGTGTCCTGGTGCGCTGTGTCAACCGATGCCGGCAGGTGTGGCTGGCTCAGACAAGCAGGTGGCTCCTCCTGCCCAGGGAGGCCTGGGGGGCGCTGGGGCTCCCTTCCAGGCTCTGGGAGCTGGCGTTTCTGTCGGTCACTGTGCTCAGGCCTCATCTGGCCAAAGACTTCACAGCAGAACCAAACAGGGAATCAATAGCTTTGGGGAGGGGAGGGGCGGGCAGAACTCTTGCATCAGGAGTTGGACGGTGGCAACAAACAGCAAGGGTTTCCCCTGCTGTCTGCACCTGGAGCACCTGCCTTTCTCATGCAAGGAGGGGATCCAGACAGAAGGGGCTCTAGCCGCCTGCTCTTAGCTCCGAGGCCGTCCTGCCCTGCTACCTCCTGAGCTTACAGACCGCTGACCAGCACTGCAGCGTGCGAGGGTCTCCTCCCCGCGGGCCACCGCCAGCATCAGACACACAGGTGACCCAAAAGCTCTGTGAGATGTGGCTGCTCGCAGAGCCTCCCTCCCCCAGATTCTGAGGCCAAAGCTACAGCAGGAAGGCAAAGTGAGGCAGGTGGGCAGGGCGGCAGGCAGAGCACCCCAGCCCACAGGGCCAAGCCAGGGATGATGGACGGACAGGGGACAGCAGGACAGATGCTGGCACCCAGGCCCTCTCTTTCACCCCCATGTAGAAAGCCCCCCAGTGTGTGACTCCTCGACCTTTCCCACCCCCTCGCCGCTCGTTTCCCATCCTGCCCTGGACCCGCACTGGGTTTTCTTTTAGGACGTCTTTCCACCCCCAGGTGGTATCTGGGGGTGTTCTGTTGACCCCCCACTGAGACAAAGGCAAACACCAGGGCATCCACACACGGACAGGCTGGCACAGCCCCAACCCCATATGAACAGAGAGGGTCCCAACACCATGGCTCACCATGACCAAAAGGAGGCCTTGGGTGTTACCAGGGGGCAAAGAGGAAAGCTAGAGAAAGTCTCAGGGGTCCGGGAGGGTAATGGTCATAGGACAAGAGGAGCCGGCCCATCAGGAAGGGGCTGCCCTGTGGGCTCGATGGGTGGGGGTCACTCATCGGGACCCGAGAGGTTGAGTGGTGGAGGGAGACGGATGGGAGAAGGGCAAGGGGCTGTTGGTTTTGGCTTCACCCCAACAACTTGGTGGAGAGAGATCAGGACAGGCCCTAACTTTCTCCTGTTTGCTAATTTTTCCAAATATATCCTCAAAATGACACCAAAGCCCCATCTCTGGCATCTATCCTGTCTGACCCAGCCCACTCTAGCCAGCATGTCTGGGCATTAATCTGCCCTTTCCCTCAACCAACCTACAGTTATTCATTGATTCTTTTCTTTCATCAGTTCATCCTTCTGATTAATCCAGTCATCCACCAGTCCATCCATCCATCCACCCACTGACTCACCCATCCATATGTCAACTCATCCATCCATCAGTCCATCCATCCACCCATCCATCCATCCATTCACCAACCCATCTGTCCATCTACCCATGCACCATCCATCCATCCATCCGTCCACCCATCCGTCCATCCATTACTTTATCCCAACTATCCCATCCACCTCCACCCATTCTTTCGCCCATCCACCTGTCTCTCCACCATTCACCCCTATACATGCCACACATGTGTCTGCCCATCCATTCTCCAATCTAACACACCCAACCACACCTCAGTCCATCACCCCATCCACTTCTCCATCCACTGAACCCAGAGTAGCACCACCAACTCCTTCGATGTCGAAAGCTGCAAGGGTGCTTTGGACCCTCCTGTGACCTCAACTGCCCCATAGGAAACTGCCTGTGGGCACAGCCACCCCCTCCCAGCCATTGGTCCCCGCCTGCTCCAGGCATTGTGGGCAGATTGGACCAATGTCCTAGCAACAGCTCCGGCCAGTCTGGGCCCGCCTGGCAAGTGTGGTGGCCTTGGGCCAGGAGTGCGCATTGGGAGGCAGCCTGCACACCTGCTCAGGGGCCCTATGACCGGGGCCACCAGTCAGGGTGAGCACATTCCCTGGCAAGGCCCTGACATTGCAAGGCGGGGCTGCCCTCTCCTCCCCTTGTCTCCAGGTCACTGCCCGGAGGAGGTGTCCCCAGGAAAGCAGGGAGGGGAGAAGGAACCCAGTTCTGGCCTCGCCCCAGACCCCAGCGCTCCTGCAGCCCTGCTTCCTGGGGCTTGCTCTGCCTCACTCCCACTCCCACCTTCCATCCTGGGGCCCCAGGTGGCTGGAGATGAGCCTTCAGAGCTCTGCAGAGACAGAAACAGACCCTGCCCAGCTGCATTCTGCCGATGGTGATGGGTGTCCTCTGGGACCCTGGAGGCCCAGCACAAGCCCCCAGTGGCTGCTCCCACCTGCCTCCAGGCTCCCAAGCCACACAGGGCATTTTCCAGAATGGGGCTGGGAGCAAGGCTCCCCGATTATGGTCCTGCTGGCAGGAGAGGAAGAAGAGAAAGAAAGCAGAGGGGATGCAAGGAGAGCTGGGCTTGGGGGACGTCTGCTCCTCTGGACGCCTCACAGATAAGGCCTGGGGAGCTGGAGTCTGTGACAGCACCCTGCACTGGTGACCACAGTCCCAGAAAACTCCATCTTGCATGTTTTTATTCCTTTCATTTCAATTCAGCTGGCCCCTGGAGTGCCACCCAAAGACCCCTTGTAGCAGTAACACAACATTGGAACTCAGATTGGAACCTGGTTTTTAAGCATTAGGAGGAAGGCACTAGGTGGCCTTGCTCCCCATGGACAGGGGCCCAGCCAGGCTGGCTCCAGTTCACCCACTGGGTCCTCCGCAGGCCGAGGGGCCGGGCCGTGGGAACAGGGCCAGAGCACAGCCATGCACAGCCTGTGGGGAACGGGCTGACTGTCCCCTTCCTCTCTAGTCTTCTTTTTTTTCAATTCCCCAAAAGGAGCTGGCCCGAGAGCACTGGGTGGGTTTCCCGCTGCGGCTTCTCGGCGCCGTCTAGGACCCATGGTGCGCATCCCCTCGCGTGTCCCGATGTACGCTCTGTCTGACCTGAGCGCTGTGAGATGTCGCACCAGGTCTCGTCGGTTCTCTCTGTGTCGTGTAATAAAGCCAGCGTTTGCCATCGCGGACTCTGCCTCTCCTTGGGTTCCTGGCGACTCCGGCTAAGCTCCAGTTCACACTCTTATTCACCCACGACCTGCTGCAGGCCTTCTTGGTGCCGGGCAGGAGAGACAAGGCCCTGCCGCACGGGGGTGGACAGACAGACGTGGAGCATGGGTTGGGGTGTGAAGGGACAGAGGCAGCTGACCCCCTGGCTCAGTCCACCCACAGCCTCCTGTGTGCTTGCACGTGGGGTGAACTTTTGAAGGTTGTGTCCTCAAGGTGATCTGGACGACCTTAGACCCCAGATGACAACTATGGCTTCAAGGGCGCCAAGCCCCACTGCCTGTGGCAGTGCTGGCACCTCCCAAGAGACCCTCAGGGTGGACAGGGGACCTTGGACACTGAGGGAAGGGACACCTCGACCCCGAGGAGCCAGAGTGTCGTAGCCGTGGTGTCCTGGTTCCCAGGGCCAGTCCCGTCCAGAGTCGGGTGCCCAGGACTCGGCGCTCCCAGGAGGAAGTGGTGTTATTAATACTCGGGCCCAGGCTTGGAACATGCTGTATTTTGAAAGGCGTCATTGGAAAGACCAGCGTGGGGGCGAGCCTGTCCACACACCAGGCGGCTGGCAGGAGCCCCAGCTGGGCCTGGTGTGTCAGCAATCTCAGCAGAGAGCAGGTGACAACGTTTTTCCATTGCAGAGGTCTGAGCTCGGAGGAGGCTGGCCAGGGCCAGGCCTGAGTCCAGCCAGCTCTTGGCTCGGACACAGCCACAGGGTGTCCTGGCTCCCATGTGGAGGCAGATGGAAGGGCCCAGGCCAGAAGCCCCCTGTGGCCTCAGAGCCACAGGGAGGAGAGACCTGCCTGCCTCATGTTATAGGAGAAAGGCAGTGGCTGCATGTCCACCCTCGTGCAGCCAGCCCGAGGCCAAGGCCCTGTCCTCAGTGCAGACGTGGACGCTGCCCTTGAAGCCCTCTGGCCTGCCAGGGGAGACCTGGGGACATGTAATTCACAGAGGACAGACAGAGGGCGAGGCCTGGGTGCCACGGCCACAAGAGGGAGCAGGAGGAATCAGGGAGTCTTCCTGGAAGCAGCGGCACAGTGGCAACAGTGCCCCCTGGGGTCGCACACATGTAAGTGCGTGTGGCTGTGTGGGGACGGGGAAGGGGACGTGTTCTGAGGACCCGCATTTGAGGAGGGCGGCAGCTGGGAGGCCATGCGCACAGGCCCACAGCCGACTCAGGGCAGGTCTCCCTTCTCCCAGGCCGCAAGACTGTGCCCAGGATGGCCCTCCCTCGGGGGCGCAGGGGCACGGTGCAGTCCCCATCCCGCCTCTGTGAAGGCGAGAACACAACTGGGCAGAGGGAGGGAGTCGGCCGAGCGGCAGCACAGGTGTCCCCTGACCCTCAGCCCGGGGCGGGGAATGGCTGCCCAGCTCCACTCCCAATTCCAAATTCCCAGGAAAGAGACCCCAATGGGCCCAAATTGGACTTGCCAGCTGTGGCCTTGGAGGGTGGGCAGTCACGCCCAGAGGGTCCCCCACAAACCGTCAGGAGGACGGAACAGGCACTGCAGGAGCTCCAGCAAGACTGAGCCAGGGCCAGCCCAGGACAGATGGAGGAGACCAGGGCACACAGGGACACAGGCCAGCGCCGCCCTCAAGGGGCGAGAAGAGGGGAGCAGAGGCCGACAGCAGAAGCAGGAGACTTTACAAAATTCACCTTCAGGCCCCCAGACGATCACCGGAGCTCCCCGTAATTCAACCACTGTGCCTGTGGCCAGGGCAGGATTACGGCCATATTTAACTGGCTCCACCTAAAAGCGGGTCCAGAGTTGGGTGGAGGAGGGGAGGGTCCGTAGGGAATCGGTGGGAGGTCAGGAGGAGTGACAGAAGTGGCTGTCTCTCCTCCGGGCCCAGGACCCCACCCTGGACCAGCCCACCGGGCTCTGACTCCTGTGGTACATGCCCTGCCATCACTCCTCGGGCCTCTGCTCAAGCTGCCCCCTCCACCCAAGCTGTGCGCACCCAGCCTCTGCCTGACCCAGTCCATCAAGGCCGGCTCAAAGACCACCACCTCCAGGAAGCCTGCACTGACAGCTGTGCCCTCCTTCCCTCTTGTACACGCTCGGGTAATTCGCTTATGCCCATGTCATCCTAACTGTGGCCCACCACTGAGGTCTAACCCTGAGTGGAGACCCCAGTGGGCTTCCCAGGCTGTCACCGCCCCCAGCTCAGGCATTGTGGCCAGTGTGGCGGGGCTAATGCAGGGGGAGGCCCTCCCAAGCTCCACCGCAGCTGCGCTCCTTTCTCTGCACGGAGAGTCCTGGAAGAAGGGCCAGGGGCAGGGACCAGGGCCTTTTATGCCTCAGGGCCCAGGAACCAGGGCTGGAAGCTTGGCCCCAGCCCAGAGGGAGCTCTTCAGCGCTCTATTGGGAGCAGCTGGCCTGGGGGAGGGCTTAAAGCCCCGCGAAGGCGCGGGCAGGTGCTGGAGTGGAGGAGCAGTGGAGGCCTCGAGTGCCCTCTCCTTGTCCCATCCACCATGTGGCCCTTCCTCAGCCGCACACTCTTCCCGCCCCCCACCGAGGCCTGGCTCCAGAGGGCTTCCTCCGACCCTGAGGCCCAGGGCTGGGGGGCCTGGAGCAGGACTGAGAAGTCCTCTCTGGGGCCAGGGGGTGAGGAGCGGGAGGCCAAGGAAGCTGACGAAGAGGCAGGCTTCCTGCTGTCTCTCTTGGAGAGGGAGGACCTGGCCGAGTGCCCGGTACCTGACCAGGTAGCAGCCATGTGGAGCACCCAGCAGAGGCAGGCCAGGGATCCCAGGGGCCCCGTGCATGGGGGGTAGGGGACCCCGAGGACAGGCAGGGTCGGGGCCTCCCTCAAGAGGAGCCTGGGGGCTGTCCTCCCTCCGGGCTCAGCCTGGGGTCATGTGCCAGCAGGAGCTGGAGGCCATCAAACTGAAGCTGTGGGCCATGGAGCAGGCCCAGGGGCTGGAGCCGCCCAGGGTGCAGGCCCAGGCCAGGGAAGAGGCGGGCACGGGGACCACGCTGGCCGGGCAGCTGCTGAGCCCCAAGACAGGTAGGAGCCAGCGGGCCACGCCGACCCCTTCCCTGTGCAACCGGCCCCCCGAGTCCTCGGGCACGTGGCTCTGAGCGCCCTTTCCTCTAAATCGGGATGGGCTGTGGGAGGCTGCAGGAAAAGCACCTGATCCCAGGGAGAATCAGGGTTTCCACCAGCGTTGGCTCCCCCAAGAGCCTGGGCGACCCTCTCCCCCGAGGAGTGAAGTGAGGAAGGAGCCACAAACGGGAGGTTCCTGCCCTTAGCAGCCACACGGAGACCCCCTCACGCTTGACCCCCCCAGTCCTGAGGCTACTCTCTCCGCAGGCTGCCCAAGCCCCGGGACCCCCACGGAGAAGGTGCAGGCAGACCACAGATCCATCTACGTGGGCAACGTGAGTGCGGGAGGGGAGCGAGCTGGGATCCCTTCAGTGAGCACTCTGGGTCTGGCGGCTCCACCTGGCCGTGCAGATTGAAGGAGGGGACACATTCAGGGTGGCACACAGGCCCCGGAGGGAGAGGAGGAGGAGGGGGTCTGATGCGGGTGGTCCCCAAGAGGGGCCGAGCCTGTGTCCTCAGGCGTTCTGATTTCCCAACATGAGCTGGGATTCTGGATTTCTGCATGAAATCTCCCAGTTGGCCAACTGTTGGCAACAAATTTCTCTTTAAAAAGTCACACACTCTTTGCACAGGCCAAAGAAACATGGGGGGCCCCCTAACACGTGGGGAGTGGTCATCTCGGTCTCCAGTCCACCCCGTCAGGCCTCCACCCAAGGCCTCTGCCCCCAACCCTGGGCACAATAGACGGCTGTCTAAGAAAACGGGCTGCAGGAGACCGCGGGAGGGCAAGGCCACTGCAGGGCCCCCACGCCAGGCCGTGCCCGTGTCAGGTGGACTACGGCGGCACAGCGGAGGAGCTGGAGGCCTACTTCAACCAGTGCGGGGAGATCCGCCGGGTCACCATCCTGTGCGACAAGTTCTCCGGACACCCCAAGGGGTCAGTGCGGGGCCCAGGGAGGGGCCGGGTGCCCAGGGTGCTGCCGAGGATGGGTGACCCAGGGTGGGCCCTCACCTGCCCCCACCCCCACCCCCACCCCAGTTATGCCTATATAGAGTTTGCCACAGAGAGTGCAGCCCAGACCGCTGTGGAGCTGGATGAGAGCATCTTCCGAGGCCGGGTCATCAAGGTGCGTGCCCCCACGAGTCACTGCGCACCTTGGGGAGCTGGGGGTGTGGGCTCTGCTCTGAGCTTCTCTACGTTAACCTGTTACCCCCCAAGGGGTCAGAAACAGCAGGCACAAGGAGGCCGAGGCACTTCCCCATGACACAGCTGCCCCGGCCTGCTGCTTAGCCAGTCTCATTTTCAGTCTCCGAGCATCTCTGGGCACATCCGCTGGGCGGCAGGGGCAGGGTGGGCGGGGGCCCGTCAGACCCCAGCAGGTTTGGCCCAGGTGTGGTACTGGGGAGGCTCCCCTGCTGAGCCAGACCCCCCACACACACCACATAGGGAGAGATGTCGGCTTGACAGGGGCATGGCACCAGACCACAGCTTGTGGCTGGACAGTTTGGGCCTAAACAGGGATCTTGAGAAGGTCTGGAACGGGTTAGGGTCTGATTCCTCAGATGGCTCCATGCCCTGGAGTCTCAAGGGCCTGGTGAGCACTGGGGTCTGTGCATATCTGCCTGTGAGCCTCCAGGAGAGAAAGCTAGGAAGGCTTCCTGGAGGCAAGTTTAGCCAAGATGGGATACAAGAATAGGGGTCTCAGACCGGCTCAGCCTCTGGTTCCAGGTGCTACCCAAAAGGACCAACTTACCAGGGATCAGCTCCACGGACCGCGGGGGTCTGCGGGGACACCCAGGTGCTAGGGGAGAAGCCCTCCCCCACAGCAGCCTCCAGGGCGGAACCCGCTTCAGGCCACGGGGGCGGGGCCGGTGAGTGGGGGCGGGGCCCTGGAGGGCGGGGCCGGGAGGGCGGGGGGGGGGGGGCCGGGGGGGGGCCGGGGGGGCGGGGCCCGGGGAGGGCGCTCATCTCCCCTTCCTGCCTCTGTCCGCGCAGGTGCCGTGCAAGATGCTCGCCATGGTATTCACCATATTGAAGAGATGACTGGACTCAGAGTGGGGCTGGCTCAGGAGTAACCACCAGTCGCCACGTGGGACCATTTATGCCAGAGGGCCGGGTCTGGGGTGCTGTGGGGGTCATAGGGCAGGCTGGCAGGACGGATGGCAGGGAAGCAGGGGCTCAGCGGAGAGCTGGTGGGCGTCCAGAAAAACCGCCCCTGACCCTCCTCTGGGTGGGAGGACAGCCCACCAGGGCCTCGCTGGGCTGAGGCCACAGAGGTGAGAAGCAGGGCACGCGGTGTGCCTGGCATGGGAGTGCTACTCGGGCGTTGGAGGGCACTGGGCAAAGCTCCAGGCAGGTGAAGCCCAGGCAGCAGAGTCAGCTCGGGTTGGGATACTTGGGGTTCTTGGACTCTCTCATTTTAAAGAAAAACAGAAACGTGTGTCTTAATGGTAAAGCATAAATTATTAAATTTGAATAATTTTTAAAAGCACGTGACAACGGACCTCTCCTTTATTCTCTTCTCTTGGACACCTGTCCAGTCTGTGCTTCTCAGGTGGGACTCCACAAAAAGGCAGGTGTAGGAGTGAGGCTGTGGGTCCCAGGGCGGGCTGGACCCCACTTCACTGCTGACAGCCAACGGGCAGCGTTGGGGTTTGCGGTGTAACCGCCAGCTCCTGGCTACAGAGGAAGCATAGCTAACCGTGTCTTCACTCCAGGTTTGGCAGCCTCCAGGGCACACGCTCCCCCGTAGCGAGTGACAGACACCTGCCTCTGTGTGTCCTCCCCTGTGAGTTGCTGGGGGTGGGGGGCGGGGCACACCTCGTCACCTGGGACAGGCCTGGCCCTCGTCAAGGGTTCAGGGAGCAGAAGGGGAGCTTCCACGCTGGGCGCCCTGCTGGCCCCTGGAGCCAACTCGCCCACTTTCTGCCTGGAGGTGTACAATGTCCTTCAGTGCACACACACTTGGTTCTGGCGTTAAATCACTAACAGACCTGTCTTGGCCTTTCTACTGCCATTCTCTTCACCTTGCTGTGCTTATTTACCAGTTCCTTAAGCCACGAACAGCTGCTCTGTGCTTCAGTCCATGGTGGTGGTCCGTCCCCAGTCCCCTTCTCCAGCACTGGCAAAGACAGCATTCTCTGGGTGGGGGGCAGCCGCCTCTGCACTCTCCACCCACATGCGTCTCTGACTTCCTCCCTCAGGCAAGGTCCACACTCCCCTTGTGATCTGGGGTCAACGTTGGCCCTTGTAGTGGGGTAAATAATGGCCCTGCCCAAAAAATATGTCCACATCCTAATCTCCAGGACCTGTGAACGTGGCCTTATCTGGAAAAGAGGTCTTTGTGACATAGTTAAGAGAAAGAGCTCGGGATGAGAGCATCCTGGATCATCTGGGCCCTAAATCCAATGCCATACACTGGATGTGAGAGCACACACAGAGATGTGCAGGCAGAGGTGGAGTGGCGTGTCTACAAGCCAAGGAAACGCGAGGATTGCTGGCAGCCGTAAGAAGCTGGTGAGCTGTAGGACGGACCCTCCTGAAGGAGCCAGCCCTGCGGACACCTTCATTTCTGGCTCTGGCCTCCAGACCATGAGGGAGCAAACTGCTGCTGCTTTAGCTGCCTGGTGAGGGGGTAGGAGATGTCGCGTCGGGGAACCCTCCCAGGCTGCCAGGTGGCTCAGGGTGGAGCCGTGCGTGGCCTGACCATTCGCAGGTGGGGGCTGCAGAAGGGGCACGCGCCAGGACGCACGGCCCTGAGCTGCAGTTCGCCAGCACCACGCAGACGGCACCACCTCCGCCACTCGGCACTGCGGGCTGTTCCCCTTCCTGGTCTTGATGTGGTCCCCGTGCCATGGCTTTCCTGTGCAGTGCCCAGCAATCTTCTACCCCGAGTAGGTGCTTCTCTTTTGGAAGTGTTTTCTTGATCCCTTGTTTGGCCACTGTGAGGAGTGGGCCCGGGAGGCCATCCTTGCCTGTGGGTCTCAGGCCTGAGCAGGCCGAGGCAGGGGGAAGACCGAGAGCATTCCTGGATGTGGCTGCCACGTGGGTGCTGAGGGCTCCCCGGTGAGCCTCGGAGCAGACCCGCACAGGCCGAGACACACAGGCTCCCCTTGCCCCTGCTGCTCTGGGGCAGGAGGAAGGGGAGAGAGTGGCGCTGATGCCCGAGGGAAGACACTGCTGACAGTGCACTTCAGCAGAAGTCTCCTGGAGCAACAGCCAAGGGCTGACTAGGAGCTGCACGGACGGGGCTGCCGCGGAGGGATGGGCCTGGGGGCCAGGGGGCCAGGCAGATGGCCCTCAGTGAGGCCAACCTCACGGTATAGAGATGCGAAAAGATACCATGAAACTGCCCCCTGATGGTTCTGTTGGCAGAACAAAGGCTAGCAGGTTACTTCTAACCCTTGATTTTCTCAGGCTTAAAATTGGGACGCTATCTAACAATGTGTGTGGAAACTCCCCAATGTAAAAAGTATTTACGGGTTGATCTGGCTGCACCTACAGAAAAACCCAAATAGAAGTAGCTTAAAAAGATACGGGTTTATTTTCTCACATAAAAAAAATGCTAACATAAGTAGTCCAGGGCTGGTATGTCAGCAAAAACCCAGGCTCCTTCTAGGTTTCTGCTCTCCCATCCTTAGTGGGTGGATCTTGTCCTCCTCCTCTCAAGATGGTTGCCTAAGCTCTAGCCATCACCTCCAAGTTCCAGGGAGGAAAAAGGAAAAAGATGAAGAAAGGGTACTCCACTTGCCAGCTGAATCCCCCTTTAAAGTGTCTTTCCTGCAAGTCCCTACCAACACCATCCATTTAGGTACCATAACTGCCTACCCTTGTATGCTGCGGAGGGTAGGAAGTATCTTCTGTCTGGTCAATTGTCCCCAGTAACACTGGGGTTCTGTTAATAAGGAAGCAAGAGAGAATGGGTGCTGGGTTGGCAATTTGCAGCCCCTAGCACAGCCGCTACCCAGGCAGGAGAGACTACCGAAGCCCCACCAGAGACAGGAGCTGCACTGCAGGGAAGACGTCCGGGTGTGGGCAGCCTGCGGCCCACTGGCATCGGAACCAGCACCTGCGTGTTGGTGCTTCTCGGCCCTCCTCGAGGTCTTCAAGTCCACGTCCAGCAGGGGAGGAGGGGGCGTGGCGGCGGGGACTTACATGTTTCTCACACACTCTCTGCTCATTTTTCCCCTTACTTCTGTAACGTGAAGAATCGATCCTGTGCTGGTTAGACAGGCAGAAACCCAAAGGCTTGCAGAGTGAGTCCAGCTGAGCTCCAGCCCTGGGCCCGCGAGGCTGCCAGCCTTCCCTGACGCCCTGGGCCGCCTCACTGTGCTCAGGACCCTCTTCGGAGCGGCTGAGAGGGTAAGAGGGGCTCACAGCTGCCCCGGGGAGCCCGAATCAAGGAAGCCAGCAGCTCAGCAGACGAGGAGCAGACTCTGCGTGGGGCTCAGGCCCAGCAGGTACTCACTGCCTCTCTCACTTCATGGGCCATGTTGCCAAATGACAAAGGCACGAGAACCTGGGCCACCTGATCCCACAAGGGGCTGTCACCAATCACAGTCAGCTAGTTAGACAATCATCTGAACTCGGCTGAGGAGGCTTCTGCGGAAGCAGAAGGCAGAAATCCACGTGCATCACCCTCTCCTCAAACGCAAGCCCCCGACGCCACCGCAGCGGGCCCCTGGGCACGGGGACAGCAGGGGAGGGGAACTCACCTCCTGGGCCGCGTCTGGCCCTCGGGCCATGAGGAAGCGCCCAGGTGGAAGAGGGCTCTTGCACGTGACTCCTTCAGCTCAGAAAGCAAGCAGCAGCCGAGGAGACGCTGCAGTCACAGGAGGCTCCTGGGTCTCCTGAGGGCTGCCTCCCAAGGCTGGGCTGGGCCCAGAAAGAGGACTTCTCCCCTTGGGGAAGGCATGCGGCTGTCCCATATGCCCCTCTCCATCTGGTTCTGGGCACAGACAGCCCACTGGTCAGCCACTGCAGAGCACAGAGGGCAGACAGCAAAGCAAAGAAGCGAGCCCACGGGTCCCTGTGTGCCTTCATCTGCCACCCCACTCCCCATGCCCCTTCACACCTACTGGGCACGACGGCTCTCCACTCTGTCTGGTCCCTGACCTCTGCGCCCAGCCCCAAAAAGTCCCGTGTTAAACTCCCTTTAGTCAGACCCTCTGCTGACAGAGATGGAAAACGCCACATCTGATCTCACAGGACCTTTAGTCGACACGTGCTGTGCTCGAGGCCTCGTCCCCGGCAGCACGTGCAGGACACTCGGGAAAAGGCAGAGGATAATAAATACATGGCTAGACACTCCAGTTATGTACAGAAGTCTTCTCTCCCAGATGACGTGCAGCAGAGTGCTCGCTCAGCAGACCTGGATCATCATAGACGTCACCATGCTGTCGAACGCCCTGCGGAGAAGCAGACCAAGTCAGAGAAGCCCCCATGCTCGCCAGCAGAGGGACAGGCTCAGCACACCGCCAGGCCTGGACACCAGGGGCGGCGGTCTCCACGGTCCAGATAATCAACTCGGTGGAGAGGCCAGGATGTGCGTCCAGCCACAGCAGGGGATGAGAGCCTCCTGCCTCACCGCTCAGCCCCTGGGCAGGGTCTCCATGCAGAGCTGGAGGAGCTGTGCATGGGCATGGAGGCTGGGGTGCAGTGAGCACAGCAGCTGCCCCTGCCCTGAGCGGCCCGGGAGACACAGGCTTCTGCATGCTTCTCCCACCTGGGACCCAGGACAACCAGACACAGTGTCACAGCTGAGGGAAGGTGCCACGGGAGGGCCTGGCTTGGATTACTGCAGTGTCCTCTCCCCTGGTGGCTACAAGGAGCCCCTGGGCACTGTGCCTAGGGATGCTGGGGTTCCCAGGAGCAGGTGTGAAGAGTGTGCACACAAATGCTTCTCTGTGAAGCATCTTCGTGATGGTCCCACATTAAGACTGCGTTTATCTGAAGACTATTTGGAAGATCCCTGCAATTCCATTTCCTAACCGTCCAAGTTCAGCGCCAAAGACAGAATCAGGCAGTGACAAGGGGAAGTTTTCTCCCGAAAGGCCCCTGTCCATATGTCTGGGCCCTTGCTGGGTTCTGTGGAGGTGCCCCTGTGCCTGCTGGGCGCAGGTGGGAAACCAAATGGGCGAGCCCTGCCTGCCGCTGAGCCCTAGCTGCCCTCCGTCTGCTTCCTGTGTTGGAGATCCCTGTAAGAGTCTGTTTGGAAAAACAGGCTTCTGCTGCTTCAAAATCACTTAAAAAGACGTTCTCTCCCTCGCTCTCAGGATCGCTGCCTTTAGCAGGGCTACAAACGGCAGAAGGTGGCAAACCCCGGGGGGCAGCGGCCCACCTGGACTGGATGCGGTCCCCCGGGTTGTAGAAGGGGTTGCACATCACATCTGTGTAGGAGCTGTGCAGCTTCCGGAACATCTGAAACAAGAACCAACAACGTTTTAATCCACATGTACTCATGGCTACTGCCAAACTTTTGGCCTCTCAGCATCTCTAAACAAAGGGGAAAAAATAAAACAAACCGGCCCAGGCCTGGCCTGCGCCTCCCCCGGCTTACACTGCGGATCTCGTTGTCCCGCAGCGCCGTGTTGGAGGAATCCACCACCATGACAAACTTCACCCTGGAGTTGGTCACGTAGCCGTATCTGCACAGCTGGTTAGGGAAGGTGCTTTAGCACGGGCACTCTGCGACAGCATGAAACACAGCATCACCGTGGAAAGCGTGGAAGCAGAGGGCCATCTATGCACGTCCCCGCACTCCAAAGCCACTTTGCAAAAACAGGACAGCCTTGCATCACAGGAAGTGCCCAAAGCTGGGCCGTCCCAGCCCAAAGAAGACCAGCCATTCAACATTACCTGATCCTACAGTACACCTCGGGCCCAATCCCCAGATGCAAAACCCCGAGGGAAGAGACCCTCACTGACAGGCCCCCCACAGGCGTGAAGGATACACCTTGTAGTCCTCTGTGGGGTACAGCAGGCCCAGGTAGAGCTCCCTCTGGTCCACCAGGGCCTTCCCCATGGCCGAGATCTTCTCGTCCACCACGTCCAGGGATGTGTGCACCATGTAGTGGAACTTCAGCTCATTCTCCGTGGGGACGCTGCGGATGTAGAGAGGGTAATTCTGCAAGAAAGGATGACAGCAACTGAAGTGATGAGAATCCACCCCGTGCACTGATGACGAAAAGGAGGCCAGAGCACTCAGGAGGGAGAAACAGCCAAGCGCCAACCAGCAGGGAGCATGCTCTCCTTCTTGAAAACTCTTTCCTAACTCTGAAGGCACTGCCTTCAGGGGACCCAATCTCACCTGAGGTTTATATATTGTCTGCAAAGGGGCATCACTAGGGTGGGCAGAAAAGAGAAGACAGCTCCGAAAAATGGATTTGAGCACAGCCTGACAACTAACTCGGTCACCTAGACAGGTCAGCCACCTGCCATGTGGGGCCCGGTCCTAGCGCGCGCTCTACTCCTGGCCCCGGAAGACTGGCTGCTTCCCAGTACTCCACCCACCACTGTCTTCTCAGCCCAGCAGAGACACTGGCAGGCCCTCTCAGCAAACCCTTCAGGGCTCCTCCCTTCACCTCTGCACAGCCTTCCTGACCAGCCTAACCGCGGAATTAACAGTGTCTTCCCGGGGCTCCACGTGCCACAATTCATGCTTCTATCCCATGCCTGGCGCTGCACACAACGCTCTGCCTACTCTAATGGGGCTGACATCTGGTGAAGGAGATAGTCAACAAACCAGCCAACAAGGAGGTAACGCGTTGTAGGGGAACGCGCTGAACTGGACTCAGAGAGCTTCGCAGCGGGACCGCCCGTAAGCCTGGTCTTCTAGGAGACACGGCTTTGTGCAGCAGGAGCACGAGGACGGCCACCCAGCTCAGTCTTAGGATTCAGAAACAGCTTTTAGGAGAAATGAAATCTATGGGGGCCAGGGAAGGGATGGGAGTGGGGAAGAGGGGTTCCAAGTGCGAAGACCCAAAGGTGAGAGAGCAGAGCCGTCGGGGAGCTGCAAGAATTCCGCTGGGTTGGAGTGGAAGGATGTCAGGGGTATGAGGGACGGGGATGAAGCGACCAGGTTATTTAGACATTATTCTAAATCAGTGAGAAGCCACTGGAGAGGTTTTAGGCAGGTGCATGGCACGATGTAATTTGTTTTCCAAACAGCACTGTGGCTGCGGTGCGGACACTGTCAGTGGTCCGGGTGGGCGCGGTGGAGGAGGACGGAGAGGCGTGGACGGCCAGACGCGGGGGCAAGAAGGCACAGAGCCCGCGCCCGGACAGGACAGAAAGTCAGGGCTGTGGGCGCCGGGGGCCACTCCGGCAGGAGCAGGTGCGGGTCTGGGAGGGGCCTGCCCGGACCGCCCCGCACCCCCGGCGCTCGACGAGGCCTTGGGGCCCGCCCTTCCGGAGCCCGCGGGCAGGGACGGAGCGGACGGCGGAGAGCGCGGGCGGGGCCCGGCCGGGGTCCCGGGGCCGCCCTCCGCGGGGCCGCCCGCGTACGCACCTCCTTGGCGATCACCGCCACGCACACCGCCATCTTGGGAGGTCTGCGGCCGCGTCACGTGACCCCGCCGCCGGTCACGCAACCGCCAGAGCCCCGCCCCCGGATCACGGGGTTGGTTAGGACCCGCCAGTCTCGTCACGCGACCGACCCACGCCCCAACCCGTCGGTCACACGGCTGGCCCTGGCCCCGCCCCTCCTGTCACTCAGCCCGCCAGGGCCCCGCCCCTCCGGTCACGCGGTCGGTCCAGGCCCCGCCCCGCCGCCCTGCCGGAAGGGCCGCCAGTCGCTTCCAGACGCTGACCGGGCTCTGCTGCTCCCGGCGCGGTTGCTATGGCGGCGGTTACCGCGGTGACGAGGTGGCGGCTGCTGCTGGTGCTGAGCACTGCAGCACTGGGGGCCGCGGGCGCCCCGCAGCCCCCCAACATTCTGCTGCTGCTCATGGACGACGTGAGTGTAGGGTGGGCCGGGCTCCGGGAGGGCTGCGCGCGGGCTGCCGTGGGCCGCCGTGGGGGTTCTGCGGGGGCGGCCGGCGGTGGGGCAGCGCCTGGCCCTGCGGAGGCAACCGCGCGGGCGATGAAGCCGAGGTGAGGTATCGAGTCCAGGCTGCGCCAGGAGATCCCTCCTGTGCTCTTCCCTTTTCCGCTCCTCCCGCCCGCGGAGGACGGAGGGCCAGCCCAGATCAGCGCGGCTCTGGCCGATGAAGACAGCTCCCCGGCACCCCTGCACAGCCTTCACCCCCCAGTGCCTGGGGTGTGTGGGGCAGGGAGGGGTGCAGAGCTGACCCAGACCCAGCGCCGGCCAGCCTGCCTGCCTGCCTGCCTTGGAGCTCGCTTCCCTCTGCCTTGGGCTACTGGACCTGCCCGGCCCCCGGGCTATCCTTGTCCAGCAGGGCAGGCTGCTCCCGCCCTGCCAAGAAGTCTGGCCAAAAGTCAGGTCTTTGTGGGGCCTGGAGGAACTGAACCGGGAGGAATGTCCCTGGTTGTGTGTGTGCAGCCCCGGGCCCCCAGTGACACCGGTGACGCTGGTTGGTCAAGCCCACAGAGGTTAGCAGGATTCCTGGCTGGGAGCTGAGCTGTACACTTGTCGCTTTGTGGTTGTGTCCAGTGTTCCTTACCCGAGGAGGCTGGGATGCGATGGAGATTCTGAAATCAGTCAATGTGAGGCATCGGGGTAAAGCTGGAGCCCGCACACACGTGGGCGCAGATCCCACTGCCCCCTGAGCTCTGGGAAGGCCTTGGAGCTCTTTGGCCCCTGTCCTGGCCATAACCAGCTCTGGGAGCGTCTTTACTTGAGGGAGGGTGATGTCGGGAGCTCCCCTGCCTGGGTGCCCCAGGGTGGGGCAGCAGGAAAGGGGAACAGCCAGCCAGGAGGCCCAGTGCCAGGCCCCTCCTGTGCAGCTTCCTCCTTGTAGCTACAGGGTTCTTAGACAGCTGAAACCCAAAGAAGCCTGGCAGACCTCTGTGCTGGTCAGCGAATGTGGGTTACTCAGGACTTTTTTGGTAGCAAATGAGAGAAAACGTACTCAAAGTGACTTAAGCAGAAATGGGAACCCCAGCTATCCTGACTGGATGGCTTCAGGCCGGTGGGATCCAGAGGCCCCCACTCCCCCAGCTCTGTGTCCTCACTTGGCCTCGTCCACCCCGACGGTCAGCAGACCCAGTGGGAGGGCACACTGCCCAGCCCCCTGAGCCAGGGTCTCGGGGGAAGGGGTCTGCTGGCCTGTCCAGCTGGGGCCTCGAGCCCACCCCGGGGAGGGCCGCTTGGGGAGCCGGACGAGGACAATTATGGCGAGGCTTGCAGACCCCTCAACTGCCCAGGGTGGCACCTGGGGAGGGTAGGGATGGCATCTGTCTCCTTCCTCAGCCTGTCCTCAGACCCAGGACAGGCCCCCTGTACACGTGTGTGGAATGAGTTTAGAAGACACTGAGAACCATTTCTTCTCTGGAGCTGACTCATCACCGTTGTCCAAGGACAATGGGGCCCTAGGGACAGGGGGCCAGAGGCTCCCTCCTGGGGTATCCCAGACCACTCCTGCTCCCAAGGGCCCGGGCACTTCCTTGTCTTTAATATAGGACTAGGAAGGACTTCTCCGCCTACTGAGGAGGTTTAACGTTGGACTGTACAGAGGCCAACTCTGGTGTCACCATGGTGGGCCCATCAGTGGGGGCTGCAGCCTGAACCTCCAGAGCCAAACAGTGGACCCTGTGTGTCCTTCGGTGTGTGATCACGTGGATGAGCACATGGCCAGAGTGTCTTCATAATCATCCCTCGCAGCCAGCCACGAGTGAGGCTTGCATTGATCAAAAGTCTGGAAATTCTAAGTAGAGGAGAAGCCGAGGGCAGGAGGAGGCCATAACTCCTGGGTCCTGGCTGCTTTTGCTTCTGTGAACGTGGGCAGCCACGTAGGGGAGGGAAGAGATACTTAACGCTGCCTGCAAAACCCGCATGGGGTCTCTTCCCTGATGGCTTCATTTCACCCCAGTGACTCTGCAAGGTGGATGTGAATGTCCCTGTTCTCATAGCTGAGAAAGCTGACCAATTCGTAATAATAGAATGGTACTGAGCAGAAGAGTTAGTGCAGCAGGCTGATGGCTGCCGGTCTCAGAGAGGCCCACCAGGAGGCCGGTCGGCCCTTGGCCGGCGTCAAGGACCTGGGATTCAGGGAGGCCCCCCCACTCCCTGAGGAGAGGCTCTTGTGCTGAACTGTTCCTTCCTCCCAGAGGCTGGAATTTTGGTGGGTGCCAGGTAAGGGGTGGCCCCATGACCAGCCCCCCTGCCTCTCTCTGCTCCTCTGACCTGGGATGTGGCGGCCTAGAGGTACAACAGCCACCCACGCCCGCGAGGACAAATCTGCATGCTGGGGTGCTCCTGCCTGCCTCCCTTTCTTCCTGCCAGCCGCCCCTCTCTCCAGGCATGCGTTTCATCCCAGCTCCTGTTGTCACCGAATGTCTTCAAAATAAACCACCTCCAAAGGGGCCAAAAGCCGAAAGGGCCAAATCCAGGTCTGCGCCACCCAGAGGGCCCCTGAGAGCAGACGCACAGTCGGCTCTTGGCGCCCGGTGTGTGATGCCCAGCCTCGAGCTGCCAGGCCCGGCGGAACACCGGCACTGTGCTTCGCGCCTCACACAGTCCTCCCAGTTCAAGTGGGGTTCATTGGTTGCTAGTAAATTCATGGCATCGTGCGCCCATCACCACAGTCAGCCTGAGGTCATTCTCCTCACCCCAGAAGAAACCCTGTCTCCGTTGGCGGTCACCCCCGTGCCTCGTTCACCCTGGCAACCGCTAATCTGCTTTCTGTCTGTGGATTTCCCTTCTCTGGATGTTTCTTATAAATAGGATCCTACATCTGTCCTTCTGTGACCCACTTCCCTCACGTGGCATCTTGTTCTTGAGCTTCTCCACGTGGTCACCGTGTGGGTGCTTCACTCCGCTCTACGGCTAGTTGTGTTCTGCCGTGTGGATGGACCACGTTTCATCAGTTCATCTGTCGATGGACGCTGCTTGTATCCACCTCTCAGCGATCATAAGCAGTGCTGCTGGGAACACGCATGTGCACGCTCTCACGTGGTCGTGTTTTTGGACTCTGGATTGCCGGAGTGGAATCGCTGGGTCCAACGGGCACTTGGTTTGGCTCTTGGAGCACCTTCTCGGGGGGCAAGGATTTGAGGGAAGACCCCACTCACGCGGGCTGCAGCTCCCTGGGCCCCGCTCTGCAGCCGGAGCTCCCCCTTCTTCAGGGGAAGCGGGGACAGCGTTGAATCATTGTGGAAGCGACGCCCTTGGGGCTTACGCTGAGGGGACATTTAAGGAGACTGGTTTGGAGGGACCTTGTCGCAGTTGACGAATCCGGAGGAGAACCAACGCCACCAGGCCAGGCCGCGTCCCGCCCGCCCGTGATGCTGAGGGGAGTCCTGGTGTCAGGGCTCCCCCCAGGACGTGGGCTCCAGAAGGATGCGTTCAGTCGGCAAGTAAAGTTCATGTCCCCATGTCCTTTTCGAAGTGTTGTTTAAAAATGTCTTAGGACGACAGTTCAGAAACACACAGCGAAGGTGGAAGAGCGCTACGGCGCACCTGCTGGGGATCCCCCGCCAGTCTCCTCTCCTCCTGGCTTCATCGCGGGTCTGTGCGTCCACCCACGCCTGCCCACGTGTTAACATGTCTTACCACTGGGCTCGTTTGATTTTGGTACAGTGCATTTAACATAAAATTGACCGTTTTAACCATTTTTAAGTATACAGTTCAGTAGCATTTAGCACATTTGCAATATTGTGCGTTCACCAGTGCCATCTAGTTCCAGAACATTTTTGTCACCCCAAAAAGAAACCCTGTCCCCAGTGCAGTCACTGCCCGTTCCCCTCCCCCAGCTCCAGGCAACCATTAGTCTGCTTTATGTCTGCGGCTTTGCCTGTTCTGGACATTTCGCGTGAATGGAATCAGACCATAGGCGGTCTTGTGTGTCTGGCTTTTCTCACTGAGCGTCACGTTTTCCAGGTCATTCAGGCCACAGTGTGTCAGAGCCTCACTCCTTTCGTGGCTGAGTAGTATTGCATAGTGTGCACATTAGTTTCTCAGGACATAAATTACTGCAAACTTGCTGCCTTAGAGGAACAGAAATTTATTCTCTCCCAGTTCTGGAGGCTAGCGTCTGGAAGCACGGGGTCACAGGGCTGGCTTCCCTCTGTGAAGGCCGGGATTCTCTGTGAGCCAGCAGCGTTGGGGTAGGACTGGAAAGGGGTGGCCGGGTGGCTGTGCCCACCAAGAGGAGCCGGCACCTGTGACCGAGCCCCACGTGCTGGCGCCAGTGCCCGCACCCGGGCCCCTGGCCTGTTCCCACTCATCTTCCCCGGGACGGAAGGAGGCTCATCCCATCTCTCTCTGCTCTTTCCTGCAGATGGGGTGGGGTGACCTGGGGGTGTACGGAGAACCTTCCAGAGAGACCCCAAATTTAGACCGGATGGCCGCTGAAGGGATGCTTTTCCCGAACTTCTACACGGCCAACCCCCTGTGCTCACCGTGTAAGTCGGGGCTGGTACCGGGCAGGGGGAGGGACGGGGCACGGGCGTTTCCTCTGAGGGCCCAGAGCACGGGCAGGCGGGCTGTGCCCTTCCCTGGGATCCTGGCGCTGGCAGCACCCGGGCTCCGGCCATGCAGGCAAGGCCGGGAGAGGCCCAGGGGCTTGAGCCTCTAAGGACCCTTGAGGTGAAAGTCACTGCCAGCGGCAGGGCTGCTGTTCTGATTCCTGGAGCTGAGCTGCCACTGGCTGGGGAGGTGCCTCTGGCCATGGGGGTGGGGTCAAAGGGCGGGAGGCAGGGGGTCCCTTCCTCAGGGAGAGACCCACCCCTGCTGAGAGGTAGGGCGTACGTGCTGATCTTGAGGCAGAGAAGTAACGCCTCCCGGGGCGGGGGGGCGTGAGGAGAGGCCTGTGGACCCTGCGCTCCTCGTGGCCCACCTGGACCTGTCTGTGCAGGGGTGGTCTGCCCACCCTGGCCCTTAGGAGGCAGGCGGGATTCACAAGCGCCGGGAGCAGAGCCGGTGGCGAGTCTGACAGGTGGCGCCCACCTCATGGCCTCTCTTTTATCACCTCCATGTAGCGCGGGCGGCTCTGCTCACTGGACGTCTGCCCATCCGAAACGGCTTCTACACGACCAGTGGGCACGCCAGGAACGGTACGCTGTGCACTCAGAGTGCTCCTGCAGCATGGGGGCCCAGGACAAGGTGGGGTGCGGGGGGGACATCTGCCACCTGCTCACCTGGAACCCTCCCTCTCCAGGGCAACACTCCTTGCTCAGGTTCAAAGGCTTTGTTTGGGTTATAACGTGTCATTTTAAAACAGACTGCAGCATTTCCACCAAAAACAACACGTTGTAGGCAAGTAGAGAAGAAGGTGAGGTCAGTGCGAGGGCTCGGGGACCAGGACGGGGCCAGGCCTCCTTCCTGGCTCCCGCTCTGACCAGACGGCTGAGGCCCACAGGCAACACTCACAACTCCTTCCCTGCCCCGTCCTGTCCCCAGGGCTTCCCAGCATGGGCTGGCGAGTTGGGAATCTCCCGAGGAGCTGCTGCCCTTTTGCGGGGGGGCAAGCTATACGCCCACAAAGAGACCTGAGAAAGCCAGGTGCTGTGGGTCCAACCAGGGAGCGTGCTGGGACAATCATGCTCCAGGGCCAGCCTCACAGACAAGAGGGATTTCATGTGGCCATTGAAGAAGGGAGGCCTGGCCAGAGCAGGCCCTCATGGTGTCAGATGGGGTGTTCCCGAGACCCCAGGGGGACCAGCAGAGGGGTCAGGAGGCTGGGGCTCTGTCCTGATGGTCCAGACCCCTCTGGGACCGGTGGTTTGCCCCATCTCCACCTGGTAACGGTGCAGACTTTGAGGCGGTGCCAGGAAGACCCCAAAGGGCCACACGGCAGTGGCAGCTCCTAACCAGGGCTTTGCCGTTGACCCTGAGGGTCCAGGGTTCAGATGTGTCACCTTCTGTAGCATGGCCTCCTCCACATGTGCACATGGCTCACACGCTGCCTCGCTCTTCCAGCCTACACGCCGCAGGAGATCGTGGGCGGCATCCCAGACTCGGAGCGCCTCCTGCCCGAGCTGCTGAAGGAGGCCGGCTACGTCAGCAAGATCGTGGGCAAGTGGTGAGTCCTGACGCTCGCCTGCCTGGCGTGTTCCGCACGAGGGATCCTTACTAAACCCTTCCAGACAGGGAGGACTTCTTGGCTGGCGAGTGGGGCCTCTGAGTCCCAGGTCCTTTTAGAAAAAGCATTCCTTTAAAAGCTGGCATGGCCATACTGGGGGACCTCCTGTCACAAGGCTGGGTCCTCAGCCGCGAGTCCATGAACTCCTCGCACATCACGTGTCCCAGCCACCCGCCCCTTCCCTCTGCTCTTGTCCCTGGGCTGCCTGTTGCTGCAGCGTCACCAGAGGAGCCACATTATTGCACACACGGTACCGTCACAGGTGACACACCTTGTCAGCAAGCACGAGGCTCTGTCTGGCAGTGAAGTGAAAATGCAGCCAGGAGGTAGAGGACAGTCGTGAGCTGTGGAGTCACCGGATCGAATGATTGTGTCATAGCTCATGTGGCTGCACACGCCGTTTACACTGTTTCAAGCACGTTAAAGAGTTTCTCTCTCTTACTCCCAGGAGGATGCCCAAGTGAGCAGCCCTGGAGGGTTCGTGTAAAGGTGAAATGTCTCTTTCCTTTCCCAAATGTTGAGGCCCTTGGAGACTAGCAAGGTCGCTTCCTACAGGAAGCCTTTCCTGATTTTCCAGCCCTTATTGTCTTTCCTTCACTGCACTGTGGCCCTTCTGCTCTTAACCCCTGTGGCACTCACTGGTGCTGCTTTCTCGAGGACAAGCGCCTTGTCTGCGCCCCTCAAGCACGGCCACTCCACACACGTTGACAGTCATGGTGACGAAGGATCTGCAGATACCAGGAGAGTAGTTGTCAGAAACTCCCAGTGACCCAGAGAAGACTTGATGAATGCCTTCTCACTCCTGAGACAAGGTGGGGGCCGTCCTGCCCAGCGGACGAGCTCCGAGCAGATGGTGGCTGCAGAGCAGAGCTGACAGGGGTGCCCTGGGCCTCAGGCACCCTCCCAGCCTGCATGGTCCCCAGCAGCGCCAGGGAGACTGTGGTGGAGGGCAGCCACAGGGCCTGCCAGAGCCAGGTCAGGGCTGTGCCAACAGAAGGCAGAGCCCTAGCAGGCACCGGAGTTCTCTGTGCCCATCCGATGGCTCTGTTCCAGGTCCAGCAGCCTCTCATTCACGGTGTTTGACTTGGGGCCACCAGGGCTGGAGTGCGAGTGTGCCTCCATGAGCTCTTGAGGTTTGTGACAACCATACAGGAGAGAGGTGAACCCAGGAGGGGAAGAGGAGTCGGGCAGGGGCTAGAGAAGCAGCCCGTGTGGACTGGGGTGGTAGACGCAGTGCTGGTGGACCAGCCAGGGTCAGGGCGACCGTGGCCAGTGCAAGGACGGGCTTTCAGAGGCCTGGGCAGAGGGCTCGGCCTCTCCTCCACCAGGTGGGGGTCCTGGTCTCAGCAGGGTCCCATAGGGCCATGGTGAGTGTTGGCGGCTGAGGCTGTGACTGCCTGATGCCCTGCCTCCAGTCCCCAGTGCCAGGGATGCGGATTCCCTCAGCCTGACCAATCCTGGGTGGACAGGGCCTAGACGCCCGTAAGAGGCCATGCCACAGGGGACTGTGACAGGCTGCCACCCAGCTCACCTGCGGGCAGTGCTGGCCCGCCTGCTGTTTGGTGCAAGCACTTTGAATTGACGATTTAATGTGAGCGGACCCTTGGCCAGGTGTTTCTGTTAAGCAAAGGCCGTTTGAGCTGACAGATGTGGGCATGCAGCAGTGTCACACACAGCCAGCGTGACTTCCTCCCAGCAGGTGCTGGAGTAGGACACTGAGAAATGGCAGGGCATCATCGCATCAGGCCCAGAGAGGATGTGAGATTCAGGGAGGCAGCTCAAAGCACAGAGCTGGCAGTGAGGTTTCTGCAGAGAGAGGAGTCGCGTAGGGCCGGTGCTCGTGTACCTGGCAGAGGAGGCTCGAGGGGCCCTAGGTAGGCGCTGCGTGGCCGTCCGGGGCCGAGCGTTTTAGAGCTAGCAGTGGGGAACTGAGGCCCCAAGAGACACACTTCCTGGCGCCCACACTCAGTTGCTGACCGGCTCAGTTCTGGCCCCAGCCAAACCAGCCCCTCCACTGCCCACGCCACGTCCTCCCTGACCGAGTGAACAAGCTGTGCAGTGAACTCATGATGACTTGGGCTCTGTGTGTCCGGAGTAGCCTCCGAGTGGTCAGGGTGAGGCCTGCAGCAGAGGAAGAGGAACCCCCGCTCCCGGGACACTGTTTCCACACCCGTGGCACTGCGAGAGTTTTTGTGCAATGTAAAATGTAGACCTAGAAAACCAATCCATTTCCTAGGTGGAGTCGCCTCACTCCACGAGTGCCCGTGACCCAGAGCCAGTCACCCCAGAACCACTGCGTAAGCCAAGTGTTCTGAAGAGCGGGTAGGCCATGCTCAAGGGCCCCCAGCCCCTCCCATTCAGATGGGAGCTTGTTGGCACTTGCCGTTGGCAGGAGGACCCAATGTTAGGTGCCCCCAAGGAGAAGGGGCGTGAGGGAGGGAACGGGGCCAGGATCCGGCAGCAGGCTCTGCACAGCTCCACCTGACACCCGCAGGGTGGGGGGCCTTGCAGACACCCGCTCCACTCCAAGGAGAGCCCGTCTCACGAACAGCTTGGCGTTTGTCCCCCTGCGGGCACTTGCCGTGTTCTCCAGCCGTGCCATCCCCGTTGCGGCCAGGGCGCTGGGTCGGGGAGCAGCACTAGTCTGAAGAGGGTGGTCCCGCGTGACAGCTCACCCAGCCCCCCAGGCCGTGGGTCCCGTGGCCATCATCCTGAACTGGGAGAAGAGGCTCTTAGCAGCCTTAACCGGAGACACTGGGTAATTCCCTGATGGGAACATTTCCTTCTTTGCAAACTCGGAGGGAAAACACTGTGTTCCGAGACACAACCCACAGAGGTGTCCTGAGAATTAATAAAAAGCCAGAGGAAGCAACCAGAGTGTGCGATGGAGCTGAGACTGGAGCTCTGGATGTTTCCCGGGTGGGTGTGAGATTTCTCATCACTTACCATCTTCCAGAGGCCCTCCTAGCATTCGCAGCAGGACACCTGAACACTCCTTTCCCTCCTCTCTACCCGGACACCCTTATTGTGCCTGAACACCATCCTCTGTGCTCAGATGCCCTCAGCATGCCTCAACAGCCTCACCATGCCTGAACACCCTTACTGTGCCTGGACACCCTCACCCTGCCTGGACAGCCTGACTGTGCCTAGACAGCCTCTCCCATGCCTGGATGCCTTCACTGTGCCTGGACACCTACACTGTGCCTGGATGCCCTCACCATGCCTGGACGCCTGCATTGTGCCTGGACAGCTTCACTGTGCTTGGACGCCCGCACCGTGCCTGGATGCCCTCACCATGGCTGGACACCCTCACTGTGCCTGAACGCCCACGCTGTGCCTGGACACCCTCACCGTGCCTAGATGCCCACACTGTGCCTGGACACCCTCACCATGCTTGGATGCCCTCACTGTGCCTGGATACCTACCCCGTGCCTGGACACCCTCACCATGCCTGGATGCCCTCACCATGCCCAGATGCCCTTGCCATGCCTGGACACCGTCCTGTGTGCTCAGATGCCCTCACCGAGCCTGGACACCCTCACTGTGCCCAGATACCTTCACTGTACCTGGACACCCTCCTCTGTGTCTGAAGCGCTCGGATATAGCCTGGGCAGTGTGTCACCCAGGGAGGGCAGGGTGGGTCCTGACACTCTCCTGAAGGGTACAGTCTTGATGTGTCCTGGGCTCAGTGCATACTCAGCGTTGGAAGGATGCTGGTTTCGTTGAATGTTCTGTGAAGGTGATGGGTGTCGCTGCTCAGAACTTTGGGGTGTCCCCGTGCTGTGTGAAGTCCTTGAAGTGTCTTGGGTTCCTGTTTCTAGGCATCTGGGCCACAGGCCTCAGTTCCACCCCCTGAAGCATGGATTCGACGAGTGGTTTGGATCCCCCAACTGCCACTTTGGACCTTATGACAACAGGGCCAGGCCCAACATCCCTGTGTACAGGGACTGGGAGATGGTCGGCAGGTAACGGGTCCCCCCTTCCTCTGCTGTTGCCCTGGGAGCGGGACGGAGTTTCTGGAACCACCTGCCCACCAGTGCTGGCGGCTCAGTGTGCAGGGCTCGGCTTTGCCACCTTGTTCTGCCCAGAGCCTTACAGGACTCAGCGCCTAGGGCCACTGTGCCAGCCACGCCCACAGGGTTTCTGACCTTTTCAGAAAATATGATGAGGTGTGTGCACACGGCAACCATTGCACGCCATTTCTGGGGTTCGGGCCCTGTGCAGCCCTTGGGCAGGCCCTGGGATCCAGCTTCAGAGGCCATCTGCCTCACCACATTGGCACGCCGGCTGAACTCGGGCTGTGCGGGATATCACAGCGTCTCAGAGGAAGGGTGGACGAAACCCTACTGTGCCTTCGAGAGCGAGTGCGTCTGCAGGCCGTCGGCTCCAGGACAGGCCTGTCTGGCCCACGGTCTGGCTGCAGGGCGCCTGCAGGTAGCCACACGGGGCCAGGGCCCTGGTCTTTCTTGAGTTTTGCTTAACGTTTTCTTTCTTTTTCCTTTTTTACTATTTTTATTTTTGATGGAAGCTCTCCTTACCCGTCAGTGGACCAAAGAGCTGGGCTGACTCGTTGCCTTTTCCAGTAACAGCTTTGTTGAGATAGAACGCACACCCCGCTCGTTCACCATCTGCAGTGGCAGTGGCTCCTAGGACAGCCATGCGCAGCTGGGGCGTTGCCTCATGAAGAAGCCCCGCCCATTAGCTGCGGCCCAGCCCCCGTCTCCACGCCCCGGGCCTCCTCCTGGCAGGTGCTGGAGTTGCCGTGGTGCCCAGCCTTAGCCCACCTTGTGCTCCACGACCTGTGACCTCAGGAGCCATGCGAGCACCTGTTCATTTGTTCAGAAATAGACATGGATGGAATAAGATAGAAATCGTTCTTTTAAATGAGGCTCATGACATTGCCTGTGAAATCAGGGAGAAGGGGGCCGTCTCGGCCTGTAGTCTGATTTCTTTCTGGATGTGTGTTATTCTCAGATATTATGAGGAATTTCCAATTAATCTGAAGACCGGCGAAGCCAACCTCACCCAGATCTACCTGCAGGTGATGGGAGCCTGGGCTGGGCGGGCTCTGGATGCGGGCAGGTGGGCCTCTGGGCGGAGGAGGACGCTGTGCTCCCCTCCTCAGGAGGCCCTGGACTTCATCAGGAGGCAGCAGGCAGCACGGCGCCCCTTCTTTCTCTACTGGGCCGTTGACGCCACACACGCACCTGTTTACGCGTCTAAGCCTTTCTTGGGCACCAGTCAGCGAGGGCGGTAAGTCCTTGGTCATGGAGATGCAGACCCCACCTGGGGGGTTCAGCTGTGCTTGCTTACCTCCGAGGGCAGGGCACTCGTTTCCCTTACGTCTCTAAGTATCGACTGTAGAGGACAACAGCAGTGGCTGTGCCTCGCTGGGAGTGTCCGCCAGCGCAGGATTGGTGGGGGGAGGGCTGCGGCCGTGTGGCTCCTGCCATCCTGGCTTAACTCTGCCAGCTTGAACTTGAATTTTCCTCCTTCTCTTCTCTGGGTTCAGCCAGTCTGTTTCGCTGTCCGTCCCTGAAGTTATGATTTAAGTGCTGTCTGATCAGACAGATGCCGTTGGCCACCTGATAGCCGTTTGGTCTTCCTCACAGATACGGGGACGCTGTCCGGGAGATCGATGACAGTGTTGGGAAGATCCTGCACTCACTGCAGGACCTGGGGATCGCAGAGAGCACGTTTGTTTTCTTCACATCGGACAACGGCGCTGCCCTCATTTCTGCTCCAAAACAAGGCAAGTGTTCAGAGTAGCCCCACTGGTCGTCGTGTGACGAGACCATCGATGTGGGTCCTTTCTTGGGAGTTAAATCAAATTGCACCAGAAGTAGTTGTCTCACAAAGTAGAATTTTTATTTGAGGCATGAAGAATGGAGACCATAGGCAATAATTTCACAAAGCTGTGGCCCCCCCGAGCATGGGGTTAGGGGGCGTCTTTATTTGGGTGGGGGATGAATATTCAAAGGGCAAGTTTCATTGTCACATGTGGAGGCGGGAACAAGCCTGCACGCACGGGAATTGAAATCAGGCATCACGTGACTTCAAAATGGCTGCTTCACCCTCCCCGAGGACGGGAATTCCTGATGTGAATGCGGGCAGGTCGCTTTAGTCCAACGCTCTGCCTGTCTGTGCCCCTGCCAGTCTTGTGGCTATGGTCTGGGCCGGCCTCGTCCCAGTCAGAGCAGCTGGGTCCATGGCAGTTGTGGCTTAGAGTGTCTCCCTGGAACATCCTGGAAACCACGTAAGCTCAAGGCCCTGAGGTGTTAGATAAAGGAACAGCTGCCTCTTGCAAGAAGACAAGAGAGTAAGGTCAAACACAGAGGTTAGAGTTTAGGCAGGACAGGAGAAGGGAGTTAGGGTCCGTGTCTGGTGACAGTGATGACCGCAGATGAGGCTCCACTTGAGAACACCTGGCTCCCGCCACTTGCTCAGCGTCCCCTCAGCCGCCCGTGGGGTGGAATGTGGAGGGGCTCAGCCTGGGGCCGTCCAGTGGGAACAGACGTAGAAGCCCCAACAGCTGTGCTGTGGGGTCGACCTGGTCACACACGGGCAGGGCCGCCCGCTCACGCCGCCTTCTGTAGCACACTGTCGTCCCCTCAAAGGATGGGCACCTCAGCCACTCCTGACCCAGGAAGGGCATGTCAGCGTGGGAGTGGTGAATGCCCGTTCCAGGCCTGACGCCCCCTCCCCAGTTTTGGGGTTTCTGGCTTCCCTGCAGGTGCCTGGTCAGGAGAGAGAGCTTGGTGGGGGAGGACGGAGACCGAGGCCAGCGCCTTCGCCCTGTCCTGGCTCTGCCACTGAGCAGCCCTGGGGCGGGTGACATTCTGCTTCCCATCATCATCATCATCCGCATCCACATGCTAGCAGACACAGGCCCGATGAGAGGAAGTCACCTGTCGGGACCTCCCAGCTAGCAGGTCACTGCTGCCTCCTGTGCATTTAGGGCTGAATGAGGTCACTTCTGGGCTTCTCCTCTGACGCTGTGCTGTTCTCCATTGGCATCTTTTCCTAAACTCACAGACAGCTTGCCTGGCAGGGATCAAAGTGGACAGACGCATCTGAGGGCAAGGGCCCCACCAGGTGCGTGTGGCCCCGGGGACTCGGGGTAGATGGTCTGATGGGCGACACCTCTCCCTCCCCAGGCGGCAGTAATGGCCCCTTTCTGTGCGGGAAGCAGACCACGTTCGAAGGTGGGATGAGAGAGCCTGCAGTCGCGTGGTGGCCCGGGCGCATCCCTGCAGGCCAGGTGAGTCAGGCTGCCTGCCCAGGCCTGCAGCCATCCTGGGGTGTGGAGGCTCAGCCCCCTCGCTGCCCTGCCCCCTCCACTCACTCTGCGTTGCCTAGGAAACGCGGAGGTCAGACTCACCACTCCCCTCCAAGCCAACCCCTCCCCAAGGAGGCAGCTGGTAAAGGGTGCATGCGGCAGCCACTGGGACAGTGTCCTCTGGGGCGTCACATGGGGTGTCATTAGCTACCGTGGCAGGCAGAGGCTTCCGTGGTCAGTCAGTGTGGCAGAAAACCGAGTTAAATGGGTTTCTTTTCTGCAGGACTTGTCAGAGCCTTTAGTGTCTAATAGGTATCAGGAACTTCTGGAAAAGGCATAGATCTAGCTGAGTTTTTAAAATCTTGTTTGGCCACAAGCTTGTTTCCCAAAGTGCGTCTCCAGGCACTGTGTTCTGTGGACACACTGTCAGACAGCAGTGGCTGGACGAGGCCTTGACAGCTGTCTGCAGTGCTGAGTACAGAGCGCAGGGCTGGGGGCCTGGCCCTCTGGCTGGGCACGGTGGGTGTCCTGCCGCTGTCTGGACCAGCCAGCCTTTCCTGCTCCTCAGAGCCCCTCGCTCTGCCCTCCCTTGGCTGAGAACCCACAGGCAGGGGCTCCTCTAACTGGGCACCCAGTTCAGGCCCGTCACAGACGCGGTCTCGAGACTGGAGTTTCTAAATGTGATGTCGCACTCTCCCCCGGTCCCTTCCTTTCTGACGGGCTTCTCCAGAGAACAGTGTTGGACGCTGGTGTCAGCTCAGCCCCACAGCAGCACCACAAGGAGTGTCCTGTGGCTGCTGGAACGGTCCCCACACCTAGTGGCTTAAACGGCACACGTGTCCTCTCATGGGGGTCGGGGGTTGGGGGGTAACCCAGCACCGTCTCTCGGCTAAAATCTGGTGTCGCAGGGCTGGTTCCTCCCGGGCTCCAGGCAAGAATCCATTTCCTCGTCTTTTCCAGCTTCTTGGATCCTGGCCTGTCTCTCCCTCGTCTGGGTCAGCAGTGGCCGGTCACATGTCACCCCTGTCACTCTGACTCTGACTCTCCTGCCCCCGTCCCAGTATAAGGACCGTATGATGACACGGGGCCCCCCCCCAGGGATCCAGGATCAGCTCTTGTTTAAGGTCAGCTGATTGGCGACCTTGATCCCCGTTTCCCATGTAAGGAAACGTTCACAGGCCTGGGGATTAGGGCGTGGGCATCCTGGGGCGGGTGACATTCTGCTTCCCGTCATCATCATCATCCACATCCACATGCTAGCAGACACAGGCCCGATGAGAAGAAGTCACCTGTCGGGACCTCCCAGCCAGCGGGTGGCAGAGCCGAGTGCGGATCCCAGCTGTGGGCGTGGAGCCCACCCTCCTCCCCCTGACGGCCTGTCCTCCTGGGATGGTCCCAGAGAGAGCCCTCTCCCCACTCCCGCCATGGGAAGGCTCCAGCCTGTGGGACTCCCGGCCCTGCCGGCCTGGCTCCAGGCCCCTGGGCCCTGTTCCTGGAGCAGAAAGGACATGTTCTCAGAGCCACACTACGTCTCCCTCCACACGTCCCGCGGGCAGACACTGGGACTGAATCAGAGGGGCCTGCACCCTGTGCTAGCTGCGCGAGGATTTTATTTAAAAGCGTCCTGACATTCGTCCACCCAGCCTCCAATCTTGGGCTCTCTCCTCCGTACCTGGTGGGGCGACTTTGTTGACTGTAGCCTTGGATTCCGAGTTAGGTCTTGAAAGTGTTGATAACAGTCTGATGACGGCCTGCCACGGACGGATTGCATTTCTCCTGAAGCCCTTGCGTGCAGGTCGAGCGCGTCTGTGTTTCTAAGAGCCCCCCAGAGCTCCCGGCTGCCGCGCCGATGCAGGCCATCAGACGCCCCTCCTGCCCGCTCCACCCGCCTACATGGCAGGCTCACCTCCTGATTGATGTTTTCCAATCGTTTCAAAAAAAGTAATGAAGGAGGGAGGCAATGGGGACAGGAGACTGCCGTGGGCCACGTCTCCATCCTCCCTGCCAGGGCCTCGCAGAGCGTTGGAACCGAATGTCGACCCTCACGTCCCCACACTGGGCCGCGGAACCAGATGGCGCACGTGGCTGGGCGTGCGCTCAGGGTCCACGCGGAGGTTGTCCTGGTGTGGAGGAACACCCGTGAGGACCAGGCAGCCGGGCGTGGGAGGTGCTAAGATGAAGGGTGGCTCGCAGTCGGCCCACAGCAGGTGCAAGGGGACACCTGCCTTGCCAAACCTGCTGGCGGGTTCATCCTGCTGACTCGGCGCATCCCGATCCAGACCTCAGGAGTGCGGGGCGGTCTCTGCACATGGGTGGTGGGAGGGTGGAAGGACCTCGGTGGGCTCCAAACAGGGCAGAGCTGCATGCAGGGACTGGACCTGCATCCATGGAGACCAGTGGGCAGCCCCTTTCCCACAGTGGTCAGCTCCTCAGGCCTATCCGCAGGGCCGCTTCCTGCTGGCTCTGTGGAGCTGGACCATTCAGTTTGGCCCAGTGTGGCCTCTGGAAAGAAAGGCGGGCCCTGCCCACCACTGTCCCCTCCCGCCAGCCTTGGCCAGCTGCCCCCCAGCCCCGGTGCCTCCAGGCTGCTCTGGGCTCCAGGGTCCTTTTCCACCTGTGCTTGGACCTGATTTGCGAAGTTCACGTGGTTCAGTGTTGCAGTGACGGTGACAGATGGCCGGTCAGAGAGGGCAGGCCTCGAGCGGCGAGACCCTGCTGGCCGTCTTCTCTCTGCTGGCTGATTCCGATTCGCAGCCACAGCAGAAGTGAGGGCTCGGGAGTAGCAGACAGGACGTCGCTTCGGCCTGCTCTGGGGTCAGACGGCCCAGACTGAATCCCCATGCAGCCCCCAACCTCCCTGCGGCCACTCTCCCCATGAGGGGCTGCTCCCTCCCTCATGGGGCCCTGAGGCAGGAGAATTGTGTGCGGCCACACATGAGCCAGCATGACCCTCGTGGACATGAGGTGTCCAGGAGAGCCGGGGGTCGGTGGGGCTGGGGAGACCAGGCCCGGCGAGGCTGACAGGGCGGGAGGCCTCTCGTGCGCAGGTGCTGGGGCCGGGTGTGTGTGCACACGAGTGTACATGGGGCAGGGAAGGCCTCTGTTCAGGGTGGGTAGACACGCTGTAGGGCATGTGATGATGTGCGAGCACGCACGCCTCTGTAGACCCAGCTGGGCAGCAGAAGAGTGCGCAGACCTGGCCCTGGCTGCCATCTCGTCAGGGCAGGGCGTCCTGAGTCTCCACTGTGTCTGTTTCAGGTGAGCCACCAGCTGGGCAGCATCATGGACCTCTTCACCACCAGCCTGTCCCTCGCAGGCCTGGAGCCGCCCAGAGACAGGGCCATCGATGGCCTCAGTCTCCTCCCGGCCATGCTGCAGGGCCAGCTGATGGACAGGTGGGTTCCAGCCGGACGCTCGCCCCTGCCCCTGTCCCTGCCCCGAGTGGCGGAGCCCGTGCCGGTTCCTGTCCCAGCTAGCTTGGGGCAGAGGCAGGGCAAGGGGGAGGCGAGGCCCCAGGGACTTCCTGGCACAAGAGGCATCCTGGAGCATGAGCTTTGGTCCTCCGCGACCATTCCCGACATGCGAGGCATCTAGGCTCTCCTGGGTCGGGGTGAAGAAGCCTCGTTCCTTTGTTCAGCGTCCATCACTTCGGCCTCAGGCCGTGGCGGGGAGGAGAGAACCTCTGCCCGGTCACCAGCCGTGCCAAAGCCCTGGAGCCTGACCCGTCCCACGTCCCCCTCTGCACCGGAATTCTCTGTGTCCGGAGTCACTTTCTCTCCAGCTTCAGATCACTATCGTTGTGCTCAGACAAAATGAGTGTCCCGGGCTGCTGTGACAGGATGGGGGTTTTAAAATGGTAAATAGCATAGCGGGAGCAGGTGCGCTGCTGCACTCTGAGAGCCGTGTGGCCTCGGCGGCAGGGCAGGGCAGGGCTTAGACAGGTCTGTTTGGCTTTTTTCAATATTGCTTATTTTTTCTCTCTTGCAACCTGGTACGTGAGCCTGTTTGCTGCTGGGGAGAGAAGGTGCCGGAGGCTGTGGTCACCCCGCCAGGCCTGTCTGCCCCGGGAAGGGGGCTGGAGACTCTGCCGCAGGCTTCACTCCACCGCCCAGCCCCCACAGGGCCAGGAGTGAGAGGGGGCGACTGTGGGGCTCGTCTGACAGCCTCAGGGACCTTTCCACCCTGCACAGCGTGACCTCGGCATGGTCATTGCTGTCAAATTTCAACCATAACCTACTCACGGGGAGCCGCCTGCCCTGCTCCCGGGGTTTCTGGTGTCACCTGACCCTCCCCCCACAGGCCGATATTCTATTACCGTGGCAACACACTGATGGCAGTCACCCTCGGCCAATACAAGGCCCACTTCTGGACCTGGACCAATTCCTGGGAGGAGTTCAGACAGGTAAGGGTCTCGGTGCTCCGTGTCCTCTGCACCCCATGTCTGTCCTTCAGGAGGAGGCGTCTGGCCAGAGCAGGCCAGCAGGCGGCAGGATGGGGGCCTCTGCCAAGTGGTGTCAGTCACGGGGTTTCGAGCTCCCCTACCTCAGTGTGTTTACCTGCCCTAAGAAGGAGTTGGGGGCGACGCAGTGTGGCTACAAGGATGGCCCCTTAGGAGCCTGGACAGCTCTCCTGGGACACGTCACCCTCTCTCAGGCCACTCAGAGCCTGAGAAAAGGAGGTCTCAGGGCAGGCTCAAGTCCAGACCCAGGTCAGACGCCTCAGGGGCCCAGGCCAACCCGGGGCGCCTTCCCCGGCCCCTCCCCCGAGGCCTGGCCTGGTGCTCAGCGGCTCTCTGAGTGGGGCTGTCATGCCTCTGCGTAGGCTGTCTGCCCCGCAGGCTCGAGAGTGAAGTGCCGCACGCCCAGGGTGCAGCGCTGTCCCCGGCGTGGCCTGTGCTCCCCTTCCCTCCTCTTGCCCACCCCATCCCCAGTCCCACCGCCCCCTGCCCCCCAAGTCTTCTGCCTGCTCCTCCTGGGTGTCTCCACCCCACCCCCTGCAGGGCGCTCAGCGTCTGGGTCTTCAGACACAGGAAAAGCCTGTTAATGTGTGTTAATTGGGAGGAAAAGCAATTTAAGTTAATAGAAGATCTAAGCACTAGAACACTCTGCATCAATTGGGATGCAAATTGCAGACTCAGCGGATGTGAGTCTGGTGCCCGTCTGGGTGGGGCTGGCGGGGCCCAGCTGCCAGGCCAAGTGCCTCATGTGGATACGGGGTCACCACCCTGGGCACGCAGGCGGTCGTGGACAGCGTGCGCTTCCTCCCTCATGGCCCAGTGCCCGCCAGCGTCCCCTGCTTGTGATCAGGAGCAAAGGTTGGCCTGAGGGTGGGGGTGGGCTCAGCTGGACCCAGCGAGCCTCTGCTGCTGTTCTGCCCTCTGACTCCGTGTGAGCCTCACATCAGCCCTAGAGTGTCCTGTGGGCCCCTCAGACTGACTGTGACAACACCACCCAAGCTAGTCTCTTCCGAAACTCCTCCTCAGTGAGCAGCACAGCACAGCCCCGTCCCCTGGCTCGAGCTCTTGTCGCCGGCCCTCCCCACTTGTGGCCACCTGCCTCCTCTCCACGCGCCTGGGGGCCCCCCACCCACTCCTCACCCCCAGGCTAAGCCCGCCTGCCCTTCAAGTCCCATCTCAGCTGTCACTGCCACCGAGGGCCATCCTAAGCCCCAGGTGCCCTGTCCCCTGACAGGATGCCTGGTTTGTCCCTTTAGACACCCAAGGGCTGAGAGGCCGTAAGAGCACTCAAAAGGGGCCCAGTAACATTAACGTGCAACTAAAATTTCACCAGATTGTAACCTATGATTAACTCAATAAAAAAAAAAAATTTGTTAACAATAAAAAAAAAAACTGGGGCCCAGAGGCTGGCAGTGTGGGCACCCACAGGGACGGCCATGTGGCCTCACCTCTCCCTCCCCAGCCCCCCGCCCCCCATCACACAGCTCCCCGGTCCTCCAATGTCTCTAGAGTCCCCATTGTCAGCTGCCCGCAGCTCCCAGCAGCATGTGCAGGTGCAGCTGGTGTTCTGGAAGCCGCCCCTCTGGCCTGCACGGTTCTCCCTGCGGCTCTCAGGGCCTCTTGGGGCAGGACCCAGTTAGCCCTGGCCTGAGTGAGAGCGCCCAGCTTCCATCCAGGCCAGAACCCAAGGGCGCTTTTTCCATAAAGGGTGCTAGAGAAGTCCAGAGGGTTCTGTGGGCAGAGCGGCTACCTTGACCACAGTTACAGTGGCGTCAGAAAGTGTCAGGAGAGGGCACCTTGGCACAGCCGGGTGACACCCCGCCCACACGGCCTCTGGTTCCTAAGGGTTGCTGGCAAGCTCCTGAGATGGTTTGTCTGCTCTGCTTCTTGGGAGATGAGGAAACAAAATTCCCTTCTCCAACCACGTAGACGTTAGGGGCATCCCTCCCTGGGAGGGTGGCAGCCCCAAGCCAGGATGGGGTTGGCCTGCATGGCCCTTCTCCCTCCAAGGATCAATAAGGCCAAGGGTGTGTGAAGTCAGAAGGACCCCACAACTATGACAGCGGCCCCCATAGCTATCGGCTGCTCCCCGAGCACCAGAGGAGACGGACCTGCCTCTTCCCGTCACCTCCACATGGCTCACATGTTAGGGAAGTTTTGTTCAGAGGCCAGGCAGGGCCCGGCTGGGGCGGCCAGTGAGTCCTGGGCCTGCTCCACCCTGAGGGAGAGGCGGGTGGGCCTCTCAGTGGGGACACGCGGGTCTGTGGCCCCAGATCCGCAGGTCGCCTGAGTGGACCTTCTTATCTTCTGGGCTGTCCGTTTGTCCATGGGTGTCTCTCACCCCCCGGCCCCCCACTTCCGGGTCCTGCTGTGCCGGTGGCCCCCTGTGGCACTGTCCCCGGCAAGCCCATGACCTGCCCACCACAGGGTGTCTGAGACCCAGGGAAGAGGTGGGAGGGAGGGTACGTGTGTGCAGGGTGTGTGTGACCTTCTGCGTTTCTGGACTAAATCCCACGAACGTTAGCCGCCGTGCACACTCGTCTCCCTCCTGCATCCTTCCCGCCCTCCGAAATGCCAGCGCTGTGACGAGCAGGTCATGTGAGTAGGAGAGGAGCCGTGTGGGGCTCAGTGCTGCCCGCGGGCGAGAGTCACTGCGGTCCTGATGAGCGGGATCCTCATTCAGTAGCGTAGTGGATTTGCATCCCCATTGCGATTTGTCTGTGTCTCGTGTCTAGACTTGACACACTTCCATTAACTGCTCGGCGCTTTTGTGCTAATGGGGCTCTTTCTCCCACTGTCACGTCTGTATTGTTCTCTAGCACTTCTGCTTCCTGAAGGTCAAAGGGTCACCCACTCTGGAACCCACCTGGCTGGGGATGCGTCCTTGGCCGCCCTCAGCAGCTGAGATCGCAGCCCCTTATTTTTCCAGCCACTGACTTGGGAATCTACAGCTCCGTGCAGGTCAATGGAATTTCACGGGCTCCTAACCTCCCCGCTTTGTTGAAAAGCAGAACATTAACTGCTCCCCTGACCAGCCATCCCTTACAGACACACGGGGGTTAGGCAGCCGTCTGCCCGTCAGACTCTGCCGCCTGCGGACACCCTCAGTCCCTCGTGGTTGAGAAGCAAGCAGTGCAGCCCCCGTTTTAGGGTTGACATGCAGCAGTCATGGCCATCTCTCCAGACCCCATCAACAGTGTTCTGTGTCGGCCAGACTCCAGCGCCAAGCTGCTTGCAGGGCCCCGGGGTCACCAAGGCCTCAGGATGGGGAGCCTCTGGCTTCGCCCCATTCCCCCTGGAGAGCAGGGGGCTTTTTCCTCTTCCAAGTTGAAGAGCCCCGAGGGGCAGCCTCCAAGCCTTGGGGACAGAGCTCCAGTCTGTGGGCCATAGTGTGTGGAGGGACCCCCTGGGACCCCAGGACAGGACAGATCTCAGACCACACACTGACATGCAAGCCCACTTCAGATGCGCTCCAGAAGCCACCACGGGCAGGGGCGCCTGGGGAGGGCAGGAACCACAGGGCCGTGGGCTCACAGCTGAGCGTTAAGGGAGCCCAGGGTTCCCTGTTCTGTCTTCCTGTGTCCTTGCCCATATGGGCCACAGTCGTAAGGTCCCTTCCCGCTAACTTCCACATCCGGGTTACCCGTGGCCTCGCTGTGTCTGTGTCATCCCTGGCTTTCAGGCCTGCGGTCCCCCTCCCCTGAGGAGTCTCAGGAATGCCGAGCACCGTGAGCTTCACTGGCTGCGGGGCAGGCAGAGCAGGGTGAAGAGCTTTGCTCTGGGAGTTGGTGGCGGTCAAGATATGAGAAGGGCTGGAATAGTACAAGGAGATTCACCTCCCCTTAAAAACTAGGGGCGGTTCACGGGGCAGATGGCTCAGCAGCTCCTGGGCCCGGGGACGGCGGGGCTGCACCCACAGGATGGCCATCGCTGTCCGTTCACTCCTTGAACACCCGGCGAGCATCCATGATGCGCCACGCACAGGCATGCCGCCCCGGAACGAGATGGGCCGGCCTTCCTGGTGGAGCTCCCGGCCGCTGGGTTCCTGGGCTCCGAGGGCACAGCACACACAGCGCCCCCCACCCCGCACCTCTCGTTCCAGGGCATTGATTTCTGTCCCGGGCAGAACGTGTCAGGAGTCACCACCCACACGCAGGAGGAGCACACGAGGCTGCCCCTGATTTTCCACCTGGGACGCGACCCGGGGGAGAGGTTCCCCCTCAGGTGAGCCGGGCACAGGGGAGCCCTCCCCTCAAGCTGCCGAGAAAACATTAGGTGGGCCTGAACAGGAGCACACACCGATGTATGCATGTTGTGAACACGTGGAGGTGCATGCATGCACACTGGGAAGCGTGGAACCCCCCCCCCCGCCCCCTCCGGGCACATTGGGGCCTGACGCTGTCCCGTCTGGCATGGGCTGTGCTGGGCCGGCTTTCCTCTCCTGTGCGCCCCCACCTCTCCACTCACTTGTCTCCCACACCCATCAGTGCATGCAGCCCACCACGTGATCCCCTGCCTCGAGCTGCCTTCAGGGATGGCCGAGGGGGAGGGTCGGGCATGGGGCGGAAGAGGACCTCTCCCCACGGCCACCCCCTCGCACACGGGCAGCACCAAGGACACAGAGGGTGGTGACACCAGGCCCAGAAAGATCCCCCGCAGGGCTCCCGTGCCCTCGATGGGGCAGCCACCTGCCCCGGCCCAGACTGGGCTCTTCCAGTGAGGCTCTCTGAACGGGGCCTTTGCACCACCAAGCTGCTTGGGCGCTTCCTCCGGGCACCTCCCTTTCTCTGGAGCTGCGTCCAGCTCAGAGGCCTGGGACCGTGGGAGGGAAACACAGAGATGCTGCCATGGATGAAATAGTGTCCCCTAAATCCATGTCCACCAGAACCTCGTAACACGGCCTCGTTGGACATAGGGACTTTGCCAGAGTCGTTAGGGTGAGGGTCGAGATGAGGTTGTCTGGGATCAGGGTAGCACCAGTACAGTGAGACTGTCCTTGCAAGAGACCGAAGAGGAGAGATGTTGACACGGGAGAGGCCATGGACGACGGCAGCAGAGATGGGACAGCGTGGCCACAGCCCAGGGACGCCTGCAGCTGCCAGGGGCTAGAAGTGGCAGGAAGGATCCTCCCTTGGAGCCACTGGCGGGAGTGTGGCCCTGTGACACCTGGATTTCAGACTCCTGGTCTCCAGGACGAGGATAAGTCCCTGCTGTTTAAGGCGCCCCCCCCACCCCCCCGCCGCAGTCTGCGGCAATTTGTTACGTGGCCCCAGGACACTCACATGGGCGAGGAGCCTCCTCATGGCCGTCACAAACCACAGGAGGTCTGGAGCAGGGCCACGTGCAGGTGCAGGCTGGGAAATTAGAACTAAACAGGGGGCTGGGAAGTCGTGGTCAGTGAGCCCCCCTCCCACCCCCGATCCCCGGAAGTCATTTCAGAGCCAAGATGCAGCAGGACCAGGGCAGTGGATCCCAGGGCCTGGTTACCCAGACGAGTGCCCTCACACCTGTGCCCACCAGGCCCCCACAGCCTCAGTGTTCCCTTGGCCCCCCAGAAGTTAAAGGTCAGTTAAGGTGACAGCCCTGCTCTGTCCACGTGGGTCCAGTTTGGCATAATGTTACGTCCACGGGGCATTTCTCTCCATCTTGCTTCTCAACACCACCTGTTCATTGCTCCTGGCCTTCTTCCAGCGGGGCCGTGGTGAGGGGCACCACAGGCCGTGGCGGGCAGCCCCCGGGGCCGTCAGCCATCTCACAGATGCCTCCATGGCTGGAGCAAACCTGGGCACCTAGGGTGTACGCTCCCCTGAGGTGGGTCAGCGGGGAGAGACGGCGGCGAGCCTCCGAGAAGCCCACCCCTGACCGCAGACCCCCGTGACGTTGCTTCTCAGACACATGTGCGCACAAAACAGCTGCAGCAACAAGCTGGTCACCGTGGAAGCTCGGTGCAAGCCCTGCCCCTCGCTGGCCGTGAGCGTGGCCGGATGGCCCTCCCACCTCAGCATCTCCCGAAGTGGGCAGTCACAGGGCTGCCTCACAGGGCTGTGCCGAGACGTGCAGAGCACACTGCCTGCGAGCTCTCCTTAGACCACGTCATCTCCATTCAGGGTCCCCTCAGGCCCCTGCCTGCAGCCCCCTGTGCTCCAGATGGGGAGACCCGGACCTGGGAAGGGATGTGACAGGCCCAGGGTCACTCTGGGGGTATGCAGAGCTCTGAGCAAGAAGACACTGCATCTGCCACCTGGCCTGGAAGAATTTGGGCTGAATATGGGGCCTTCTGGTGCTCCCCACATGCACTCACCCCATGGCACCACCGAGAAACCTTGTCACCCAGACTGTTGAGCTTGGTTAAGCCAGTCCTTTCCAGTGCGTTCGGCCACAGAATCCTGGAAAGACACGGGACACACCAAGAACCTGCTTGGGAAAGCTTGTGGGCCACGTGTGGAGCGAGTGTAGCTGAGAACAGGAGCCCGATGGTATGGAGGCCCGAGGAGTGGGGCTGGTCTGGGAGTGACAGCCTCAGACGGACCCAGAGTCGGGAGCAAGTAGGGCAGGACCAGCCACTCCTGAAACAAACCTGAATCAGAGGCCTGAAGAAGGGGCACAGGAGTGAGAAAGAGGCAGCCAGGAGCCCTGGAGCCCGGGTGTGACTCAGGGACACTGGGCTATGCCCTTGGAGGTTCCAGCGAAGGCCGAGGCCCCAACCAGCCAGACAGAAGAGTCACGGCTGCCGCCCCTGTCGTGTGGTTCTGCCTGAAGCCGCCTTGTAGGGAAGAGTCCCAGGTCCCCGCCTGCCCCCAGGAGGGCAGGGTGAGGGTGGGGGCAGCCCCTGCTCTCTCAGCCACTCTTCCCAGGAGGCTGCTGGATGGTGGCCCATCAGGGAGGGGACTCCTGAGCCCCCAAGCCCCTTCCCGGCCTCCCTGGGTGGCTGCCCCTGCCCACCTTGTCCCTCCCCTGCCGCTCGGTGACCTGTGCTCCCATCTGTCTCTAGCTTTGCCAGCACCGAGTACCTGGATGCCCTTCGCAGGATCACCCCAGTCGTCCGGCAGCACCAGGAGGCCTTGATCCCTGGACAGCCCCAGCTCAACGTGTGCAACCAGGCAGTCATGGTAAGCAGGAGGCTGTGGCTCCTGAGGGGGAGTGTCCCCAGGCCCACAGGAGTGCTGGGGGTCTGCACGCCCCGGAGCATCCCCCACATCCTCGGCACAGAGGTTTCCAAGGTTACACTGAGTCCGGGCAGCCGAGTGCCATGTGGAAGGGCTGCCCTCCTCGCACGCAGGGTGACCACTGGGCAGCGTGGTGCGACCCCAGCAGAGAGCGTGCTTCCAGAGGCTGTGGGGGCTGCAGGCTGGAGCCCTGCTTCCCTCCTGCTGCTCTGTCTCAGACCTCAGAGGTGTGGCCGCGGGCCACTCGCCCCCTCTGCAGGTGCAGGACAAGCCAAACTTGAGTGGGCTGTGGACACACTGGGCAGACGGTCTGAGTGTGGAGCTGGCCCGTGGGGCCCGCCTCCCAGCACAGCTAGTGTGGGTCCCAGCAGCAACAGCCCTCCTTGAACCTCATGGGGGACCCGCCCTGAGTCTGTCCCTGTAACTGATGTGTCTTTGGGGCGCCCTGCTCCAGAAAGTTTGGTGATTTGCATGTCCCAGTGTCATAAGCTCTGGTGGCACCCCAAACCACACAGAGCAAAGCTGGATGGCCTAGCCCAGCGTCCCAGCCCATCAGCCCCTCCTCCCGCATGCCCGCTTCCCCAGAGCCTCCAGGCACACGCCCCACCCCCCCCACCCCCCACCCCCCGCCACAGGGTGAGTCAAGTGCTGAGGAAGGAGCCCCCGCCTCGAGGAGGAGGACCCAGGAAAGACGAGTTCAGTAGTTCACAAACTGGTGAACGGGTTCCTTGTGCGTGGGAGAAGAAGATGAGTTCAGACCCACTTCCACGGTCAGACAGAGCTGCAGCCATGGGAGCTGGTGGAGTGGGGTGCGGAGTGGGGCGTGGCAGAGGAAATCGTGCAGGGAAAACGGAGTCGGCACGTTAGAGGCGTTTTCCTAGCGGTGAGGACTCTCAGAGAGGCTGAGGCTGAGGGGCCCAGGAACAAGGCGGCCTCGTGAGCCTGGGGCGGGGGGGGACTGCGTCGCTGTTGTCCACGCATGGGGCTTTGTGTCCCGAGGCTCAGCCCGGGAAGACAGTTGGGGGCCAGCAGGGCCTCCCCCTCCCTCTGAGGTACACCACGAGGCGCCAGCCTGTCGACTCAAGGCAGTGGAGCAGAGGGCCCCTCTCAGCACCGCCAGGTCCCTCTGGTCCCAGGAGGAGCCCCTGGTGGCTGCCCCAAGCCCTGCTTGTCCTTCTGTGAAAGTGATGCTGTTCTCTCTTCCTTGCCACCCACCCACACACGCGCACCCACGCACACCCACCGCTCCGCAGGTGCAGGCTGAGTCCCCAGGAAGCGGAGACGCAGAGACGGAGGGGGTCTTAGTGACGGGAAGGGACGGGGTGAGGGTGAGGCAGAGGGACCTGGCCCGGGCGCTGCCGCCATCTCCTGGGCACCACGAAACTGCCGCAGCCGGCCACGCCCTGGAACGAGAGAAAGCGGAGACCCCACAAGCCCCCCATGTGAGCTGGAGACAAACCGGCATAGTGTGTGTTGGTCTCCAGACTTTAAAGTGAGCCCTGTCACCAGAGAGCTGCGTGGGTTTACACATGTGAACACGCGTGGGCATGTGTGTGCAAAGCCTGAGAAGCCCCCCACTCATCTGCTCCACACCCCTGCCCCCTAGTTCCCAGATGTTGGAAAGGTTCTGCTCTCTGCCCTCGGCCCCTCTTTCACACACTCCCCCCAGCTCAGCCTGGCCCCCACATCCAGGCCAGCCAGGTTGAGGACTCAGTGTGGTGTCCTCTGGTCTGTGTAACGTCAGTCCAGTGCAGTGTGTCACAGCCCGCGCGCAGCAGCTGGCTGTCCCGCTGTGCGTCAGAACTCTGAGGAGCCTTTTAAGAAACATGGGCGTCACCCCCACCCCCCGACCCTGCAGACTCGCAGGTGGGCCCAGAATGTGTTCTGCACAACCCTGCTTTCTCTGCCTTGCCTTCAAGGTTGGGAGCAGCTTCCCAGTGGAGACCCTGCCCTCCCCACAGCAGCCAGGGCCCACACAACCAAAGCCACGGACGCCATCCAGGGCGGAGAGGCCTCCACCTGGGGCCCTCGGTCATCCATGCTCCAAGTCAGTAACACACAGACTCGGGTCCCATCCACCCCAGAGTGATTCTGGGTCTCCTGACCATGGCCGGGGCACTGCCTGGATTGTGGGGGACACGGTAGAGCCAGGAAGGCTCCCCCTTAGGGGCATGAGTCTCCCTTTCTGTTGCCTGGAAAAACATGGCCACGTAAAGCAAGTCTGCACGCTCAGGTGCACACCCAAGGGGGCCACCCACGCTCCACGCCGCCCACCAGCTGAAAGGGGCCTGCTCTCCCAGGAAAAACCAGAGTTGACAGCTTTCCATGGGGGAGCTGGAGGGGGCCCCCTGGAACATGGTGCCCCCTCTCACAGGTTCCTCTACTTGGAAATGAGGCCACAGGCTTCAGGGTGGCTGGCAGATGTTCCCGTCGATAACAGAGGGGTCAGGCAGCAGGCCCTGCCCCCGGCCACCCACACCTGGGGCCTCGGCCGCCTGGTGAGAGGCGCTGAGCTGCCCCCCAGGCCGAGGTGGAAACGGGCAGTTTCCAGCCGGCAGCCTGTCAGATGGGGCAGGTCGCAGCCTGTGCGGGGCAGGAGTCTGGAAACTGCTGAGTCCAGAAGCGCTTGAATAACAGCATGTCCTCTTTCTGAATTTTTATTTTCCAGAACTGGGCGCCCCCGGGCTGTGAAAAGTTAGGGAAGTGCCTGACGCCCCCAGAGTCTGTCCCCGAGAAGTGCTCCTGGCCCCACTAGCACCTCCTTGGGCCCACTGGCCCTGCAAGAGCCTGGGGGCAGGAAGGCTCTGGCCTCAGGGCTGCCGTGCTGGAAGAGCCCCAGTGCCGTCTGCCCTGCTCACAGCCCTGCTCACAGCCAGGTGGACGTCATCTGCAGCCAGCCGCAGGACCTGCAAGGCCACACATGCCGACTGGGCCCTGGGGTCCTTCCGCGCTCTTCTCCTGGCCCGCCTGACCTGCCACCTCAGGCCCGTGGCCTCACATCAGCCTCTGGGCTCAACACAGCCTCACACGTCTCAGGACCCTGTCCAGCTCACGTCCTCCTACTCGGGCTCGGACCACCCCCGGACTGGCCTTGTCCAGGACCTGGGGGCGGGGGAGGGTGACTCCCAGCAGCCGTCCCTCTTGCACTTCAGCCTCGGTGTCGAGGGCAGCTGGACCAATCCTGTGTTGAGCCCCTTGGTGATGGCAGAGGGGACACCCCAGTCCCCCCTCCCTGCACCACCCCACAGCGGCAGGGTTGTGAATGTGGAGGGGGAGCAGGCAAAGGGCCTCCCTGACCCGGACCCTCGACAGCCAAAGCCTCCCTGGCCCGGTGGGACAGCTACTGCTGGGTCCCTGGGGACACGAGGACATCAGCACCCTCGATTTTCCGCCTTCCTCAGGGATGCAGACCCCTGCCCCAGCGCACTGTGAGGCTGGCTGTACCCCACAGCCTCGCTGCCGGCCCTCCTCCCCTCCGGCCCCTGCAGGGGATGAGCCCTCTCACTGAGTGGCCAGGCGCAGACTCCAGGGCGTTTGCACCCTGAAGGCCCGTGGGCCACCTGCCATTGAGCGGGGTTTTCAGGTCTCTGGAGTGACCCATGCCAAAGCTGTATTGTTCTAAGACTCGGAAAATTATGAAGAAAACAGTGTCAGAATAAAGGAATACAGGCATTTTAGCATTTTTGGTTTTTAAATGAGATTACATTTGGGGAATGTTGTTCTCCCTGGGGTACCGCGGTGGAGGGGCTGCAGTGGGATTCCTCATTCTGCCCCAAGGCTGCGGGGGGCCACAGCCTTCGCAGGCTCGCGGTGTGCTCTCAGGTGTGGGCTTCCACCAGGCCTAGCATCCCGCACTCCCTCCTCGAGAGTCCGGCGGGCAGCACACGCCCCGGCCTCCACCTCTGGTTCGGCTCCTCCCCGGCCGGGCCGGTCCATCCCAGGCCCGCTGCTCCTCCCTGAACTGCTCCCCAACTCGGGCCTCCCCTCCAGGCCCCTGCATTGCGCTCCGAAACCTCCCTGCTCCCGGTCTCGTTCACCTGGCGCTGGAGTGTGTGACCCTCGTGTGCGCCCGCATGCCCCGCGCAGCAGGACTCAGCTGAGACCCGCCGGCGAGGGCAGGAAGAGCGGGCGCGGCGGCGGCGAGGCGGGTGCGCGCCTGCCCGAGGCCTGGGGTCCCTGCTGAAGCTGCCAGGAAGACCAGTGGGCGCTCTCGGGCCCCGCCAAACCGAGTGAGAATTTCCACTAAAGCCCAGCTGGGCCTGCGTAGACGCCATATTCCTTCGACCTTGACTTGCACCTCGGCCCCGCGTGAACGGCCCCGAGGCGCGGACGCGTCTGTTCAGAGTCCAAGAGATAAGCGCACGTCTTAAAATTGGTGGCCCCGAAGATTCGACGAACCACGGCACTTCCTACAGGCGACGGGGCCCCGCCCCTCGCCCCGCCCCCATGCTGGCGCACCGAGCCCCCGCCCCTCGTGCCGGTCCCGCCCCCGGCCCGGCCGGACACGCGCGGACGCCCCGCCCCGGCCAGACACGAGCGGACGCAGCCATGGCCGAGTCCGAGCTGCAGCTGGTGGCGCGGCGCATCCGCAGCTTCCCCGACTTCCCCATCCCGGGCGTGCTGTTCAGGTGCGCGCGGGCGCGGCGCGGGCGCGAGCAGGCGGGCGGGCGGGCCATGGGGGGCCGCGCACACGGGGAGCCATCCGACGGGCGAAGCCGCGCGGGGGGCAAACGCGCAGGGCCGGGCGACGCTCGGGACCGCCAGGCGAGGCCGTGGTCCCGCCACGTAGGATGGGCGCGCGGAGGGCCGGCGGGACTGGGCTGTCGGGTCCCCGGGCCGGGACTCCGCCCCACCCGGCCGCGTGCAGTCCTGACCCGCCCTGCTCCCGCGCAGGGACATCTCGCCGGTCCTGAAGGACCCCGACTCCTTCCGCGCCTGCATCAGCCTCCTGGCCAGTCACCTGAAAAAGACCCACGGCGGCAAGATCGACTACATCGCTGGCAAGTGGACGGGCACAGGCGGGACCTTGACTCCGGGCGCTCCTGCCGCCGCGCCGCCCTCGGGTCTCTGGGGCCAGCCCTTCCTGTCTCCGCATACTCGGCCTCCGGGCCGGGAGGGGTCCCCCGAACAGGGCAAGTGGAGGGAGGGCCGCCCCACCTCTGTTTGAGCCTTCAAGGCACACGCCCGCGCGGGTGCTTGTGGGGTAGCTCTCGCGTGGGTTGTAAGGATAGACTTGCTGTCCCCACTTTGCAGCCCTGAGTGGGGCGGCAGGCCCCCCCCCCAGCGGCCTGGGGAACAGCCTCTGCCAGGTGGGTACCCCCTTGGAGGGGCTCGCAGCTGAGTGGAGGCCCCCCAAGTTCCTGGTCCCCAGCATGCACAGATGAGGCCACGGGTCTGGATTTCCCCAATACTGTCTGACCAGAGTCCGGTCTGACCAGAGTCCGCTGGGCCAAGCACTTTCTGTTCCTGTTTTACAAGCATGTATTGAGCACCTGCTGTATGCGCCAGGCTTTACCCAATATGGGGCTTCAGGAAGGTGGAGAGATCAGGGAGGACCCTGGCAGGCTTGCCTCTCCTGAGCCCCACCCCCTGGGCCTCGTGGTTCCCACTGCCTACTCTGCCTCAGCACACTTCCGGCCCTCGGGGCCCTGAGCTTCCCCATCACAGCTCAGTCGCCACAGGAGATGGCTGGAGATGGTCCTGCCTTTCTTTCTGGACTAACAGCTCTTGGGGCACACGCTGCTTTAGGGATAAGAGCCATCTGTTGAGTGCCTTTTCTGCTTTCCTATTACGGTTCCTGGCCCAGCCCCTGATGGGCAGCAGAGCTTGGAGGGCACCCTGGGGGCTGTTCCCGCAGCCATGTAGGATAGACCTAGGCCCTGCCTCAGCTCCTGACTCCCACCTCCAGCACCCAGCAGTCCCTGCGCAGGGCAGATGCTCAGTCAACATTCCCTAAATGGGTGGATGTCATCGGCCTCTTAGCTGGAGCCAGCAAGGCTGGGCACCCTGTGTGCCTGCAGTGGCCACATATCACCATCCAGCCCTGGCCCGTGGGGACCCAGTGCTGCTGTGCCACAGGCTGCCCTTCAACACCCTGACTCTTGCCAACAGGCCTAGACTCCCGAGGCTTCCTGTTCGGTCCCTCCCTGGCCCAGGAGCTCGGTGTGGGCTGCGTGCTCATCCGAAAGCAAGGGAAGCTGCCAGGCCCCACTGTGTCTGCCTCCTACACCCTGGAATATGGGAAGGTGAGTGGGCTGGGCTGCTGCTGCACACATTCCATTCCCAAAAGGAGAGTCGTGGAGTCAAGTGGAGGTGGGGGCTCAGAGGGGCTGAGATGCTGGGCCAGACTCACACAGCTAAGAAACAGGGTGGATTGGAACAGGGTCCGGTCAGTAGCCCCTTGTCAGCTACCAGGCTCTGCACACCAAAGCTGTTTTTGGAGACAAATCAACCACACGCCCATTCCCATCTGCAGGCTGAGCTGGAGATCCAGAGAGACGCCCTGGAACCGGGGCAGAAGGTTGTTGTCGTGGACGATCTGCTGGCCACTGGCGGTGAGGGTCTCCCCTGAGCCAAGGAGGCTTGGTGGGGGTGGGAGAAAGTGCCTAACCTGGGGCATGAGAATGGATCAGGGGCTCAGCACTCTACAGTTTACCAGTAAGCAGCAGGACCCTACACGCCCGATGGGAGCCCCATTGCCATACTGACTCCTCCCCCAAGCCCCTGGCCCAGGCTGCCTGGGCCTCACTCGTGCTTCCCCCCAGGAACCATGCGCACCGCCTGTGAGCTGCTGGGCCAGCTGCAGGCCGAGGTGCTGGAGTGCGTGAGCCTGGTGGAGCTGACCTCGCTGAAGGGTAGGGAGAAGCTGGGGACTGTGCCCTTCTTCTCTCTCCTGCAGTATGAGTGAGCCCTGCTGGCCACCAGGGGGCACTGGCCATCCGCCTGGACTCTCTTCTAACCCTGGTTGGGTGACTCTCCAGCCCGGGGCCTCCACCTGGGGTCCTTCCTGCAGATTCTGCAAGTGCCAGCACCTGGGGCTGATGGCCCGGGGCAGAACCCAGCCCAGGCCACTGCAGGTCCATTTACAGTGAACCAGGACCATGAATAAACAACTTGGCTAAAGAGGCTGTTTCTTCATCCAGGGGTGGGATCTGGGCCTCAGGCCTGGGAGGCAGGAAGGTGCAGGGGTTGGTTTGTAGCAGGCTGTGGTCCTTTCCTCCCTGTGAGCCATGTCACATGGAGCAGACAGGCTCAGGAGGCACATGCTGCCAGCTTGGTGTCCCACTGCTGCTCTGACAGGTCATGCAAACCTGGCTGAAACCTCCTCCTACAGTTCTGGAGGTCAGCAGTGCTCATTTCCTGCCTTCCCCAGCTGAGGCGCCCACTCCTGGGCTCATGGCCCCTCCTTCCATCTTCCCATCTCAGAAGGGCCCTGTGACGGCCCTAGGCCAGCCCAGATAACCCAAGACCATCTCCCAGTTCAAGGTCCTTGGGAGGCTATCTGAGCTGTCACTCTGCCCAGCACACTACCCAAAGCTGCGCTGACAGCAAAGCTCTCCCACCCACTGCCTTGCACCCCCGCCAGCTGCAGAGACACAGCCACCAACAAACCAGTTTAATGACAACGTGCTGTAGGAGGGTGGGCCCACCACCCAGTGACCAGAGGCCCTCGGGCCATGCAGAACCCAGTCCAGCCTCTGACCCTCGTGGGGACTCAGGAAGGGGAGAGCAAAGTGCATCGTGTTTATAAAGGACATAAAACAGGCATGGGGGCCAGGCCAGGGAGCCTGGAGCCCTAACGTGGATGCTGGCTCACAGCTGCCAGGCTCACAGCATCTCCTCAGCCCTAGCCAGGTGGGCCAGCTGCGCAATGATGCTCGCCAGGTCCGCGGCCTTGTCCAGCTTGACGTAGGTGTCGGTGCGGATGCAGTGGAGGCTGAGCCAGTCGGGCAGCAGCTCAGAGAGGAGCCGCACATGCGTCTCCATCTCCCCTGCAGAGAGGGCACGTGTGAGGCTGGACCGGCAACCGGAGCCTCCAGGCCTGTGTACACATCTGTACGGGGCGCCCTGTCAACAGGCCTGCTTTTGGGCCAGCCCCACCCCAGGCCTGCTGTGAGCCAGGCCTGGGCCAGACCCATCTGTGCCCTCCAGAAGCAGAGTAAACAGTGACAAGCAGGAAGGACTCAAGCCAGGGCAACGACTTGCAGCCCTGCCAGGAGGTGGCCCTCCCACTGAGCCAGACAGGAGTCCCAGCCTACAAACACCTGCCTGTGGGAAGTGCCCTGCAGCGCTGAGGGACCAGAGGCCTGGGAGGGAGCGGACAGTCCCCTGGGGCCTCAGGGCTGACTGAGGGACTGCAGAGGCAACAAGGCGGGGTGTGTGAGGGGGAGGCAGCCTGGTGAAGCTGCAGAGGTAAAGGGAGCCAGGCAGAGACTCAGGAAGTGACCTCAAGGGTGCTGTGCCCCCAGTGCACACAGCAGGCACCCAACACACATGGGGGACAGCGCATCCATAGGGCCCACTCTGATCTGGGACTCGGGACACGGGGAGGGAGCCCCGCACCTGCCCCTACGCTGCACATACCAGGGCTCATGGCCGCACGGTAGCTGCCCACCATCCTGGCACAGGCCACCTCCATGGTGAGCGCCGGCTTGCGCTCGGACACGAAGACACTGCGCAGCAGGCGGGCCAGCTCGGGCAGCCGCTCGAGCCGCTGCAGCCGCTGCTCCTGCTCCGGGCACCGCGTCATCTGTGCCAGCTGCTTCTGCGCCTCCTTGGCCCGAATCTGCAGGGAGCATGGGGAGTGGTCAGTGGTCAGCTGGCCCACAGCTCCCCCCCCCGCCACCAGGAACCAGAATACTCACCCGCTCCAGCAGGGCCTGGGACACCCCCTTCAGGGCGGCGGGTGGGGTGGCCTGCGGGCTGGCCGGCAGTGCTAGGCTGGGGGATCTGGGGCTGCCGGGCTCTCCTGTGCGCAGGGCCAGGTCACTCAAGGCCTTTTCCATCTGGGGCAGATCAGAGAGAAAAGGTCAAAAGAGACCTCCCCCAGCCCAGCCACAGGCCCATCTGCATGGACTCCCCTCCCAGGAGTCCCTATCTGTCCAACCCAAGCTCACCCAGTGCATCGGGGCCTGTGGGCATCACCCCAGGGCAGAGCCTGCCAGTGGGCGTCACATCCCGCTACCCCTGAAGCCCATGGTGGGGGATAGGGCCTGTCAGGTGCCCAGCTGCTGGGGGCCAGCCTCACCCTAGGCGACATCAGGCTGCGGGCACGGGCCAGCACCTCCTGGGCGGTGGCCAGCTTCTCCGTGGTGGGCGGCTGGGGCAGCTCCGCCGGCTCGATGTCAGGCACTTCGTCCACGTTGAAGCGGGGGTGCCAGCGCATGAGCTGGTCCTCGGGCACCGCCATAGGGGGGCTCAGGGAAGCCAGGAAGGCCTGTGCGAGAAACAGGGTTGCCAGTGACCCTGGGCACATTTGTTGGGGGGGGCGGGGCTGTCTGGGTGACCTCAGGAAGGTCACTTCACCTCTAGGGGCCCCAGGAGCTCAGCTGGGCTGAGGGCGTGACTTAAGAGCACCCACTGAACTCACCACGTGCCTCCCAAGACCTGAGGCTGCAGCCCCGAGCCCCCCGTCCCTCAACTGGGAGCCAGGGCCAGGGTCCCCGGCCAGCCCCTCACCCACTCATTTGTGAGATGGCCACGGAGACTGGTTAAGAGGACTCGAGGACTCGGCCTCTCGAGGGGGGCCCGTTCCCTGCTGGGTAAGAGAGGGCTGTGACGGGAGAGAGGGTGCAAGTACTGAAGGAGGGGACAGAGAGCAGGCCCAGTGCCAGGCTGCTCTGGGAGAACGCCTGGTACCACAGGGACCCAGCTGGTCATCCCACGGCTGCCCGCTCACCCTGTGGTGCTCCCGGACACGCTCCACCAGATTCTGGCTGAAGACCTGCCGCCGCTGCAGGAGGCGAGAGGCCGTGAGCTGGGGGGCCGTGCCTCCAGCCTCTGTGGGAAGAGTCCAGGCCTGAGCCCCGGGGCCAGGTCCGCCCAGTCACCCAGCAACAACCATGGTCTCAGATGAGGCCCAGCGCCCAACGCCTCACACCCATGCTCAAGACCACGCAGGGTCGGGGCCGGCCCCGTGGCCGAGTGGTTCAGTTTGCGCACTCCACTTCAGCGGCCCAGGGCTTCGCTGGTTCAGATCCTGGGCACGGACATGGCACCATTTATCAGGCCATGCTGAGGCGGCATCCCACATGCCACAACTAGAAGGAACCACAGCTGAAATATACAACTATGTACTGGGGGGATTTGGGGAGAAAGAGCAGGAAAAAAAAAAGAAAGAGCGCACAGGGTCACAGGTGGGGAACTGAGGCTCAGAGACGAGGAGACTCAGCCACAGCGCACAGCGCACTCACCCTGGTCCAGCAGCGGCTCGATGGTGAGCTGATAATCAGACTTCTTGACCCCGTCCCTGAAGGTGGGGACATCGCGTTCCTGGCGGAAGCGGTAGGAGGCAGGATACACAGTTTTGATCTGGCCCACGTTGCGCTCCTCAAAGCGCCTACGGGACGAGCGGGCCAGGGTCAGAGAACCGGGCAGGGCGCAGACTGCGCAGTCAGGCGAGCCGCCCCCCGACGAGCCCGCTCACTTGCGCATCATGTCCTGGACGCCCTGCTTGACCTTGGCGAAGGTTACAGTCTCAGAGCGGTTGTAGAGCATGCCCACGATGGTGTCCATGCTGCGGAACATCTCGGCCAACACCTGGTACTTGTAGGGCAGCACGAGGCCAGGGGGCCCAGGCTGGGCCAGGGCGTGGAAGCGCTGGTAGGCAGGCGCCTTCTCTCCACTGCTGGGGCGGGGCAGGGGGAGCCAGGCTTGAGAGGAGCACCAGACCCACCCCCACGACACACTGCAGTTTGCAAAGCCTGCACACTTACCACCTCCCCATCACAAGCACTGTCGGGGACAGAGTGCTTCAAGCCAGCCCTGCCATGTCCTGCCCATCACCCAGGGAGGTCCCTGGGCACCCCCAGCCCTGGCTTCCTTATCTCCAAGAGGCACATGGCGGCAAATCCCCAATAGCCACCGGCTGTGGATATCATTCGAAATTCACAAGGGCCCACTGAGGAACTGGCGTCCTCTTACAGATGGAGCTGGAGGGCGCATAGGCAGCGAGCGGCAGAGCTGGGAGCTGAGCTCTGTCCACTGCGCTGACTCCCTGTTAGGAGCAACCCCCCGCCCTCTGCCCAGTCCTGCCCCTGCCAGGCCTCCCATCAGCCTACACTTTCCCAGGGGCCCTGACCACCCACCCAGGACTCACCATGGCCCCACTGGGGGCCCCTCGGCCTCCGGTGCGCTGGGTTCTTCAGCATCCTTCCTCTGGGCACTTGTCCTCAGCTCCTGGACCCGTGTCCCCAGCTCCCGTGCCCGCCGCAGGCACGACTTGAGCTCAGAGAAGGTGACCTTCGAGGGGACCTGTGGACACAGGGTGCTGTCAGCCAGCTGGTCACCCCCATGCCACTCCACCTCCCTGGCCTTTGTCCAGCCTCCTCACCTTGCCCTCCTCGGATGCTAAGCAGGACGGCGGACCTGCCGAGGCGGCGGCCTTCTTTGTCTTCTTGCTGGGAGAAGAGTGCTCTGGGGAGTCATGGGCAGCCGGGGACCTGGGGCCAGACACCTGGTGGGAAGGACCCCCAAGGTGAAGGACCCGGGGGACTACAGGGTGCCCCCAGCGCTGCAGAAAGAGGCCTTCTGCTTCCCTCGGCTAACCAGAACACGCTGCTGGAGCCCGGGCTCGGCTCCCTGTCGGGCAGGGCTTTGCTGACGTCAGCGGGAGGGCCTGGCACACCCACTCGTTTGTTCTGGGGACAGTCGCCCACGCTGACCCCTGACCCAGCCTTGCCGACGAGCCGCATTCCCCGGCCCCTCCGGCATCGGTGAGACGCGCGGCTCCCTGGAAGTCCTCTCCAGCCGAGCCCCTGCGGGGGCCGACAGCACCGCCACCGGGTCCCATGACCCGGCCCCAGACCCTCCCCGGACTGTCTCCCCGCCCAGCCCGGCGCGGCCCTCCTGCCGGGGCCCCGTCACCGCCGCACCGCCCGGCCTCAGTCTCCCCGCCGGGCCCGGGGCGCGCTCACCTCCTCGGCCGGCAGCTGCAGCCTCCTGCGCGCGGGCGGCGCGGACTCGCGGCACGGGGGCTCGGCGGGCGGGCGGGCGCGCTTGCGGCTGCCTGGGGCCGGGGCAGGGGCGCGGGCCGCGGGCTTGGCGGGGCTCGGGGTGCGCCAGGCCGGCTTGGCCCGCGACGGCGCAGCGCAGGGCCCGGGGCGGCGGCGCGCGAAGAAGTCGGTGACGCGGCGCTGCGCCATGGCGGGGCCGGACGGGACGGGACGGGACCTGCCGGCGGGACGGCGGGCGGAAGTGGTGCCGCGGTTCCCGCCGATTTTCGCGCCACAACCAAGCCCCGCCCCGCCGCGGGCAGACGCGGAGGCGGGACACGGACGCCCCGGGCGCATGCGCGCTGGCGCTCTCGCGCTGTGCCGGCCGTGCGCATGCGCCGCAGCGCGGTCTCTCGGCCGGCCTACGGCCGTCCACGGTCTGCCCCAGGTGCTGCGGTCCCGCGGGGTGTGCGCGGCCGGCGCGGACGGCGGGGTGGGCGCCACGCGAGACGAAACGGGGTGTTTAACAGAAAGATGCTGAGGTGCTTCCAGCGTAAATTTACAGCGTGATGAAACGCGAGCACCCCGCTGCGCAGGCGCGCTAGGGCGGGAGGGCGGGGCCGCGCACGTGACCTGGGGCCTGCCGCCCCCGCGGTGCAGACGGGGAAACTGAGGTTGGGGCGCTGCCTGCTTTTCCGAAGTCACCCGGCGCGGGGCCGGGGCCTGACCGAACTGGGGCGGGGAATACACCTGGGAAAGAAAAATGTCCTGGAATTAGGCGAATTACTAAAACCACTGAGTTGTACACAGTTTTTAAAGGTGAACTTTATGATACATGAGCTATATCTCCATCGAGCTATTATTTTTTTTAAAAAAAAGGGTTGCCTTCAAAATGGCTAAATTGAAGAGAAGTGCTGGTTCTTAAAGCGTAAAGCTTGTGTTGTCTGGACAGTGGAGGCGCTGGCGCTAGAATTCGCGCGGGGAATGCGGTCCGTCCGGTCCTGCGTCTGCAGGTCGGGAGGAGGAGCAGTCACAGGGTTGTCTCGGGATGAGGTGCGGTCTGAGAGGGGCTTCACTTTTCCATCTTCTCCAAGTTTTCCGTAAAGAGCCTGAACTGTGCCTATAAAAAAAAAGAAGCTAAAGGAACTGAAACGTCGGCTGGGTGATGCCATGGTACCTGCAAAATGACAAGAAAGTTGGGGGTCGCCGCCGCCGCTGGGGGAGGCCCCGAGTGTCCCGTGTGTAATAAAGGGGTCGGCAACTAGACCTGCATCATGTAGGCACCGGCGGCGCGTGGTTAGCGGGCCGCAATCAGTGCAGGAGGCTGTGGCTGGCGCTCTTAAGGCGACGCCCTGTTACAGTTCTGTTTTAGTCTGTTTGCTCTGGGACATCGTGTAAAATTTCTCTTTTTTTTTAAAAGATTGGTATCTGAGCTAGCAACTGTTGCCAATCTTCTTTTTTTTTTCCTGCTTTTTCTCCCCAAATCCCCTCAGTACACAGTTGTGTATTTTAGTTGTGGGTCCTTCTAGTTGTGGCATGTGGGACGCCGCCTCAGCATGGCCTGATGAGCGGTGCCATGTCCGTGCCCAGGATCCGAACCAGCGAAACCCTGGGCCGCTGAAGCAGAGCACAGGAACTTAACCACTCAGCCCTGGGCCGGCCCAAATTTCTTAGTCAAAACAGTGGCTGGGGAGCCGACCCAGTGGCACAGCGGTTAAGTGTGCATGGTCCGCTTCTCAGCGGCCTGAGGTTCGCAGGCCCGGATCCCAGGTGAGGACATGGCACCACTTGGCAAAAAGCCATGCTGTGGTAGGCATCTTACGTATAAAGTAGAGGAAGGTGGGCATGGATGTTAGCTCAGGGCCAATCTTCTTCAGCAAAAAGAGGAGGACTGGCAGTAGTTAGCTCAGGGCTAATCCTCCTCCAAAAAAAAAAAAAACAGTGGCTGGGGGTTAGAGGCAGAAACTGACCTGCATCAAAGTGGAACACTCCGAAGCCAAGCGTTGCTGTGCATTAAAGAGAGGAAGCTCATAGGATTCTATGTCTGTAATGGGGCATAAATTACAGGCACAGTCTCTTCCTAAGGGGACCCTGTCAATCTTTTGGCTCATAGCTGCTCATCAGGAGGGTGAGAGCTGTCTTCTCTCCCAGCGACAAAACAGCTCCCCACTCTCAGTTTCACGTTTCGAAATAAACACCTGGTCTCAGAAAGGTAGAGGCAGCTGAGCCGACCTCAAGTGACTGTTCAGTGTCAGGCTTCTGGCCGGCTGTCTGGCCCAGCCTCTGCCCTCTGCAGATAAGCAGGTGGGGAGGATGCGGCCAGGAGGCCTCCCCAGCGCCTCCAAACGCTGAGCAGACTCCACCAGCATTTTTGTTGGTCTTGCCGCCTGCCCACCCTCCATCCTGGAACCACAGAAGCTGTGCTGGGCTCTTGCCCCCCCAGGGCTGTGTGAGGGGCTGGAGGCAGGCCCCAGGGTCATGAGAAATCCAGAGAGACCACCTCAGGGGGCCGTCCCCCTCTGCCATCACACATGGTGTGACCCCTCAAGGGGACTCCTGGAAAGGAAGGAGGTGAGCACGGGTGGTTATTGTGTCGGCCAGCCCTGGGGCGTGAGCCCGGAGGCAGAAACGGGCCCTAGCAAGCCCTGAATGACTCCGGGGATGAGCTGAATCCTAAAAGGACCGTTCACCTGGGTCTTGTAGAGTCCAGAACGGAAGGTGAAATGTGCCTGCCCCGTGTGGGATGAGGGGCGAGGTTTCAGAAGCCTTGTGAGTCTGGGGACCTAAGGACGTGGTCTGCAGTCACTGCTCAACCAGCCAGTGGGAAGGGGGCTGCCACACAGCAGGGGCCTCAGCCCGCTCCAGCGCTCTTCCCCTGTCCGTGCGGTGGCACAGGGTCTGGCTGGTCCACTGCCACGTATTTTTAATGTCACCCCATGAGAGGAGGCCTTGGGGTGACTTCAGCCTTGGGAGCGGCTCCTTCTCAGAAAATTGCCCGGCCCACCTCCGATGACGGAGTTCAGCCACTGCTGCACACGTTGTGACCCCCGCCTCACCATCACCGCTGGTTAGACCAGAGGCGCACAGCAAGCCAGGCAGGTCCTCTTCTGGGACCCAGACTCGAGTTGGCATCAACGCTCCGCCTCCTCTGGTTGCGGGAAGTAAGATGGAGCAGGCTGGCCACTGTCCACCATGTGTGTGGAGACAGAGCAATGAAGGCCATGTGGCCCCAGGGACAGACAGCCAGACACAGCAGCTAACTCAAATGATTTGTAATGGTTTTCGATTTGGTCTCAATTTTCAACTTTACAACGTAGCCTTGATTCCTTCCCATACATTTGCTTCTTTTTCTCTTTCTCTCAACCCAAGGAGCCTTGATTAAAGCATGGTCACAAAGACTGATCCATATGAGGCAGCATTAATAAAAGTATAGAGTCTAGAATAAGGGAGGTGAAAGCCCTTCTCTGCTCTGTTCTGCTCAGTTTCCACCTGAAGTGTCATGTTGGCTTACAGATATAGAACGCTAAGAGGATATAGCCTGGCTGGAATGCCTTGAGGGGAGAGAGACCAGATCAGAAGGGGCTAGAATACTGTCCGTGATGTTTACCCTGGAGAAACTTGGAGACTGGGGACTGCGCCTTCATTCATGTGATGGACCAGTATTTATTGAGTGCCCACTGGGAGCCTGGTTGGGCAGCCAGGGCCCACTACGCACAAGGTTGAGAACAAAACAGGTGCAGCCCCTGCTCTCAAGGAGCTCACATTCTAGTGGAGAGAGAAAAAAATTATTTAAAAAATAATAATTTCAACTGAAGAAAATAAAACCCAGCTGTGGGATTGAATGACTGGGGAGCCGCTTTAGATCTGGGGGGTCGGGGAGGCTCTTGGAGGAGATGACATGTGAGCTGAGACCTGAATGGCAAGAAGGAGCTGCCATGGCAAGATCTGAGGAAAGAATCAGAGCAGAGGAACCGTGTGTGCAAAGGCCCTGCGGCAGAAACAGCAATAGAAAGATGGCTTGGTGGCTGGAGCAGATTGAGGGAGGTGGGAAGGCAGGCCCAATCACATAGGACCTTAAACGCCACAAGAGGAATATGGTTTTATTCCATAAAACCTGACACATAGTAGAAAATATTAAATCAGTGAATGAATAATCAGGGCTGTGCCTTCAATTAACTCATTTCTGTCACAATTGTAAGCACCCAAACATTTGCTGAATATCTGTGGCCCCGAAGAGGTGTGCTGGTTCTCTACTGCTGCGTGACAAGTCGCCCCAAAGCTTAGCAGCTTAGAGCAGCAATGGTCATCAGTTATCTTGCGTGGCCTCTGTGGCTCAGATTCAGGACAGGCTGAGCTGGCAGCTCTGGCTGGGGCCTCCTGTTGCTGCGGTCAGAAGGCGATGGGCTGGGGCAGCCTAGAAGGCTCCATCCCTCACGTGCCACCAGGAGAAGGGATTCCAGCACCGAATCTTAGCAGCCAGAGCATGAGTGCTTACCCCGTGCCAGGTAGGGTCCTGACATCTCCACATGTTGATGCGTCTGGTCCACACAGCCAGCCACCTAGGACATAGGTGCTATGAATATGCTCATTTCATGGACGAGGGAATCAAGGCCAGAGAGGTTGAACCACTTGCTTCAGGCTGCACAGCCTGTGTGGCCAAGCTGCCCCTCTGGGCCAGGCCAGAGCCCATCTGGGGTGGAGCAAGTTGGCTCTCCCTCACACCAACTCCTGGAAAGGCTGGTTGGCTTCACCTCCTTGCAAGCAGGGCCTGTCCTGGGCCTGGCACAGGGTCGGCACTCAGTAGCCGTGGGATGCCCTAAACTGCTGACCCGGAGGCTGGCCCGTGGGACTGCCGCCGTCTCTGGTGGGCTTTTCCCGCGGACCTCAGGCCCAGCTCCGCCTCGCGGTGGTGCGCAGCGGCACCTTAAGGCCTTGGGAATCTGGCGCTTCCCACGCGTTCTGTCGCTGCGCCCTGGGCCCAGGCAGCGTCCTCCCTGCCTGGACAGGTGAAGTCCTCCTCACCGTGTCCCTGTGGTCACCTCACGGGGCTGTCCTGTAGTTTTAGAGCACATTTACTGCGGTTTCATTGTTGTGACATGTGACAGACACACAGGCGTAGTGCGCAGTCTGCGTTTGAATGCCCCCAGAAGCAGACCCTGGTGCAAGGATTTGGGGCAAATCATTTATTTGGGAGATGGTCCCAGGAAGTAGGGAGTGGGGAAGTAAGACAGGGCGGGCGGGAGCCGATAAAAGGCGTGTTCACGAGCAGGTGACCGCCAAGGGTGACTGCCGAGGGTGACCGGGGCCCCATCCCTTCGGGGACCTCTGGGGGACACAGCCAAACACTCTCAGCACTGTCCCTCCTGGACCAAGGAAGCCGGGAGTTCACGCACCGACTCCATCCTCCCGGGGTGGGGCTGCTCCCAGGGGCCTTGAGCATCACCCCCGCCCCCAGCCCACTACGTGAGTCAGGACTGCTCCACCCTCAGGCAGAGAGACCCAGGAAGCTGTCCGCAGAGATGGAAACTGGCTGCAGCGACCTTTGGATTAGGCCGAGGGGCCTGGGGGGCTGCACAAGTGTCTGCTGCACACACACGTCCGTGTCTACACAGGACCACGTGTGTCCAGCAGAGCAGTTCTCAAAAGTGGGCCGTGGCCGTGGCCGTGGCCGAGTGGTTAAAGTTCCCGTGCGCTCTGCTTCGGCAGCCCAGGTTCACGAGTTCGCATCCTGGCACAGACTGACTCCACTCACCAGCCGTGCTGTGGGGACATCCCACATGCAAAGTGGAGGAGGACTGGCACAGATGTGAGCCCAGGGCTGATCTTCCTCAGGCAAAAAGAAAAGAAAAGAAAAGAAAGAGGAAGATTGGCGACGGATGTTAGCTCAGGGTGAAGCTCCCTCACCAAAAAAAACAGGTAGGGCGTGGGGTCAAAACTATTTTCATAAACTTATCAAAGAAGAATGTCCTCAGCTATCTGGAGAGGCTGTTGAAATACTCCCCTCCTGGCTACGTCTCTGTGCAAGACCAGATTTTCTTCACACGCTTCAACCCAGATGACTCATCTGGCTTCCAGGGCCTGGAGTGGCTGTGAGGACCCAGCTGTCTCCTATTAAGCCAGACCTTAAAGAGACTGGCAAAAAGTTAACAAATGCCACTCTTCTCACTAAAATTTTTTGTCTTGGAAAATACAGTTAGTTTTCATTAAAAAAATACCTGAGGGGGCCGGACCTGTGGCCAAGTGGTTAAAATTCTGCGTGTGCCACTTCAGCAGCCCAGGTTTGTGGGTTCGCATCCTGGGTGCAGACTGACTCCACCATCAGCCATGCTCTGGGGACATCCCACATGCAAAGTAGAGGAAGACTGGCACAGATGTGAGCTCAGGGCCAATCTTCCTCAAGCAAAAAGAAAAAAAAAAGAATTGGCAATGGATGATAGCTCAGGGTGAATCTTCCTCACACACACACACACACACACATATATATGTTATGGGTTTACTACTGTTATTTTTAATGATTTAATATATGACTGTTTTTAAAAGTTTTAGTTTTAATTTCTAATATGGTGAATGTTGATAGATATAGCCCACATCAACAAAAGCCCTGAGGGTCCTCAGTAGTTTTTAGGCGTGTACACGACATGGAGCAGAGCTGGAGTCTGGATTCAGGAACTCTGACTTGAAATGAGGAGGAGTGCGGGCAAATGCCAGGACCTGCAGTCAAACAGCCCACGTGGAATCTGGCTGTGTGACTCCACGCAGGGGCTGTACCTCTCTGAGCCTCAGTCTTCTCATCTATAACAAGGAGTGATCATACTTGGCTCATGAGGAGCTTGTGAGGATTAACTGTGGGTAAAGTGCTTAGCACAATGCTGGGACCAAAGCCAGTGAAAATAGGTGGGGCTCGTCATCATCACCACCATCATCACCACCATCACTGTCATCATTATCACCACCATCATCACCATCATCACCATCACCACCATCACCATCACCGCCATCGTCATTCATTATTTTAACCACATTCCAAAAAATGATTAGAGTTTCAGCAGATTCTGAGTTTGGACCTGTCAGTCTGCCTCCTCAATGCATGCATGACATAAATGGCCGCTTCTCAACTGTGGTATCCTGGTGCCATTTGCACACAACGACTACCACCCAGGGAGGTGCAGTGCCTTACTGTTTTCAAAGCAATTTCACAAAACAGTAATAGCTGGCCTCTCTCACATGGCTGTATGCAGGCCCTGTTCCCTGTGGTCGGAATCGTATCTATGCACACTCAGAGCAAACCTACCACCCCATTTTTGGGTGAGGAAGCTGAAACTCGCAGGCCACAGAGCTGGTGCACCAGGGGCCAGCTCTGCACCCCCACCTCCAGCTCTCAGTCAGCCACTCTTCCTTCCCCAGAAACCAGAGAGGAGCCAGAGACTAATGGTGGAATTCAGGCTTTCGGGGATCCCCTGGGCCCTGCTGAGAGCCAGTCATCTGCAGCCCGGGGGCAAGTTTCATAGTCTTGGCTTATCACGCAAGGTCCGCGGCCAGGTCTGGAGGCGGCTCTCCCCTTTGATGAAGGCATTTGGGTCTCAGCCAGGATCCATCTGCACTTTGGCTCACTGTCCACTGGACAGCCTTGGACCATTATGGGATGGGACCAAGCAGGAGAGTGGAGAAGTGCTGCTGCCCACATGCTGAATGACTTGGAAGTCTCCTCTCATCTGCAAGCCTTAAGTTTCCTCATCTGTATCTGCGAACCTCAGTGGAAGCCGCTCTCAGGCGGGCTGCTGTGAGAGTCCTAGGAGAGTGAACAGAGCCTCAAACTCCCGTGTGATAATGATGACCACCATCCCCGCACGCGTGGTCCCAGAGAGCACCAGGGTGTGGCGGGGCGCACGCTCTGGATCCATGTCTGAGCATCTAGGGCAGCGCCATCCAGTGTGTGCGGGAGCCGCAAGTGTGATTTACAATTTCTGGCAGCTGCATTAAAAAGTGAGAAGAAGCAGGTGACTGCAATTTTAATAATGTATTTGTATTTCACCCATTATATCCAAGATATTATCATTTCAACACATGATCAGTATAAAATATACTAATTAGGGGCTGGGCCAGTAGCGCAGTGGTTAAGTTTGCATGCTTTATTTCAGCAGCCCGGGGTCCACCGGTTTGGATCCCGGGTGCGGACCTACACACCACTTGTCAAGCCATGCTGTGGCAGACATCCTACATATAAAATAGAGGAAGGTGGGCACAGATGTTAGTTCAGGGCCAGTCTTCCTCAGCAAAAAGAGGAGGATTGGTGGCAGATGTTAGCTCAGGGCTCATCTTCCTCAAAAAAAAAAACACACCCACATACTAATTAGACATTTCACATTCTTTTCCTCATCACCATCACCGGTACGAGGTGATAGTACTGATCACACTAAGTGTAGTGTGTAATTTACACTTACAGCACATCTCAATTTGGAGATTGTCATGGAAATATTTGATCTTTACTTAGACTTCAGGACATTCATAGTTGGAACCCTGGACTCCGGTGCCCAAGTTGATCTGAATAGATGTAAAAATTTTCTGGTAACTGCAGAGAGTGTTTAAAATTAATTGAAAGTCAATACAGGTGCAGGCCCAGTTCTCGGTGGCCCTGCCCCAGTCCGCAGGGGACACTCCAGACAGCCCAGGGGCACGGCCTGGGAGGGGAGCAGGGTGGGCGTTCCTTCCACAGCAGGCACCCGCAACAGGAGGCCGGACACATGGGAAAGACGGTGCGAGAGCCCCACAGCCGCAGGAAGGCGCCCTTGGAGACGGGACAGAAGACCTCGAGCCCCCAGCCCTACCAGCCCGTGAACGCGGATCCGCGAGGGCAGAGCAGCGGCGCAGCCTGGCGCTGTCAATCATGCGGCGGCGGGAGGCGGGGGCACGGGGGCGGGGCTTAGTGCCCAGAGGGGCGGGGCGAGGCTCGCGGACGGGGCGTGGCCCGAGGAGGGGGCGGAGCTAGTGTGGCCGCGGGGCGGGGCTCGAGAGGAGGCGTAGCGGGGGGGGGGGCTTGATCACTAGGGGCGGGGCTCCAGGGGCGGGGCGGGGCTCGCAGGGGCGAGGTCGGGCGCGGCGGAGTGCCCGAGGAGAGTGGGGCTGGGGGCGGGGCTCGGGAGGAGGCGTGGCCGTGGGCGGGACCGTGTGCTCGCGAGAGGCGGGGCTAGAGGCGGAGGGGCGGGGCCGGGATGAGCAGGGGCGTGCGGGCGGGGCCGTGCGCAGAGCAGGGAAGCTTCCACGGGCTCTCGAGTTCCAACTTCCCAGACAGACAGGCGCAGCCGCGGCGCTGGCCTCTGGGGGCTCACCCCGGGTCACCCCGGGTCGCTGCAGCCCGAGGGCTCCGCCAGGCCGGGCTCGTCCGCAGGCACGGGGCCGCCTGCCCCACACCTGCTGCCCTCCCTGGCACAGCTGGCCGCAGAGGTGGCTCCTCCGTAGGAGGTGGCAAGACTCCTCCATGACTGTCAGAGCCCAAGGGAGAATGCCTGGAGCCGCATGGATAACCTAAGAAATAATGCATAGGCCGGCCAAGACGCAGGGGCTTGTTCTGGAACCACCCCAGCCTCCGCCAGGCCCCTGTAGGTGAGGGTGCGCGTCTGCCCTTCTAAGAGGCGCCCCTCGTGACTGTCGCCGTGGCCCATGGGCTACGCTTGAGGGACTGTACCTGTCCCTCCTTTAACAATGACTTTGAAGGGCTTGCCACAAGCCACTCCAGATCCAGGGTGAGATCCATGTGTCCTGCATCCCAGGAGTTCATAGCCTGGCAGAATCCAAGGTTAGTTCAGTCCCTAAGAGGTCAGGCTCTGGAGTGAGACGATCGTCCATTTGGCAGTATTAACTGAGCTCCCACTATGCGCTGGGCACTGTGCTGAGAGCCCAGCGGACCACGGCAAGCGTCCAGTGGGGTATCACACCTTAAACAGGCCTGTGAAGTGAACTCCCCCTGGGAGAGCCTCACCCGGCGAGGCAGACTGGGTGGGAGCAGCATGTCCACTGCAACCTGAAGCTGCAGAGGAGCTGCACGGAGCAGCTCTTCGGAAGCCGGGGCAGAAGCCAGGGGCCTGGCGTCCGGCAGTGAGACCGATGTGTGGATGGGAGAGGGCGTGCAAGGTGTTTTCAGCCTCAGAGAGAAAAGACTGTCCTGGCTGGGAAGCAAGCCTGAATGGAACCAGGATCCAGAGAGAGGCTGATGTGGTTGCCTGGGCAGAAGCCTCTGGCGTTTGGGTTAGCGGTGGGGGTAGACTCAGGATGACGTCAGATGCTGGCTGGTCAACAGACCTGCATGTGTGGTCATGGGCACGGGAGCACTCTTAACACGAGGGCGTCATGAGGGTCAGTGGGGCAAGCCTGCGGTGTGCCTGCCTTGAGGGCAGAGCTCAAGGACCAACAACTGACTGGCCATCAGGAATGGTGGCAGAGCCTGATGGTCCACGTACGAGTCGAGGAAGGCCCAGACCGGGGGCTTCACGAGTTGAAGGGAGGGGCAGTCTAACCTGCGGCCAGGGTGGGAGTGGTCACTAGACCACGAAGGCCTTTGACTTCCTCCTGAGGCTGGTGGGGAGGGAAGCAGAGGACAGATCCATGTTAACAGGAGCCCGTTGGTTGCTGTGGGGAGGACTGAGTGGGGCAGGAGGCTTGGAGGAGGCGAGGCCATGGCTGCAGTGGCTGAGAGAGGATGGCAGTGGGAAGGGAAGGGTGAGCAAAGGCCTGCAGGGCGGCAGGTGACCGGCATGGGGCCTTGAGTAGCTCCACTCCTTCTCGGTTCACTTTGTTTGAGCCCAGCCTGTGGTGAGGAGGTGGGGACCTCAGGATGGGAACAGGGAAAGGGGAGGTCCCACGGCCTTGACCTGTGAGGGGCAGAGCCAGCAAGGAGCCCCGAGGTCTGAGGAGAGAACCATTCACCCCTCAGCCCCCTGGACGCTGACTGGCTTGTGGGCGGAGCTGCAAACCCATGTGCTCTGAGGAGGATGGAGGAGGCAACTTTTCCAGAGAGCACAACTCTGCTTTGCCCCTGGGTCGAGGCCTCTCTTTGTAAAGGTCACTTCAAATAGTGATCGATCCCCTATGTTGGGAGGCCTGGCTTATTTCTTTCTGTAAGAGGACCAGGATGCTTTCCAAGCAAACCTCCTCTGGACAGTCGGGTTCCACAGCTGCGATGTCGAGGTTGTGCGGGGTGCTCAGCTCGCAGGCGGCTCTGACTCTTGGCGAGCCTGCCCGTGACTCTGCCACAGTTAAAGACCAGCTCCGTGCCAAGGCCAGTCAGTGAGGTCGGGAGGCTCAGAGGAACCAGAGAGGAGGCTGCTAATGAGTGGGGGATCGCGTGGTCAGTGTGTCTGTGGGGAGCACTGCCCTGGGCGGGGGTGGGGCCAGGGGCTCCTGGCTGTAGGTCTGCCCCGTCCGCAGACCAAGCCCTGTTGGGACTGCCTCAGAACTCACATACGTGTTCTTGGCGGGGGCTCTTTGCACCTGGACCGCCAGAAAGCAGATCCTGGGGCGAGGTCTGGTGTAGGATTTCGCTGGGTGAGCACTGCAGGGAGTGAGGGGTAAGAGGGCGTGAAGGGGACGGAGGAGCCAGTGGATGACCGTCCCTGAAAAAGCCAAGCAGATCACATCTCAGGACTGTCCAGGGGAGAAAGGAGAAGAGTTTTTCCACTGGCTCCCATGGGTCAAAGGTCAGCTGTGCTCCCTTTCTGCATTGTGCACATGTGGACACGGTCAGGGTCAGGGGTCACAGAGCTCTGGGCAGGAGGCAGCAGGAGGGTGGGCATGGGAGGGCACTGCCAAGGGTGGGGGCCTGTGTGACCTCACTGTATATGGCCACACTGAGCTGGTTGCTTGGCAGCCACTGTCAGTGGTCAGCCCTTCGAAATGGCATCTGATAAAGGCACTGGCCTCGCACCCACTCTGGAGGGCTGGGTGGCCCCAGGAGTGCAGTGTCACCTGAGACAGAGCCCTGGAGAGCCCCCAGGCTTGTGGCCCCAGGTGGTTACCCCCTGAGAGATCAGGGCTGTCACAGAGAGATGCTGGAGGCACCTGGGGCAGCCACGGCAGAGCATGGTATTGCCTGGGCAGTCAGGAGGGCTGGCAGATCAGGGACTTCAGAGGTGTTCCCAAAGAATGAGGGGAAGTTTGCAGAGAAGGTAGGGGGATGGCATTCCAGCAGGGTGTGACAGAGAGCAAGACACTGGCGATTTCAGCAGCCCTACGTGGTTGGCGCAGGTGTGCAGGGGATGGGGCAATGTGGTGGGTGGCCACAGCACCGGAACAGGGTGCCAAGACCCTAGGGGTGGCTGGGGCTGACAAAGACCATGAGGAGAGGGGTGAAGTGGTCAGGCTCCCTGTGCCTACCTGCCTCGGGCGTGATGCTCAGAGCCTCCTGTCTCCCTCCTCTGCTCCCAGCCAGGGGCCCCCAGGCAGGAGGGGATGCTCTTCCACCTGCTCCTCCTCGCCAGTGCTCTGCTCCGGCAAGCTGGGGCCTGCTGCCCACTGTCCACCTGCGACTGGCAAGGGACACTTTCCTTCCTTCCCTGAGCCTGAGCGAGTGGGCAAGCGACTTCCATCAGCAGGACCCCCGCCAGGAGCCAGTGATCAGTTTCATGCCAGTGACATTAAGGAAAACCAGTAGTACTGATGGGCCAGGATGGGCAACCAGCAGGAACCTGGAAAGGGCTCAGACTGAGGGGAGCGGGGGCTTTATCAGCGAGGCCTCCATTGTTGGGGAGCTTCCTGCAACTGAGGAAGGCGCAGGGTGTGCCCGGCCCTGCTCCACCCTGAGCTGACCTGGCAGCTCCAAGCCCAGCAGTGTGGGCAGGGAAAGGGCAGGCCCAGGGGGCAGCCAAGTTTGCACATAGGCTGCGCATTCCTCTTTCAGCTCCCACCAGGCCCCCAGGAGAGCCAGCCACTGTGGTGGGCCCAGATGCGAGGGTGGGTGAGTCAGCAAGGCTGGAGGAGGCCAGTGAGCACCGGGTCAGGGCTGCAGCTGCCCCGGAAGTCCTGGGTTTCTGTCCTGGCTTCCCTTGGGGTGTTGCTGGGGTGGTGAGATCTCGGGATTTCCCACGACGTGTTTCTTGGCTGCTGAGAAACAGGCGCATCCTCCCCCTCAGCGCCTAGCTCAGAGTGGCTGCGTGGGACTGGAAGGAATGAATCCTCCACACGGAGAGGCCCCATGAGTCCTCGCAGCCAGCCCAGGTTTTCCTGCTGTGGGTCTCCCTGCCTGAGCCCTCTCTCCAGCACCCCTGGGGGCGGCAGACGGTGGGTAGGTCATCCACAGACTGCCCTTGAGCTAGGCGCTTTCCTTCTCTGAGCTCAGTTGCTTCATGTGTTAGAAACCCTTGAGTATTATTGGTTTTCTTTTTTTTTTTTCCTGAGGAAGACTGAGCTAACATCTGTGCCAATCCTTCTCCACTTTATGTGTGAGTTGCCGCCACAGCATGGCTGATGAGTGGAGTAGGTCTGCACCCAGAATCCAAACCTGAGAACCTGGGTGCTGAAGCCGAACATGCAGAGCTTAACTGCTACGCCCCTGGTTTTCTCTAAAGCCATTGGTGCCCTGCTGACCCCTGGCCCCCAGATCCTAATCGATGGAGGAGGTGGTGGCCCATCTCATGCATCCTTCGCCTCTTTGCACATCATGCTGGGCACTGGCTGGAACGTGTGGATGAGCAGAGCCCAGGGTACCCTGAGGTTGGCCAAGCAGGAGGGACTCCCTAACTCTCACCAGACCAGGAGTTCCTCGCGTTTCCGTGCTGGCGTCAACCTGTTTCCTCTGTTCCTTCATTCACCTGCTTTGAGCAAGTATTGATGCTGGACATTTTTCACAGCCTTCCCCCCAATATAATCCTAAAAACCACCTGGACGGTGGAAATGATCCCATTTCCCAGGGAAGCCACAGTGCAGCCCACTCTCCCTGACCTGGCCTCTGCTCTTGACTGCCCCTGCCACACCCTCATCTTTGCCTCGACCCCACTGCTGCCAGCGACGGTCATCCTTCTGCTCCCTCTCAGGCAGAGCTGGAGAGGCAGCAGATGCTGACCTGGGCCAGGCTGTGGAGGGCAGAGCAGGGCCGTCAGTCTTAGCTGTGTGTGTCACCTCTCTGAAGTCCCTCACCTTTGCTTGCTCTGCTAGCCGGTCAGCCTCAGGGGACACTAGACATGATCAGGTTCATGGCCGCAGCTCCAGGCCGTGTCTGCTGCTCAGGGGCAGGCCATCAGCCCCTGCTCTCCTTTGGCCCTCCTGTCATCCTGTCCAGCCAGACCCCAGTTTTACTGCTGAGATGGGAGGAGGAAAACAAGCTTCTGAAAGTTGGGTTCCCATGGAAAATGCTGATTGATTTCTCATCGGGCCCCCTTTACCGGCAGCTCCCTCTCCGGGTGTGGGTGTGACTGCCGCCTGACTCCTTGTAGCCGTTTGTAAAGAGCTCCTGGCCGCAGGCACCTGTTGGCATGTTTCTGTGTAGTGGGTTCCAACTTCTAACCCTCCACCTCAGCCAGCCCCGAGGCCAGCAGGCAGGTTCCAGACCTGACCTGGAGGCATGGGTGCAGAGCCAAGCGCCACTGCTGACTCTGGTGCAGTTACGTCCTGCAGGAGACAGCTGAATGCTGGGCCTTCGGGCAGCAACAAAGCAGAGTCACCAGGCCAATTCTAGATTGGTGGCAGGTGGGTTGGAGGGGACAGTTTGACGGCCAGCCCTGTGCCCGGGTGGGACGTGTCCCTTACAAGAACCCTGGGATCTGCTGATGGGAGCAGGATGTGGGCTAACTCTCTGCTGGATCGATTCCTGTTCTCCGTTTCCAGGAAGGGGGGCCGGGGAAACTCAGTGGGAATGTACTCAGGGAAATAAACAAATAACTCGTCCAATCTCATCAGGTCTCTGGCCAGGAGTCAGGAAAACAATATTTGGAAGAAACAGACAACATCGTTGCCAATCTTCATCTTTTTGCTTGACAAAGATTGTCCCTGAGCATTTTAACCATTTTAAGTGTACAATTCAGTAGCATTAAGTACATTCACAGTGTTGTGTAACCACCACCATTTCCTGAACTTTCTCACCATCCCAAACAGAAACTCTATACCCATTAAGTAATAATTCCCCTTGCCTCCTCCTCTCAGCCCCTGGCAACCTCGAATTTACTTTCTATTTCTATGAGCTTGCCTTTTCTAGATGCTTTAGATAAGTGGACTCCTACCCTCTTTGTCCGTTTGTGTGTGACTTCTCTCACTGAGCACCATGCTTTCGAGGCTCCTCCACGCTGTAGCCTGTGTTGGTGCTTCACTCCTTTTTACAGCTGAACCACATTCCATGTATGGATGGACCACATTGTATCTGTTCAGCCATTTAGGTAGAGTCAAGCAACAATGATTATATTACCCTTGGGGACAAATTAAACCTGAGTCAGCAGGTCCCCTCAATGACACGCTTGCCCGGCCCCTCCTCTCTCCCTGGGGGACCTGGCCACTCTTGCTCATCCAAGACTAAATTACTATCTTAATCCACAATGAGGAGCCTCATAGGACCCCGAGCTGTGGGGTGGCAGGACAGAAGTGGCTTTGGACTTGGAATCAGGAAAGCTGGCCTCGAGGCCTGGCTTGTCCTTAGGCAATGACTTCCCCTTCTGGCTCCTGTGTTCTCATCTGCAAAGGGGGTCTGATTAGAACTGAACGGATTGGCTGGGCTGCGGAACAGGCTGGGCTCCCCGCTGCCTCCTGCCTGGCAAGTAGGCAGGTCAGGAAGTTCTTCTGAGAATCTGTCCCCACTGTGCTCATCTTAAATTTATTTTGTGAATAGACTGATACATGTATATAGCAAAAAATCAAAACGGCGCAAAAGAGTATTTCAGTATGCTCCCTCCCAGAGAAAGGGTCCGGGCAGGGGGCTTGTGGGCGGGCATGCTGCTTTCTCCCAGTTGTAATACTGTATCTTAGAGATTCTTTCATAGCGATGCTCGGGGAGTGCTGTATTCTCTTTAACAGCTGTGCAGCAGGATACACTGTAACTTATTTCGCAGCTCCTGTGGATGGACAGTTACTTTTTTTCCTAGTCTTTTGCTACTCACAATTCTTAGAGGAGCCGTTCGGCAGACCTGCAGGGCGGGTTCTCAGATTTCCCTGTCTCTGTGTAGCCGCTCTTTCAGGGCCAGACCACAGGGGAAGCACTGGGAGCTGTTGGAGCTGGGTGGGTCTGGGGGCTGCGGGCCCGGCCGGCCGCTCTAGGGCTCTCCTCCCCTCATCCCCATTCCCCAAATGCTCCTGCCTCCCCGCCCGCCTCCCCCGGCCCCCGCCCTTGCTCTTGGGAAAGAGTCTAAAACCTTATGTCCTAAGCCTTTGAAGGACTTAGCTTGAAAGACTGGTTTTTAAACTTTTCTCTTTTTTTGCATTGAAACCCTTTATACAAACAAGATTGTCTCACGCCCCCCACATGTAAAACAGCTGCTCCCACTGACACACCAGGGTGGGTGGGGCGGAGGCTCACGCGAGTCTTCCTTCCTACCTGTGCACGGATTTGAAAATCCCTTGTTTAGGGTGTTGCCGCTAATGCTGAGTGGACAGCCCTCTGAGACTGTCCACCTCAGCCCTCTTGTTTTACTCCTGAGGGCAGAGCCCAGAGAAGGGCCCGCACAGAGGTGAGGATGCCTGCCCAGGATTCGCCCGCTGCCCCTCTGCCCTGGGCGGGTCTGCTTTCCGACACTGTGGGCACTTCACTAAAAGGTGGTGTGTCTGGGGGGTCTGCCCTGAGCAGGTGAGGGGGAGTTGGATGGTTGGGATTGGGGTCAGTGGACCTGTGCAGGTCGCTGTCAGTGTCCCCAGAGGGGAGCCCCCAGCTGCCCCCATGATTATAAGGGCAGGACAGGCGGAGGAAAGGGTGAGAGGAGCCCTAACCCTGCTGCAGTGTCTCTTCTGCCCATGTCCACTGCTGGCTTCCAGGTGAGCCTTTCTCTCTCTTTTCCTGCCCTCCCTGTGCCAAGCCATAGCCTGATTAAGAAGGATGATGGGGGTAACTGAGGGGACAGATGGCAGTCCCTCACCGGTTACATGTTACTTCTCAGTCCACTTTGACATGGTTCCTCTTAGAACTTCACAACTCCACCGCTTGGGGCCCCCACCCGATCTCGGAGATGTTCCCTGAGCACAGAAAGGAGGGAGGCCTCCCGGGCCAGGGAGCCAGCAGCTGGTGGCACCCATGTGTGTTGGCCTTTTGGTCATCTCCGTTGATGCGGATGCTGCTCGGAGACCCTGGCCACCACCCCTGACAAGGGATGACCCAAGGCAGCCAGATCCGGCCTTACCTGGGGGGCAGCTCCAGCTGTCTGTACCAGAGGCTGGGAACAGGCGGCCTTTGCAGGCGGCTCCTGGGACCCCCAATCAGCAGGACCCCACATCTCCAGCCTCCTTCTGGCTCTGCCCTTGGGAGGAGCTCCGAGGCTACAAGTCTCGAGGGACCTAGAAAAAGTCCAGGGTCAGATGGGACCGCAGTCAGGAGTTAAGAGGCTCCAGCAGGCAGGAGGAGAGGTGGGGAGGCCAGTCAGCACCTAAACGCCAGACTTCATCGAAGTCCACATTTCTGGCCTTTGAAGAGTGGGAGGGTCTGGGCCTGTGTACAGCCCGGCATCAGTCGCTGGTGGGGAGCTGGTCAGTGCTGGGCATAGGCTCTTGGGGTCCCCACCCCTCAACCTTGCTCTTTCCCTACACAGAGAGTCTGGGACCCTGGCCTGAGTCCAGCCACACTGTGGGCTCTGCCTCTCCCTCTGTGGGGCCCTTCCCCCCCTCCTTTCCGAGCCACCTCAAGGGTGGCAGAGGCCCAACCTAGTGGCCTGGGTGAAATGCCGGCAACCCTGGACTCAGCCCTGGCCTGTCCACTCAAGGGGCAACAGGCCTGGCGGGTGCTCTGGCTGTCATCACTCCACTTTGCGATTAGGGCCAAGCTGAAGGTGGCGGCCGGCGCGGCTGGAGCGGCGGGGGCCTCCCATCCAACCCCCAGACTGGTTGTGGCACTGGCACTGCGGGCGGGCCCCGAGCCACCTCGCGGTCCCCAGGGGGCGCTGCGACTTCACGTCTGTGGGAGCAAAGCGAAAGTCGCTCCTGACACGCGGGGCGCAGTTGCGCGTGGGGTACTGCCCGGGGAGGCCGGGCACTAGGGAACCGGTCTTTGGCGCTCGGCCGGGGCCGCCGGAGGAGAAGCGCCGCCCCCGCGCGCACGCCGAGCCGCGGCACCAAGGCTATTGGGGATGGGGTTCTTCTGGGACGTGCGCCCGCCGGCCGGGGGTCTCCTGTCCGGCTTGCCAGCCCCGGCCGGGAGGGCTGGCTGGGCACGCGGGCCGCGTGGAGCCGCGTGGAGCCGCGGAGAGGGTGGCGGGCGCGCCGGGCCGTCGGGGGAGCGCGGAGGCGGGCCCGCGGCTGAGGGCGGGGGCCTAGCTTATAAAGGCCCGCGGGCGGGCGGGCGGGTGGAGGGAGGGAGGGAGTTGCTAAGCGGCCGACCGGCCCTGCTCGGCCGCCGAGAGCCGCGCGCTGCGCTCCGCCGCGGGGCAGGGCTGACGCCGCAGCGGACGCGGGCCCCGGCCGTCGGCACCGGAAGGAGGAGAAGGAGGAGGAGGCCGCGGAGGCGCTCGGGTCCCCGCCGACCAGCCGGGGGTACTGGCCGCGGCGCTCCGCACGTGCGGCGACCCGCCCTGTGCGCCATGGCGCGTCGGCCCCGGTTGCCGGGTGCCGCCCCTTAGCGCCGAGGCGGCCCAGAGACCCCGGGACCCGGGACCCCCGGGCATGGAGCCGCACGTGCTCGGCGCTCTCCTCTACTGGCTGCTGCTACCCTTCGCGCTCCTGGCCGGTGAGTGGGGCGGGCGCGGCGGGCTCTGGGCTGGGACAGGGGCTGCGTCCCCGCTCCCTACTTCCCGGCTGGGCAAGGGCCGTGCGCGGGCGGGCGCAGAGATTCCCCGGGACGCGCGGCCCTGGGCGCCCGCATTCCAGAAGCATGAGAGCGCCGGGGAGGCCGGGGCGGCGCGGGCGGCCTCGGCGGGGCCCCCGTCCGAGCGCCGGGCTGAGAGGGCGGCAGCGGGTGGCAGAGGGATGGCACCCCGGCGCCCACGGGAGCGGGAGGCGAGTGCCCCCGAGAGCGCGGCTGGTGCCTTCGCCCGGGGCGCTGGAGAGGAGGGTCGCCGGCCAGGGAGGAGATTGCCCCTATGTTAAGGGCCGGAGTGCTGGTGAGGGGGGCACGAATCTCTTTTTCTCTTTCGTGTTTAAAAAAAAAAAGCGCAAACTTGCATCATGACTTCCTGACCAATCTTGGAGAAGGCGGGCTTCCTGCCTGGAGCTGTTTAATCTGGATCCTCCAGAGCAGAACTAACGTCCGTGCCCTGGGCTCAGGCCCTCGCTCTTCCCCTTCCCGTCCCCACCCCGCCAGCCGGACTGGGGCAGGCCCAGGCTTTGGAAAGAATAGTCCGGGTTCCTCCCTGCCCGCCGGCCCTGGCTTGCTCCCTGGGTTGGGTGGGAGAACAGCCCCTGGAGGCTCTGGCTTTAGGATCAGAGCTGGGTGTCCCCAACTCTGGCATCAGTGTCCCCTGCTGGCCGGGTCATCGGTGCCCCTTCCGAAAAGCATGTCGCTGTGGTTCTGTCCTCTGCACCCTTCCCTGCGGCCACTGTGCTGAGAGCACAGCACCCAGGAGCTCATCCCACCCCTCGCCCAGCCCCCAGCCCCCTCCATGCCGGGCTGTCCTAGTGGCCGTGAGCTGGACAGTCTCATTAAATTAATTCACTGAAAGATAGAGTGGTTTGCATTGTGAAAGTCTGTCTGTTGGGTGGAAATCCTTCAGACCATGGCGGGTGGGGGTGTTTTTATTCTGAAAGCCTTTCCAGAGCCTCTTCAGTCACTCCAGGTAGGCCTCTGCCAGCGTCTATTACAGGTCAGAGTAGACGCCCCGTGGGCCAGGAATGCAGGGGACCCAGAGCAGCCTGCACTGTGGCTCCCAGACAGACCATGTTTTGATCTGTAGCAGAGAAAGGTGGTGAAGCTTGGGGACATTTTCAGGACAGGAATCAATGAAAACCATTGAGGCCGGAGAGGAGGGTCTGAGTCAGCCCTTGTGTGGACAGACAGCCTGGGCTCTGCTCCGGAGAGCGCAGGGTCAGCCGGCTGTGCTCTGTGCCGGCTTGGTTTCCTCCTCGGGCCTCTAGACAGCCAGACGGTACAAACAAGCAGAACAGACCCAGCTAGAGGTCGGCGGAGGAGCTGGCAGTGTTGGGGGGAGTGACAGGGAAGGCTCTCAGAAGAGCAGGTTCACCCCTGCTGGCCACACCTGCAGCCCCCTGAGCACAGGGAGGGGACCCGTGAGGCCTGGGGGGAATCGGAGCTGGGCTCCTTCCTGAGGGGCGGCTCCCCGGTGGTGGAATCTCATGGTGCAGGGTCGGTAAACTTTTTCTGTAACGGGCCCCCTAGTAAATGTTTTCACATCACGAAATCTTCTGATATTTTTTCCAACCATTAAAAAATGTAAAACCACTCCTAGCTTGTGGGCTGTACCCAAACAAGTGGTGGGGCCAGATTTGGCCTGAGGGCTGGAGTTTGTTGATCCTTGAATTAGCCGGGGGTCCCGGGTTCTTCCCGGGTTCTTCCGGCTCTCTGGTGGCAGCTCCCGCCTCTACAGGCACTGGGCGGGGTGGGCCGGGGACCATTCTCTGGTCCTCTGGACGCTGCGCTGGCGCTCACGTGGGGTTCCCACCTGGGCCACAGTAGAGTCACCTGAGGGAGCTTGTTGATGAATTCTCTGTACTTCTTGCTCAGTTTTTCTGTGAACCTAAAACTGCCCCCAAAATAAAGTCTATTAATTAAAAAAATAATAAAGCCTGCTATCCGGGCCACGCCCACCTGGGTTCTGTGCCGCGTGTGGGGCGGGCTGCAGAGTTGTTTCTTCAGCTCTGGGGGAGGGTGACGTGGAGCCGCCAAGGCGCTGCCCAGCGACACCTGAGACTCTGGCGCTGGCTCCCGCAGGCATGGGCAGCTCCTGAGGGAGCCTCGCACCGTCCTGCTGATGTCGAGGCCCGCCGGCCTGGCTGGGATGGGGGGGCTGTTTGCTCCGCTGTCTTGTGAGGCTAGAAAGGGTGAGTTCTGCATGTTTTGGAAGTGAGAGACGGGTGTGTCTAAAGCCTTCAGAGGAGATTAGTCAGACTGGTGCCCTATGCTGGCTCGGGCAGCAGCTGAGGCGAGGGTCTGAGTCATCCTGGAGTGCCCTCAGCCCCACACCACTCCCTGTGCAGAAGCACTGCCCGGACAACGAAGAGAACGCTCTTCCTCGTGGCAGGGACTCTCCGACTCCCCCTGGGAGGGGTGACGCTGCCGCATCTCACCTGGGGGGTCTGGACCCAGAGCTGGAATCTTCGAGAGGGATGTCGGGCTGGGCGTCTTGTGATTCCCACAGGACAGGCCGTGCCTCCTGACTCTTGACCTAACGGGGGCGGCCAGGAACAAACAACGGAGCCGAAAGGCAGGTGGTTAGAACAGGAACCTCCTCGCCGACGGCGGAAACAAACCCGGTGCCGCAGTGTCGCTTCGCCTTGTGGGACCAGCCTCCCTGGCAGGCCCGCCCACCGCACACAGCCAGCCCCTGCGCCAGACTCATTATCACTGAGAAGTGCTGCCGTTTAGAATGGGGACACTTCCTCCTTTTCGTGGTGTTTCCACCAGCGCTGACTCAACACCCCTGTGAGGCGGGCAGGACGGGGTCCTCTCGACGAGACAGCGGAGGCCTGGACGCACGGCCTTGTTCGTGTGCAGGTGTGAGATCCAGGACTGCCCAGTAGCCCCTTGGGGGTGAACCATGCTGGGCTCAGAGCCAGCTTAGGTGTGGTCTGTCCCATCCAGAGGCCACACTCTGCGGGTGCCACTAGGAAGGAGAGCACCCAGGACTGGTGGCCTCAGAGCTGGGGCAGGCCCTGCTTTCCTCTGGGGAAGGGACGCTGCCTTGGTGTTGGCCCCCCAGGAAGACTGGATGAGTCAGCAAGACTGAGGCGCCTGGTTGACAGGACCGAAAGGGGGTGTGTGCACGTGCGCACGTGTTTGAGGGAAGGGCGGGGGTCCACCCAGAAGCTGAGCATGGTTCACCTGTGGCCATCCCTCTGGGGTCATCCTGCTGGCAGCCAGGCCTGGAGAGCCCCGGGCCCCACAGGGAAGGGTCCTGCAGAGGAAGTGTCGTGGCTGTGGGTGGGAGGAGTGCCCAGTCTCGCTCCTGGCCGCGTGGGGCGGGCTGCTTCCTGGGTGGCGTCTCTCCCATTCTGACTTGGCACTGAATTTGCTTTCGGTCCTCAGAGATGGAGAGGAGGAAGGGCGGCCTCCTCGACCTCACCTTGAGGGGCCCCATCCGCCCTGAACGCCGCCGCCGGGGCCCGCCTTCCTGGCCATCCTGAGATGGGGCCATCCCCGAGGAGTCACAGAGGTCCCCTTCCTGCCACCACAATCTTCAGCCCCCCGGTGCAAGCCACCTCTTATGGGAAGCGATGCATGGCCACTCTGGTCCTCAGAAATCCCCTTTTCCTTAGAATTCAACAAAAATTGGTCTTTGTCATCTATTTTCGAAATATATAGACATTTTTTTATGTGGATTCTTTTTTGACGTAGATTCTTTCCCTCTGGTTACCAAAGCAGTTCTGTGCTTCCTCGTGGTGAAGACGCAGGCGTCACAGAAGCAGCTAACATGGCGCACAGGCTGCCCGGCAGCGCCCGCGAGGAGCGTCTGCTGCGTGCTTTCCCTCAAGGGGAGCAGGGTGGCCATGTCCCTGTCCCCAGCTCCTTGTCCCTCTCAGTTTGAGACTGTCCTGGGGGGTGGGGCAGGACCACCTGCTCTACCCTTGAGCTCTGTCCCACCCTTGACCTTTGAACTCCTCTGGCTCAGCCTGTTTTCTGGGTGAGGAACCCGGCTTGGCGATGGGTGGCTTGGGGACGGGGATTCACGCCCCCACCAGATCAGGGGCAGGAGGGATGAAGCTGAGGGTGGAGTTTTTCCTTCTCCAGGCAGGTGAGTTCCACACCTCCTGCTGGCAGGATGTCAGCTTTGGGGGCCCTGGAGTGGAGTTCCAGGTCAGGGCAGGCTGCACTGGGGAGGGAGAGGTCGTGGGCGGCAGCAATCTCTGTGCTTCTCTGAACTTGCCTCACCCCTTCTCTGGGCCTCAGTTTCCTCCCCTGTAAACGAGACAGTGAAAACTGGGAGGCTGCTCCAGCTCTCTGGGCTCCCCGTCCCCGGCCGCCCGGGGCAGGGCCGCCCTCCCACGCCGGCGCACCAGGCCGGGCGCAGAGCACTTTCCCAGATGTTCGGCTCCCGGCCGGAGTGCTGGCCGCCGACGGCCAGGTCGGGCCTCCGGGGAGCCGCGTGAAGGGGCCACCCACCGCTGGGGTCCGCGCGCACGGGGCTGCCAGGCCAGCCAGGGGCGTTCCCGGGGACGGCCGGCCCCCCGCGCCCCGCCGGTTCCTGCGCGCTCCCGCGGACCCTGCCCGCGCCTCCGGAGTTCATTCAAGCGTTCGCTCATCCGGGTCTCGAGGGCCCAGCTCTGGGCGGGTGCCAGGAGCCGACGTCCTGGTTTAGGGCCAGTGGTGGCGGCGTGGGAGGGGCTGGGCTCATTCTTCTCCTTCTAACCAGCCCGCGGTTTCCTGGCCGCCGAGGGAGGTCTGGGGTCCCGCCAGCTCGCGGCGCTTTGCTTCTGGAAGTGCGTTTGCTGGGCTTCACCGCGCTTCAGCGCACATGGGAAAGAGATGGCGCAGCAAATAACGCCCGACAAGACGGGGTCCCCAAACAGCGCCCTGCAAGACGGGGTCCCCAAATAGCGCCCTGCAAGACGGGGTCCCCAAATAACGCCCTTCAAGACGGGGTCCCCAAATAACACACTACAAGATGGGGTCCTCAAATAACGGGCTACAAGATGGGGTCCCCAAATAATGCCCTGCAAGACAGGGTCCCCAAATAATGTGCTACAAGATGGGGTCCCCAATAGCACCCTGCAAGACGGGGTCCCCAAATAACACCCAACAAGACGAGGTCCCCAAATAATGCACTGCAAGATGGGGTCCCCAAATAGCACCCTGCAAGATGGGGTCCCCAAATAATGTGCTACAAGACGGGGTCCCCAATAGTGCCCTGCAAGACGGGGTCCCCAAATAATGCCCTACAGAATAGGGTCCAGGCTGAGCAGGACTGTGGGTAGGTGAGCCCCAGAGGAGGCCACTCTGCTGGAGGGAGAAAAGTCGGCAGCCAGGCTGGGGCAGGGCAGGGTAGCAGTTCCAGGCCCCAGACCAGGGCAGCCCCCATAGTTGGACTCTGTCTCTAGAAAGAGCCGGGTGGGTGGCCTGGTGGATGGGGGTGCTGTGGGAGTGTGTTTCCTTCAGGGCTCCAGTGCTGGATGGGGTGGGGTAGGGAGATTGGGCCTGGAAAAGGGCTGGAGGGACCCGAGACTGGAACCCCTCCCCTGTTCTGATTTTTATTTCGTTTTAATTGCACAAATAATCTATGAATGCTTTCCATAAGACAGTGAAATGCTAGATAAGGTTAAGTTCCGCTTTTAACCTTAAGCCCGCCCGCCCCTCCCCTGTTCTCAGAAGGAAGCCTCTGGTTTGCCCGTTTCCAGGTCTGTCTGCTCCTGTCGAAGCAGAAATGTGTCTGCCGTCGCAGCCGCAACACCGCCACTCAGTCTCCCCTCTCCCTCCCTTGTGGCGTCGAGGTTACTGGGGTGCCCCTCCTGGGAATTTAGGTGGCTCCCAGGTCTTTGGAGTCACAGTAACGTCCCCCTCTGTTGCTCATGGGGAGTGTTTCTCAGGGGTGGAAACAGGGTCAGGATCCTCCCATTCTGTGGATGAGCAGACAGGCTGAGGCCGGTGGCTGCGATCAGCCCTGGGGGAGGCTGCCAGTCGGGGAGATGAGAACCACCCCAGGGCGATGGGGCAGTGTCCGGGCCAGCCCAGCCCCTGGGTGATGCCAGGGCACCCTCAGGCCGACGTGCGTAGCCTCCCGCGTCCCTGCAGCCGTCTCAGGGCCTCTGCTGAGTGGGGTGGGTCAATTTTTCTGGTGTGTTTTAATAACATAATTATAGGGAATATTTTTAGGTTCCCTGTAACGGGCCGGCTGTTTACCAGGCTCCGATCTGCACACTGTTTTTCTCCATAAGTATATATAGCTGGGACCACTTCTCCTTCCTCGGGTTCCGGCTAAAGAGGGACAGTGGCTGCCTCGGCCACCTCCTGTGGTTTCCTTTGCTGGTGAATGGGCGGCTGAAGTGGGCCCAAGAGCCAGCCGGCTCCCGCAGAGCAGGAGGGGGACTGGGGCCGACTGAGAGCAGGAGGGGGCGTCCATCCGTGAGGTGGGGGTGGGGGGCTTGGGGAGGAGCTGCCCCCTGCAGGGAGCTGAGCTGGGCGAGGGACACGCGTCCTCAGGCCCCATCCCAGCTGCCCCCGGCTCGGCTCTGGCGCCAGCAGGGCCCAGGTGTGCCAGCTAGGCCTCTGCCTCCCCAGCTCTCCTGCCTCCTCCCTGGATGGCCTTCCTGTGGATCCCTGGGGGAAAGGAAGAGAACAAAACTGCTACACAAACAGATTCCTCAGGCCTGCAGGAGCAGCCAAAGGCTGTGACCGTGGCCGTGGTTGTGGCTGGCCCGGACGGGCGAAGCAGGAGGGGACCAGGGTGGGCTCCCAGGGCGGGGGGCCCTCTGAGGAGGAGCCGCAGCCTCAGGCCTGGGTCCTGGCCTCTCACCTCCTGGATCCGCTGGGGCCCCGGGTCCCATCTCCCTCCCTCCCTTCCTCTCATGTACTTGATTTCTGTTTATGGTTAAAACACCACCTCATTTTAACAACATTAAAGGGGTTTTAAGAGGGAAAGGGAGCCACCGTCCCCCTGTCCTGTCCTAGCACTTCCAGCTTTCCTCCTTCCCATCTCTCCATCTGCCTGTGGCCAGGGGTGATAATGGCCACCATGACCCCCCACCACACAACACCATCGGCAGCTCCTGAGCACCAGGCTTTCTCCGCGCCTGTCTGTCCCCCATCTTGTGCTGTTTACAAGGAGCAGGTTGCCCGAACTGCCTGAGGCCACCCTGTGTGAGGTGCTGCGCTCGCCGGCAGGCCCCCCGTGCGCCCTGCTAACCAAAGTCCAGGTGGGGTTTGCAAGCTGCCTTTCCGATGTGGATCAGGGGCAGCAGCTCCCCAGCCCCCCGGGCTCTTGGCCCTCGGCCTCCGTCTGCTCCTCTGGGCACTGGCTCTGCCTCTTCGTCCCTGAAGTTGTCTGGTCACCTCCTCCAGCTGACCAGTCACTTGGGCCCAAGCCTCTGCATTGTTTTTCCAACTCACTGTCCACTCTTCTCCCCAGCCCTCTGCAGCCTCCGCCCATGTCCACTGCCATTGTGTCCTCTGCTTGGACAGACACAGGGGCCTCTCCGCCCTCCTGCCCCAGGCTTCTGGCTCTGCGTCCAGATGTGTCCCACGGCCAGCTGGCCTTCCAGAGACATCTGAGCAGCTGTTCCTCCACTTAAAGCCCCGAGAGCTGCCCACTGCCCACTGGGAAAACCCTGCTGCCTCAGCCAGGCACAGGGTCCCCGACGTTCTAGTGCCCCCTCAGAGCGAGACCCTGCCAATGCCCCGCCTGCTGCTGGCAGCTGCGCTCCACAGTGAGCACCTTGACTTCCAGCAGGTGGGCGGTGGTGGCCACATGTCACGGAGGAGGACATGGGGGTGATATAATGGAGCTGGAGTGCCGATTGGCACCTGAGTTCTTGACGCTGACAGTCCTGCCTCCCGGGGAGCCCGCGGGCCCCATGCCTTCAGCATGGCAGTGCACCTGGTGACTCCCCAGTTCCTTGCTCCAGCCATGCCTTGTCCCCACAAACCTCCAGCTTCTATCCTGTCCATCACCCCGAGCTCGTCCTCACCTCGGTCCTGCGGGCTCTTCCCTTGGCCACCATCTTCCTGTGGCTGACACATGGTCCCTCTGCTGCCTTCTTTCGGGCATTCACTTGACACACATGTTTAGAGAACCTGCCGTGTGCAGGTCCTGCTTTGGGCTTTGGGGTCCGACATAATCCCATGGAGGACAGCGCCCAGTCCACACAGTGTGTTTTCAGATGAGACATTGTGAGCGGACAAAGGCCTCATCTTCCATGTTCTGGGGGATGGGTTTTGACAGTTGAGCACGTCCATATAACCACCTCCCCAAACCAGATAGAGAATGCGTCTGCCCTGGGGACCCCATGCCCCCTTCCGGTCACCCCCCCACGACTCTCTGGCTTCTGTCACCCCAGTTAGTTTTGCCTGCATGTGGGGTTCACGTTCGAGGGGCCACCAGGGCCGTGGCCTTCGTGTCTACTGCTGTCGCTCAGCGCGGTGTTTGTGGGAGCCGTCCAGGTGGCTGTGCCCGTGCATGGCTCCTCCATCTGCACGGGCCGCAGGTGCTTGTCCTGCCAGCACGAGGCTGCCAGCTGCATGTCCCTCTGTGCACACACTTGACTTTCATTCGCTCCTACACCCCTGGGCGTGGGGTTGCCGGGGCATGGGGCGCACGGCTCACCTTGAGGACGCCGTGATTGCTTCTTCAGGTAGTGTCTTTACACCCCGAAGCGAGGCAGGGGGGCTTTGGGGCCCACACCCTCGCCTGCACATGGCGTGTGGACCTCTGACTTCAACCCGTTCGTGGGCGCGAAGTGGCGTCTCCTGTGGCTCTAACCTGCCTCACTCGGGTGCCGAGTGATGGTCATCACCTTCGACATCTTCTCTGGGAGGTGTCTCTAAAAATATTTCATCCATTTAAAAAAATTGGATTGTCTTTTTATTTTTGACTTGTGGGAGTTCTTTACAGGTTCTGGGTTTAAGCTCTTTCTCAGCCACATGTCCTGCATGTGCTTCCCTGCCTGTGGCTGACCGGTCCTAATTATTTTCTTAATAGTGTTTTTAGGAGCAGGTGTCTTTAATTCGAAGTCCTGCTAAGTGGTGACCTGCTCTGTTTAAACGGTCAGCTTCCTGCCAGAAAGTCCTCTCTCCTCCCCCATCGAGGGGGCGGCTGTGGCCGGGTGCTTGGCAGGCAGGGGCCTCTCAGTGTTTCCTGATGGGTGGCCGCTCCGCCCAGGCTGGGCTGGTCCCCACTTCCTCCAGGCCCTGCCCTGTGCTTCCTGCTTCCCGCCTGCGTCCTCCTGCTCAGCCCCCCACCCCTCGTCTGCCTGCTTAGCCCTCAGACCCTCTCAGCTCCCCTCCCAGGGCCTTTGTCCCCCTGTCCCAGGGCCACCCGTTTGCTTGCCCCTCTTGTCCTGGGTGTCTCCGGCCTGCCTGGGTCTCGTGCCCTGTCTTCAGCGTGGCCTCCCCGGGCCCCCTGTTGGATGGAGCGTGCTCCTTTTGGCTACTGCACTGTGACCACCTGGGCTCCTGATCTGCCTGCTGTTCCCAGGGGCACAGGGACCGCTCGGTGTAATGCCTGACTTTCCCTCTTCTGGCTGTCCCCCTCAGACAGACTCCGCACGTTGGACCCTGAGTTCAGGGACAGGATGCTCTCAGGGCTCCACAGCACTACCCCCAGGTGCTTTGGCAAGTGCGGCGTCTGGGCATCCCGCGCAGCCTGGCGCTGGGGCCTGTCCTGTCTGACACCAGGAAGCCCCATGTGTCCCAGTGCTCTCCCGGCCTCTCCCCAGTAGAAGGGCTCCTGTGAGTCCTCGGCAGCACGGCCACATTCCTCATGGGCCAGCACCGCGTCCTGCTCCCTCTTCTGTCCCCTCGGCCCTCAGGCCAGCTCAGAGCCTGGCCCTGGCCGCACAGCCATTGCTCCTCCGCTCTGTGCAGAGCCATCTTGCTGACCATGCCTTGCTTCTTCATTGATGTCACCCTGCCTGGTCAGGGCCAGGCCGGCCACTGCCCGATCCTGCGGGTGGGAAGTGGACGTAGGCGGAGGCTGTGACACGCGGACCCTGCTTGAAGCTGCGCCCTCTGATGCTCCGGGTCTCAGGGTCACCCCGCACCCGGCTCCCAAGCCCCAGCTGTGACACTTCCATCCTGCTGCGGGAGCCGCGTAATCAGTGGGCGCAGACCTTCCAGCCAGGGAGAGGCGGCCAGGAGGGCCCTAATCTCTGGAGGTCAGGAGGGGGCTTGGTGGTGCTGAGGGACCTGGAGGACCGAGGGGCAGAGGCTTGAGGCCCTGTGTGGGCCCCGGGGTGGTGCCTGAGGGGGCCCTCGGGTGGGGCAGCCTCATTCTTCAGGGGAAGCCACGTGATCCTGGCACCTGTTTGCTCCGTGACCTCGGCCAGGACCTCCCCTGCTCCAGTGTCCCCATCCTGACAAATGGGGAGATAGTATGACGGCAGGAGAAGGAGGTCAGCACAGAGGCCAAGTGTTAGAGCATCTCTGGCCCAGAGGAGGCTCCACACGGGTCCTGGACACTGGAGGGTGGGGGTGAGCTCAGGGTCCTGTGTCCCTGTGTCCTCTGCCTGAGGAAGCCGGGGGACGCTGGGTGCCCTTCTGCCCCTGGGATTGCAGGTGGAGACACCTGCTAGGGCTGGGGGGTGGGGGCCGCCGTTCTCAGTCCTTCTACAGTGAGGCCTGGCTTATGCTGAATAAACAAAGCCCAGGCAGCAGCTCACAGGGAGGGAGCCCGTGCTCACTCCCAGCGTCTCGCCTCCCACCAGACCATCTCCTGTCCACACATCTCTGGATTGTTTCTGGATCGAGGCCCGTCTTCTCCCTTTCCATCTCCTCTCATGCCCCTAAATTGGGCAGACATCACGTCCCGGTTCCCCATGCGGGGGTGCCCCCCCTCAGCTCTCTGCTCTCGGCGGCCGTCCTGTCCCTCTCTGTCTGCCCAGGGTCCCCATCGTGGAAACACATAATGAAGGGCAGGACGCCAAGAGGTATTGGCAAGGACCAGGGGCCCATGCTCCTCTAGAGGCCCGCTCTGAACCGAGGAGCCCCAGCTGGGAGGACCCCCCAACCCTCAGGGGAGGAGGCCGCACGAGGCAGAGGGAAGAAGAGTAATTGCTGCCTCCAGAGGAGGCTCCAGAAGCTTCTGGGCTGGACAGGCCATATCACATTTCAGAGCCTGCGAGACGCTTCCAGGCCTCCCGAGGGGCCGGGAGCCGGCAGGGTGTCCAGCCGTGTCTTCAGGAGCCTGCGGGGCGGGCGAGGCCCGTGTGGGGGCTGTGGCTTTCTGGACGGAGTGGGCCCTGTCAGGGAGGACAGTGCTGCCGAGGGGCAGGGGCAGGTGCGTCCTGTCCAGGTGGCCTCAGGAGCTTGTGCCTTGGCACGGGTGACTTAAGGACGAGGTGGGAGCTGCCAAGGGTCACCCCTCAGAGAGGAGGGGATGGCAGGGCATTGAAACTATTTTATGGGGAAAGGAGCTGGGGCACCATGCTTCCTCTGTACCCTCTGCCAGACCTGGCCTGCTTCTCGCAAAGCCTGGCCTGCCTGGGGCAGGGCCGTCGTGTGAGATCCTCCAGGGACTCCATCCCCGGCCTGTCCGTTGGTCACTTGTAACTTGGGACTGGTTTCCTCCCTGAACAGTGCCCTTGGTGGTAGCTCCTGCCAGTGGCTGGGCCACATGGCCCCAGAGGCTGACTGGACACTGGACGATAAGTTGCATCCGCAGCTTCCTCACTGCCTCCGTGCAGGCGGCCAGGATTCCTGCCACTTCTTCCCAGTTCTGACACAGGCCTGGGAAATCAGCCCTTGGAGACAGGAGATGCTGGACCCCGGGGTCTCGGTGGTGGTGGGATGGTCATGCTAGCAGCCGAGTGGGGAGCCAAGCCTCCTGCTAGGCCGGCCCCAGGGCATCGGGGTGTTTGGACGTCATTGCCGCCTGTGTCACCACCGTGGCGCCTGTTCTGCCCCAGCCCCACTCTGTGCAGGTTAAAGGTGGGGCCCACTGGGGCAGCCTTGGGACCTCTGCTGACTTCTGCCCTGTCCTGAACACTGTCACTGGGGTGCTCCAGAGTATGGCCGTGCTGGGATTCAGGCTCGAACGTGCGTGGCCCCTGTGTGCCCAGCAGCTGCCGGGCAATGAGCGTCCTCAGAACCAGTGGGGTGGGAGGCAACACATGCCTTCCTCTGTCTGCGGGGGTGGCAGGTACCTGTGGAGCAGAGGCAGTGGCCTGGAAAAGCTCCCAGGCCAAGCTTCTCGTCACCTTTCTCTTCCTGCCTCCAGCCGGTCCTGTCAGACATGGCTCCAAGTCCTAGCTCTGCTGCTGGGCGTCCTGGGGCAAGTTACTCAGCCTCTCTGGGCCTTGGACTCTCCACCTTTAGAAGTGGGACATACCAACCTGCTATTCTAGGCACCCAGTACCTGCAGCCACCCTTCCATCCACTGGCCCTCTCCACGCCCCACTTGGTTTAATTTCCACTCGTAAGATTATAGCCTGCCCCGCGTGGCCTCATGGCCCTGGGGACAACCCGCCAGGTGGTGTGAGTGGAAGTACCTTGCAAAATCCACCTAAGCAAGAGGCAGGGGTGGTGCCACCTGTCCCACGCCCTTGCTCTGCCTCGGGCTGCGGGTGCATGACGAGTCTCTCCATCATGGCATCTCAGGGTGGCCGGGCTGCATGTGCCTCCCAAGGAAGCCTGCCCCCTGCAGCTGCTTGTCACAGCGCTCTGATTAGGGAGCTCTTCACCAAAGGCCTCGGGGCATGTTGGTGGCCTTGCCGGTAAGGTGAGGAGTCCTGGCCGAGTTGACTGATGGCTTGGTGACGTCCCACGGCTGAGACCGGGCATCGGAGCAAGGACACCCAGCCCATGGCTGACCGCTCAGGCGGGAACAGTGGAACGTGCTGGGTCTGGCTGAGTCACGGTGCTGGGCACTCCCGCAGGACAGCACTGAGGGCACTGACTTTGTGGGCTGCTGGTGGGAGGGTCTTCCCCAGGCCAGGGAGGAGGGAGCGGTTGGGCAGGCACAAGCCCCTGCTCCCAGCATGGAGCCCTGGCTTGGGGTGGTGGGAGCCCACACTGAGGGCCACCTTGCCCAGCTCCTGAGAGTGCTGGCAGCTGAGAGTGTTTCCTAATGCCCCTAGCCCCCCTGAGGAAGGATGCTGGGTCCTGCACACTGGGGGCCATCACCAGCCTTGGCTGGAAGCTCCCTGCTCTCAGGACGGGGTTGGGAGTCAGCTGATGGAAGGGGCACGACAGCCGTGCCCTGTGTGGCTGCCCACCCATGAGACCCTGTGCTGTCCTCAAGGCAGCACCACAAAGGTTCGCACTTTGAAGAGCTTAAGCAAGTTCCAAGTCGCACAGCTGGAAGGGATGGAACCAGACATCAGCTCTGGGGCCCGTGTGCTGGGTCACAGGAGGGCGAGTGTGTGGTTGGCATCAAGCACAGAGGCCGGGGCATGCTGCAGAGGGAACGGGTGTCAGGCTGTCCCTGTGGGCTGCCTGTGCCTTCAGACTCCCATGGGATCCGTCTAGATCAAAGCTGCAAGGATCGAATTGTGTGCTTTTGGCCAACAGAGTGGGTGGGGAGGGACCCCAGCCAGTGAGTGTGTCTGCGTGTGGGTGGGGGGGCGGCCCTGGCCTTGGGGACCTCTCCAGGTGAGAGGGACACTGTAGAGGAGGCGTTGGGAATGGGTTTCTACAGCCCCACTTGGCGTTCTGAGTACAGGAGTTGACACCAGGCCTGCCCACCTGTCTCGGCTCCCTGGCCCTCCTGCCCTCTGGCCCTCACTGGTGTCCTGCCATCGGCTACAGCAGCTGGAGGAGGCGCACAGGAACCACACGTCTGTCCTGTCTGTCTGTTAGCGGGGACCCCGGGAGAGCCGCAGTGGCAGCCAGGCCTGGGGCTGGGGGAGCCGGCCAGATGCCGCTTTAGGCTTCTTTCCTTGTGTCTGACCCTGAGGAGCAGGAGGGGCCTGGAAGGGTGTCTGTGGTCAGGGTGCAGCGGTGGAAGGTGGGCGGTGAGGCCTGGTTCTGCTCCCAGGGCTCTGCGGCTTTGGGCAGGTGGCTGGCATCTTCAGAGCAGCCTCCGGCCCTCAGGCTGGAGCGCAGGTCCTGCCCCGGGTGGGCGTTGGCAAACACCTTCATGTGAATAAAGAAAATGATGCTGGTGCTCCAATCACGACCTTAGTCACTTCAGCCTCTGCATGGAGGTGGTTGGCGTCCCCCTTTTACAGGTGAGGAAACTGAGGCTCAGAGAGGACTGCAACCCACAGAGGTGGAACTAGGCCTCTGGCCAAGGCTCTTCTGACCCCAAAGCCTGAGTCCTATAGCCACAAGTCTGCCAGGCCCAGGATCAGGTCCTTCCAGCTCGTGGCATCTCTGGTTCGTCCAACTTGCCCATCGTGGGCGGCAGCCCTGAGGTGACAGCTGTCCCCACGCAGACTGGCTGAGGCCTTCAAGGAGCAGGGTCCAGCTGAGATGGTGGGGGGGAGGGGTGGACGAGAGCTGACCTGCTCCTCGCTGCCAGGAAGGGTCTGGGGCGAGGGGTGGGGGCATGCTGGGATAGAGGGTCTGACCCTCGTGAGTGGAGCTGGCGGTGGGGAGGCTGGCTGGGCCACGCCGGACCAAGGGAGCCCTCAGGCCTCAGGGGGGCCTGTACATCATGGCCTCCAGGGACCCCCACGGATGTCAGCTGCTTGCTTTACAGTTAGGAATTAGATTAGTTTTCCATAAAAACAGGATGTAGGGTGAGCCAGCAGTGTGCTGGGTCTTCATTCTCACTCCCCTGTTTCCTGGAATTGGACGTATAGCTTTAGCCAGGACTGCCCTGTCCCCACCCGCTGCCTCCCCCAGGGTGCAGGGATCGGCCTCGTTCTGCTCTTAAGTGACTGCTTAATCGTCTTCTGCTCTCATCTGGGGAGCTTATCCGTCACCAGGAGCCAGCGTGCCGGTGGTGGGGACACTCCTGCCATCCCCACTGCGTGGTCCCGGGGCCAGATGGGGCATGGGAGAGGGGCTGCAGGCGTCAGGCAGCATGCTGAAACGCCCACTGTGCCACAGTGGTGCTGGAGGAGAGGCCGCTGGCAGCTGCCTGCGCCGGCTGCTCTGGAAGTCTGCAGGGCTGGGCCCAGCCTTGGGTGACGGCCTGTGCCTCGGCCCCTCCCCCCACCATCTGAGGCAGCTCAGAGCTTCAGGGGTTCGCGGGTCCCACATTGCAAGCCTGGGCCTGGAGGGTCTGTTGAATTAAGGTGGCAGGGACGTAGGCAGGACACGGGGGCGTGCCCGCCATGCATGCAGTGCGGGGAGGGCTGCGTGGGGGGCAGCGGGTGTGAGCCGCGTGGATGCTTAGGGAAGAGTCCGGTTGTCAAGGAGCTGTGGGCACATCTGCGAAGGCTGGGGGCATGTCGGGGGACATGGGTTTTGTCCTGTCGCGGCGGGCGCCTAGAAGGGAGCTGAGTCCCAGTCCTCGGCTCCCCCCGTTGCTCTGAGTCCTGAGAGGGGCTGCTGCTCCCTGGTTGCCCGGGAGGCGGCCCCACATTAAAGGCTGGAGCTGGCCAGCCTGGCTCTGTCACTCATCGGCTGAGTGGCCTTGGCTTGTGACCCTCCCAAACACAGCCCCTCCCGGGTGAGCAGACAGCAGTGGGGCCTCCCTCCACCGGGCGTGTGCTTGTCCTGTGAGCGCAGGGCCGGCACCTGGGCTGAGCTGAGGGCATCGCACTTGGGGGAGGGCCGGGGAGGGGGCAGGGCTTTCCACAGAGCCATCGCTTCCCCTCAGCCACTCTCAGCCCCTCTGGTTTCATGCCTTTTCATGCCTCTGGCGGTTTCAGCGCTGACTTCAGAGCGGAAGAAGCCGGCCTGCTTATACCGAGGCCAGGGCCTGCCCCCTCGCCAGGCCTCTGGGTTCTGGTCTCCCGGGAATTGGGAGGGACCCAGCAGGGCTGGCAGGAGTGTGGGCGAGGCTGGGCCCTCTGGGGCGGGCGCAGGGCCTGGCCCAGGAAGGTCAGCATGCTTTGAGGTTCTTTTGTTCTTTCTGGCCCCAGACAGACCACAGCCACAGGCCCGGCATGCCCACTTGGAAATGACCCCGGATGGGATTCCAGAGCTCAGAAATGGCCCTTTCCAGGAAGCATATCCCCAAATTCACAAGTGCTTTTTGAGAGGAGGAGGGAGGGATTGTGGGGAGATGAGCAAAGGGCCCTTCAGCTTCATCAGTGGAGTTTCATTTGGTAAAATATGAGTTGGCAGGAGAAGCGTGTCAGAGGCAAGGAGACGGTGCCGGGGGAGCGGGGCTGGCTGTTACTTTCTGTGACCAGAGCGCCTACTTTCTGTGCTTCTCTGCAGCTAAAAACCTTTTGCAAAGAGAAGAAAAGGAAAGTGAATGTTATATTGAGCTGGTCAGTGACCTTTCACACAAGGGGAAAACTGAGGCCCACTCCTGGCCTGATGGAGCCCAGGGTTCCAGCCTGGGGAGGCCTGCACCCATCCCCTCGTGCCTGGGTGCTCAGCGCAGCGTGGGCTGGGCCTGTCCCAGGCTGGCTCCTGGGTGGGGCCGGGCTGAGCTGCTGCCCAGGCTGGTTGTTATGAGCGGACCGTGTTGACTTTTCCCTTGGCCACTTCATGGGCTTGTTGAATTTCCAGAGGACGTGCAGGGCCCCCGCACGCTGCTCACCCAGCCCTGAGCCACACAGCATCCAGAGTAGCTTCCTGGGCCCGGGTCTCAGAGAGATGGGCCAGCCTGGTGTGCGCAGTGCAGGCTCTCGAAAACAGGGGTCAGTCAGGGTTCCCCAGAGAGACAGGACCGCTGGGGTCTCGGTAGTTGGGCTATCTCCTGTAATGCATACGTGCATATGGGTACACGCACGTGCGTCCATCATCCGTACACATGAGAGAGAGAGAAGGTTGATTTTAAGGAACTGGCTCACACAGTTGTGGGGCTGGCAAGTCTGAGATTTGCAGGACAGCCTGGCAGGCTGGAAATTCAGGCAAGAGTTGACGTTTTGATCTTGAGTCCGCATTCTGCAGGGCGGCTGTTGAGTGTTCCCTCATCCCCTGGGGCCTCGGTCCCGCCTCCTAAGGCTTTCATCCACCGGCCGCGGCCCACCCACGTCAGGGAGGGTCACCTGCTTTACTCAGAGTCCACAGAGTTAAGTGTGAATCCTAAATCCTGCCTTCCCAGCCACAGTCCAGGCTGTGTTTGACCAAACTCTGGGGCCGTGGCCTCGCCAAGCTGACTCATCAGCTCACCGCCACGCTAGCCCGGAGGCCCGTTACCCCGCTCCCAGCCTGCCCGCTCTGAGGAAGCACGCAGAGCTGAGCACCCAGCGTGACCGGCACGTCCCCTGACCTCAGCGCCCTTGTCCCGGATGGAGATAGCTTATCAAGTTCTCCAGGCTGCCCCGAGCACGACCTGTCACCCGGTCATCACACAAGCTCTGTGACGCACTTCAGAAGGCAGTGGGGGGTGCCTTCTGGGGACAGGTGCTGTGCTGGGGCTGGCATCTGCTGGGGAGCGTTGTTGTACCATTTCCCTAAAGGGGAAACCGAGGTACAGAGGGGGCAGGTTGAGTAGGACCTGACACCGTGTCCTGCTGAAATGTGCAGAGATGACCCCAGCCACCTTCCTAAACACCCTGACCGCGACGCCTGCCCTGTGCCACCCTGGCCTCGGCTCTTCATCCCTGGGGACGCCAGGGCTCTGAAGGGGCCCCCTCCACCACCTGGCCAGGCTGCCCCCCTGGAGCCAGTGACCCCGCCCCCACCTGCCAGTAGGAGGTGGCCGGGTGGCATTCCTCCCTAGGTGCAGGGGAAGGGCCCTAGAGAACAGGGCCAGCCTATGACCAGGCTCCGGGGCCTTTGCAGAAGCCAGAGCAGACAGGCCGGGGGACTGAGTCACAGGGCAGGGCTCTGAGTCAGCACCCCAACCTGTGTCCCAGGCCCGGAGCTGGGGGTAGACGTGGGCCCCAGTCTGCCTGGGGTGGACCCCCAGGTTTGGAAAGGCAGCCCTAGCCCTCAGGGGTGGCACCGGCAGGCAGTCACAGCCCAGAGCTCTGTGGAAGCCCCCGCTGCCTTTGGCCCGGCTGCTGTGGGCCATGCTCCTGGGGGAGAGGCACGACTTGGAAGAAGGCAGCAGCCAGAGATCGAGAGGGACAAGGTGACCCCTGCCAGGTAACGAGGACAGAGGGCACTGATCTCCCAGGGGACGTCCCCGGTCACACCGTCAGGTTGGATGCCACACATCAAAGGACAGGTGTGGCAAGTGGACTGTAGTGAATAAGCCTTTGCTCCTTCAAAGTTGGAAAAATGACACGCCTGCTTCCTTCCAGCTCTTGAGGTAACCTTCCGGAGCACTGGGTCTCCGTCTGCAGGGCACGCCCACGTCCCTGGAGGGTGTTACAACATGGATTGCAGGGCTGGCCCTGCGGGTCTGGGCGAACCTGAGAATCTGCATTGCTACCAGATCTCCAGGTGATGCCGATGGTGTGGCCTGGGAACCCCCCTTTGAGGACCGCAGCTCTTTAGAATGGGTTATGCTAAATTTTGTCACAATAAAAAATTGATGGGAAAATGTTGCAGAGGGGCCTTCAAAAGGATCCAGTCTCCTGTGACTGAGACCCAGAGACTGCATGTGGCCTGTGCTGTCTGTCACAGCAAGTCCCACCTCGACACCCGCCCCCTGCCCTCCTCTGGGTCCCCTGAGAGCTAGCTCCCAGGCATTTCCACCCTAGGACCTTTGCACTGGATGTGCTGCTGTGGGGTTTCCCGGCCAGGTCCCGTCTCCCTCAAAGGAGAGGGCTTTGCTCAGGACCCATCTGAGCAGCACCCGCCCTGTTGGCTCCCGCAGGCTTCATGTTTTCATCATCTCATTCTCTTGTGTTTCTTGTGTGCTAGTTAATTGTCCACCTTTGTACCCAGGAAACCGTTGGTCGCTGAGGGTGGCCCCTTGGCTGTCCTGCTCCTTTCCGCATCACTGGGTTTATGAGCACACCTGACACGTGACGGCTGCTCTGTGTGTGTTAATTGGGGGCCTGCAGCAGAGAGCCTGAGTCCTAATGTGCAGCACGCTCTCCCGCCACGCAAGCTGGCTCACCTCACTGGCTGGGTGCTCTCGTGCGGGCCCCGTGTCAAACTCTTGCATCCTCTGCCCTCTGCATGCAGGAGCGAGGTGGCCACCCTTGCCCTGAGGCCTGAGCGGCTCTGGGTAGGGCCATTCTTGAGGGTGGGAGAGGCCCTGTCTGGTGGTCAGTCCTGGGTAGCTTCTGTCCATGTGAGGGGTGCTGGGTGCCCAGGCACGTGGCCTCTGAGGACGAGGTGCACAGCCTGGTGGAGAGGCCTGTGTCCTGGTTCAGGAAAGTCCCCTGTGCGGCGTGGCCTCATCACACCCATCATTTCAGGTGCCCCCAGTGGGGCCGCCTCTGCAGGACCAGTCATATCCATTAGCCTGGAATTCGGGGGTGGGGTGGAGGTGGGGGTGGGGGCAGTTCCAGGTCCTGGAGCGTGTTTGTTTACCCAGAGCTTGAGGCCAACCCCTTTCTGCGCTAATCTGTGTGGTCTGAGGCCTCTGGACTCTCGGGGTCAGGCAGGGAGGGTGGGGGGATGGGAGACCTGGGCCTCCTCTGTGCACTCGGGAAACCAGCGAGCAGCTCCAGGTGGTGAGGGCGCTGGGTGTGCACCTGCTTTAGTTCTAGAGTGAACTCTGGTTCCTGAAGCCACTCGCCCTCCCCTCACGCTCGCTCCCCCCATGCTTGCGGCAACCCCCACAGGCAGATGCTCCTGCACGTCTGTCTCAGAGATCCTCACAGTCCCCCTGGGAGGGCAGGGCCAGGACTGCCGTCCCCACTTTCTAGATGAGAGACCGAAGGTCACAGAGGAGAAGCAGTGACTTGCCGTGGGCCCACAGCCAGCTCTGCTCACGGTCAGCCTCGCGCCTTCCCTGCCTCCCGCTGCCCTCTCCTAGAGGAGCTGCGGGTGCGCCGGGGCAGCCAGCACGGACCCTCCTGCTCCAGGCGGCAGCTCCGTGCGGTGGCCTCATTCCAGCGGAGGATGTTAGCCGCCCGCTGCCAGCTGGACACTTGGGCAGACACGAATCATAACCTGGATCTCCAGGTGTCACCTGGCCCCATCCCCGAGCTGCTGTCCTGTCACCATGCCCACTTCTATCTGTGCCTCCCGATGGGCGCCCTCTGTGACAAGGCTGCCCGTGGACGGATGCTCCTGTTGTCAGGGGCTGCTACCTGGAGCTGCTGTCTGTCCCCGGCGACCTGGTGTGCGGGTCGCATGTAGGTTGTTCCACCAAGGTGGCATTTGCGAGTTTGGGCCTGCGGGTCCAGGAAAGAGCAGATGGTACCGAGCTTCGTGTGCAGAGGCACAGAGGTCGCAGCTCGGTCTCCAGGAGAGCAGTGAGGCTGTGGGAGGACGTGATGTCCACACAGGCAGCCCGGCTGGGCCCACCGAGCTTCAGTCTCCCCATCTGACAAATGGCCCAACAGGAGGCCCTCGCTGGCATGGAGCCCAGGGCCAGGCCTTGGGAGCACTCACAGCAGTGCAGCGAGGACCCTGTATGACCTGGCGAAAGTCACCGCATGGTGGGGTCTGCCCTTCACAGTCTAGGGGTGCAGCGCAGCTGGGAGCCCCTTTCCTTGAGGCTGGAAGGGGTCCTGCCCGTCCCTGGAGAGTCTTGGTGGCAGGAATCCAGGAGGGCAGTGACCTGAGGATGAGGCCCGCCTCCCTCTCCCACCCACCGTGTGGCAGCAGGGCTTCCTGTGCCAGCTGCTGGCTGTGGGGACCTCATGATGGGCTGACTGTGTCACCCCCTCACTGTGGGCCCCCTCCATCGGGTTCTAAGCTCTGGGTGGCCTGGTGGGTGGGGTGGTATTACCAAACCACATCCCCGCGGAGGTGGGTGTGGGCAGTGTGGGGGCTGCGACGCGTCTGGGCCCTGCGTCCATAAACTGCCCCTTCCTGGGCGCCCGCCCGTCTGCCTGTTTACCTGTGGAGGTGGCTGTGCAGATGGGAGCCTGGTGCCTGCCCAGGGTGGGGGTCTGTGCATGGGGGTCCCTCCCTGTGGAAGGTGGGCCCCACCCCTGGCCTGGAATCTGGGCGTGTCCCTGTGGGTGGAGGGGTCGCTGTGGCAGGGTGGTGACCTTTCAGGGGAGCAGAGCTCAGGACCAACGACGGGCCAAGGCCACTGTGGTTCTCTGGCCCTGGGCAGTGGGGAGGGTCCTGGGAGAGGAGCAGTGGGTCCCATGTGGGGATGTTTCCTCGGCTGGAAGGTGGGTCTTCACTGATGGCCGAGCCCCTCCTTGCTCACCTGTCTGCCTGGCAGAGAACGTCTACCTGTGGTGGGGGGACCTGGAGGTGACTCCACGTTCAGACACTTTGGGGTCAGGAGGCCTGTAAACGGTCAGTGAGGCCAGGCCGCCTGCACCCCCCAGGAGCACCCTGCCCCACCCGTCACCCCCAGCCCGGGCTCCTTGGGACAGGGCAGTGCTGGCTGAGAGGTCGGGCTCAGGGGTTCAGGTCCCTCCTGCTTCAGCTGCCATCACCTGGGGGAGCCACGTCCTCTGCAGCCTCGGTCTGTGCATCTGTGGAATGGGCAGAGTGGTGTCGGCCTGGGCTCCTGTGGGGTCTCAAGACTGCCCCCGCGGCATTGTTGCTGCTACACCATCAGGAGCCCCCAGGACTGGTCCAGTCCCCTCCGTCCACCCCTCGCTGCTGCCTGTCTGCTGCTGTCCCCCGCCCCTCGGAGCCTCATGGCCGACACGAGTCAGGTGTTTCACCAACAGCGTAGGCCCAGCGTGGCTGGAGCGTGGCCCGGCTCCAAGCTGGTGGGTGCTCTCCAAACCCGGGGGGGTTGAGTGGGAGGACTTTGGGGTTCCTCTGCCCAGCACACAGGGGCCATCAGGCCCCCTCAGCCCTGGGCACTCACCATGGCTTCATGGAGCTAGCGGTGCCGGGAGGGGGCCTGGCCGTCTCTGCCTGGCCCTGCTCAGGTCAGGTGACCGTGAAGCCAGGTTTCCTAACCCGGACGCCGAGCTGGTTAAACCCAGACACCAAGCTACCCAGACGCCATGCTGGTTAAACCTGGACACCATGCTAGTTAAACCCAGACACCAAGCTACCCAGATGGCATGCTGGTTATTGATTGATTGATTGATTGATTTGGAAGATTAGCTCTGAGCTAACATCTGCTGCCAATCCTCCTCTTTTTGCTGAGAAAGACTGGCCCTGAGCTAACATCTGTGCCCATCTTCCTCTACTTTATATGTGGGACGCCTGCCACAGCATGGCTTGCCAAGTGGTGCCATGTCTGCACCCGGGATCCAAATCGGTGAAACCCTGGGCTGCCGAAGCGGAATGTGCTCACTTAACCGCTGCGCCGCCGGGCCGGCCCCACCATGCTGGTTAAACCAGAACACCATGCTGGTTAAACCCTGGCCAGCACGGCAGTGCCCCAGGCTTCTTGGCCAGGCTCCAGGCAGGTCACTGTGCCCCTCGGCCTCTCCTGCCCATGGCTGCTGAGGGCCCCTCACCCTGCCCTGGCCTCCCCCGGGAGCCCATGTGTGAGTCCTGTGGTCTCCGTTCTGTGGCGGCCTCGGTTTCTTTCCTGTGAAGCTCCTTTAGAGCTTCGTAAACTGTGACAGGCTCTAGACCTCTTCCTCTCTGCACCTCGGGATCTGCGCCAGCCCTCAGAAGGGGTGAGGGTGTGAGCTCCCCAGCTTCCTCTGGGCTCTCCGTGAGGCAGGAGGGGGCCTCCCTCCGTCCTTCGGCTCGGGGCCAGGCGGGGAGTGGGAATGCCGTGAGGGTCTCGGCCCCGCGACTGTCCAGTAAAGCCCCGAAGGCCAGTGTGTGGCCAGTGCCAGGGTCGCCAAGGGGGCAGAGAGGCTGCCCCTCACTAGGTGGGCCTGTGGGGTGGTGGGCGCTGGCGGGGGACGGGGTCTCAGGCAGGCATGTGCTGGAGAGTGTTTCACAGAGGGTGACGAGCAGGTGACAAGCAGGAGGCGAGTGACTGGAGCACAGGATGCTGAGTGGCTGGTGTCTGGGAGGACCAGGCTTTCCTTGGGCCACCGGCGTGGCTGGCGGGGCTGGTGTGGGCCGGCCAGGGCCCTCAGCTCCTCTTCCCACCCTCCACTTCCCGGTCTGCATGCTCTCCAAGGGCCCTGCGTGCCCAGGGCCTCTGAGACGCCAGGCCCCCTGCCTATGTTGACTCCCACCACAGTTCTTGCCCCCAAAGGGTGGGGGGCGCTCAGATGGCCGGCTCCCCCTATGCCCTAGGCCGACCTCGCCAGCGTTCCTCTTCCAGAAAGGGGATGGATCTAAGTCCTGAGTCACCTCTGGGTCTGGGTCTGGATTCAGACCAGATTCTGGATTTTTGTCCCCTGCCTTGGGGGGCTGGGGCAGGTGTGGCCACTCGAGTGCTGTGGGGGCTGCTGTGGGGGCTGTGGGCCCAGCTGGCTGGGCGTCTCCAGAGGGCAGAGGACAGCCAGGCAGCCTCGACGTGCCCCGTCTGTCTTCCCTCTTCCTCTTCCTCCTCTTCTCGCCCTGCTGGCCTGCTGGCAGGAGCTGGCAGGGAAGTGTTTATGGGCTTCTCTTCCAAGCCAAATAAGGCAGAGCGAGGGCTCACAGGGAGACGCAGCGGCTGGGGGCAGGCGGGACTCGGACTAGGACCCCTGCCCCCAGCCGCTGCCCTGGCCTGGCAGCCGTCATCTGGGGACTCTGGTCCTCTCGTCCCTGGGCTCTGCCTGGCTCCGAGGAGCTTAGCCCGGCTGGTGGCAGAAGGCAGACCCACGAGGTGCCCACCCGGGTCCGGAGACCCCAGGTCTAGTCCTGCCACTGCCTTGGTGCTCCAGGACTCAGATGGCTCACGTCCCTCCCAGCCTGCAGCCCCTCTGGGAAAGGAAAGCCTGGGCCTTGCACCCGGCCCCTCTGGTTCACTTCCTCCCATCTTTTCTTTTCCATCCGTTCATTCGTTAACGACTCCAGTAACGCGTGAGAATGTTCTCCTTGTAAAAAAAAAAAGGAGACCGTACAGATACTGCCAGGACCCTTCTGCAGGGTAAACACTGACATCAGGTTGATGTAGATTTTTCCGGGCCTTTTTATGTTTGCGTAAACGAATGCTCCTTCTGCTTTAGTGTCACACAGAGGAACCGTGGTGCACCGACGGCTGCCTGGGGCTCATGGCGCCCCATGGTGCCTGGAGACTAGGCCACCTTAGTTCTCTCCTGCTACACGCTGGGTGCGGTTTCAGTTCCACCCCCTAGGGGGAGCAGTTACAATCCCTCCCGCTTAACAGATGAGGAAACTGAGGCACAGAGAGGCATCCCCCATCTCCTGCAGAGCTGGGCAGAACCCACAGACCACAGACATCAGCTTGTTGGCTCCCCTGTGTCACAGGCAGTGGGACCGAGGCCCAGAGTGGGGCCAAGACAAGTTTTCCGACTCCTGGCGTGGGCTGTGTGCCACCGTGTTGCCTCCTTCCAGAACCTCTTCCTGATGTCCCAGCCCACGGCCAGCAGCCCTTCTCCCTTGGCCCCCAGGCAGCTCGGGTGCCCTGTGCCGCACCTCGAGGAGAGCACGGCAGGAGGGGGAGGGGTGGCCGTGTGGTGGGGCAGCAGCCCCTGGACTCTGGACCCTGCCACCTCCCCCTGCCATCCTGACTCTGTTTCCTCCCTGCACAGAGGCCCTGGCCACCCCTCTGGCCCAGTGGGAGGGTGGGCAGCTCTGCCCTGGGCTCCCAGCACCCCTTAGCCCCACCCTGGTATCCCACGTCGGGCACTGCCGTGTGCCCTGCTTGCCACTGTCCCCTCTGCCGAGCTGGTCCTGAGCCACCTCCCTCCACGTTTGTCTGCAGCTGTCCTGTAGGGCTGGCTTGGCAGCCCCTTCCTCCTGGCCTGGGGTGACCCTCACCCACCCGCCTTCCATTTTCTGGCCTGGACCTGCGCCATTTACGAGGGTGTCAGCTGTGTCCCTGGGTCTCCCTCAGTTTCTTCATCTGCAAACTAAAGGTGACTACATGTCCCTCGCAGTGCCCGGGGACAGTGATGGCGATGGCCGTGGTGTGTCCCCCGTCCTTGCTGCCTTTCTCTGGGACACCCGGCAGCCTCCTGCCATCTCTCCCTGGCCCACTGTCCTGTCAGCTCCCAGTGCTCATGCTGGCCGCAGCACAGCATCCCTCCACCACGTCGGTCACGACTCCCCGTGAGCCCAGGTCATCCCGCCCACGCCGGCCTATGGGCACAGGCACCTTGGCACTGTGTCCCACTGGCCACACCTGTCTCCTACAGGCTCCTTGTGAATGGTACCAAAACACCTGCTCAGAGGGAGGATTGGGTGAGGGCCCCACGAGCCGGGGACCTGCCCACCCGTCACCACCACAGCCCTCATGCTGCGTGTCCACCCTACTCTTCGAATGGGGAAACCGAGGCTCGGAGCAGGCGCCCCCACTCCAGCTCCTGTAGGAAGGACGGGCCAGGGAAGGTCCCGGCGAGTTCCAGAGCCTCGTGGCTCTTCTCCCACCTGAGTTGGAGGCCAGCCTCAGGGACACGTCCCAGGAACCACATGCTGACACAGGGTCCCATGTGTCTGATGTCCCCTTGGCAGACACCGTCTCCCTGTGGCCATGGCCATGGTGTCCGGCCCTCTGCATGGACCGTCCCTCTCCCCACCTTCCCTTCCTGACCTGGCACCAGTGGAGACCAGGGGTCGGTCCCTCCCTCTCTGGGCCTCAATTTCCTCCTCTACAGGACAAAGATCTGGCCGGCTGGATGTGGGCCAGGGCCTTTAGGCTCCAATGCACCTTCGGGTGAGGGTTCGGGCAAGGGTCTGTGAAGGGTTAAGCTGTGCTGGTCGGGGGGACAGGCGGCCAGGGAGCCCTTTCCTGCCCAGCACGCTTTCTCCCCGCGCCACCCCCATCCTATTGTTCCTGGCTCAGGAAGATGCATATTTCCCTCATGAGGTCACTGCCCTGCCACTGGCAGCTCCTGATGGGGCTGGGGAGGTGAGCTGCCCCGAGGCAGGCCCTGTCCCCCTTTCTTGGAAAGTCTTTGGTGCCCACCTCCTCCCCAGCTGGATTTCTTCTTTCTCTGCTGGAACCTGAGGCTAATTGAAACCTCCTCCAGCCTTGCCCACGTCTTAGCCAAAAGCTATGCCACCTCCTCCAGGCAGTCTGCTCTGATGCCCTGAGCCTCCTCAGCAGGCACAGTCATAGTGAGACCGCGTTCATGGCACTTAGACCAGCAGCCCCACAAGCCACATAGACCAGGGATGTTTTGAAAGACCTAAGTCCTGGCTGTACCACTACGAAAGCCCTTCTCCTCTGAGAGCCTGTTTCCTCATCTGAGCAACGGCGGGGTGGAGCGTTGGCCAGGAGTCCACTATCTAGGCCAGTTTTCTTCTGCTCCCGTGCTGGCCGAGGTCACTCTTGCTCTGCTGGCCGGCCTCTCGCCCACCCCCAGTCCCTGCTCACTGGGGAGGGACAATGAACTGGGGGCATAACCTGAACCCCTTCTTTATCCTGCCCCCCAGGCTGCCCTGCTGGGGTGGGAGCCAGCGGGTGCAGCTTTCCCAGCTCATGTCCCCTGGGCTGGCATCTGGGGCTGTCCGGGCACCACCCGCCTGCCCGGTGCCAGCTTCCTGGCAGGGCTGACAGCAGAAGATGGAGTCAGGGAGACCAGCCAGGGCCAGCCCATCTCAGCCTGTCTCTGGGGGAGCCGGGTGCTCTGGTGGGACAGCTGCGCCGGGCCATGCTGGAAGCATCCCGGGGCCCCCAGGAGAGCTGAAGGCTCAGCGTGCTCGTCTGTGTGGGCAGAGAGCTCACCTCCTGGCCTTTCTCTAACTGTTCGCTGTGTCCCCAAGCCTAGACAGTGCCTTCCACAGGGCGTTAGCTGTGTGTTAAATGAATGAATGAATGAACGAATGAGGGACTCTCAGGCAGGCCTTGTGCGTGCTGTGGTCCACAGTTGGTCCTCCCAGGGTGGGGGCGGTGCCATCCGTGCCCTGAGCTGGGGCTGCTGTGCATCCGTTCCCAAGTGCCTCCCACACCCTCCCCTCTGACCCCGCTCCCTCTGACTCTGTCTCTGATTTCCCGCTTTTGGCAGCCAGAGCTTCTTGGAGATTCTTTCCCTCCTGCTCAGCCTGGGGGTGGGGAGAGGACGGGAGGCCCTGCGCCCGCGCACCTCGTGGCTCCACTGGCAGCCGCAGTGCCGGCCTGGGCTGGCCCCTGCTCTCGGGTTCTGGTTTCTGAAATCCTTCACTGATTTCAGGGGCTGTCTGCTTGTTTTTTATTTTGGTAAAATACATATAAAATTTACCATCTTAACCATTTTTAAGCATACAGTTCAGCGGTATGAAGTATGGTCTCAGTATCGTGCAGCTGTCACCACTGTCCATCCGCAGAACTTTTCATCTTCCCAAACGGGAACTCTGCCCCCGTTAGACAGTGACCCTGTGCTCCTCTTGCCGCAGCCGCAGGCTCTGCTGGCAGGCCCGGGGGAGACCGTGGGAGATGTGGAGGCGCCACCGCATCCCTCTTCCTGGGAAGCTCCGCCTCTGGGAGCTTCCCTGGTGCCTGTGCCACGTTAGATGCCCCTGTCACAGGCTTTTGAGACCATCCGTGGTCACGTGTGCTTGTTCAGTGTCTGGTGTCCCTGGCGGATCAGAACAGGAGTGCCTCAGGGCAGGGCCTTCAGAGCAGATCTTCAGGAGAGAGGTCCTCCAGTGGGGGGTGCGCAGGTGGATGAAAGACTGGATGGGTAGGTGGGATGGGTGCCTGGACAGATGGATGAATGGGTGAATGACTGGAAGGTTGGATGGATGGATGATGGGTGGGTGGGTGGGTGGCTGGCTGGCTGGCTGGATGACTGGAAGATGGGATGGATGGATGCATGGATGGATGCATGCATGCATGGATAGATGGATGGATGGATAGATGGATGGAGGGATAGATAGATGGATGGATGGATGGATGGATGGATAGATGGACGCATGGATGGATAGATGGACGCATGGATGGATGGATAGATGGATGGATGGGTGGGTGGATGGATGGATGGATGGATGAACACCTGGCTAGAGAAGATCTCACCAGGCTGGTACAACAGGGTGGGTGCTGCCCTCTCTGGGGACAATGCTGGGTCTGGCGCTGTGGTGGGGAGAGAGGCAAAACCCAGTAGGCTGAAAAGTGCGACACTGGAAACAAGAAGGAACTTGAGAAGCCTTTGCCTGAGACGCATTTCCCTCCTTCCTCTTGGGCCAGATCAGATTGATTTTTTTTTTTTTTTATGAAAATGTATAATTGTTGAAAAACTTTAGATTTAAAGAGTTGAGCTGATCACTATAGCTGGCATGCGTAATGGAAGGAGGAGGCGTCCTGACGTTAGGGACAACTCCTAGGGGAGCGAGAGGGGTGCTGTGTGTCCAGAAAGGAAGGCAGCAGGTCAGGAGTTCGGACCGTCTGCGATGAGTCTATTTGGGGCCCACCATGCTGACCACGTGGTTCTCAGGTTTCCTCATGGCTGGGTTGAGAGGAGCTTGGTCAGGTGTTGGAAGGGACTGAAGCCCTGCATCCCAGCCCTGCACTCAGCACCTCACACCCGTGATTCAGTTTAACCCTCCTGACACCCCTTCAGGCAGGTGGTGTTAAGCCCCTTGTATGGATGTGGAAACAGACCTGGAGGGCGAGCTGACCACACAGGCTATGAGGTCCGGCTGAGAGTTGGACTTGCTGCGTGGCCGGCGGATGGCTCTGTCGAGGAGTGCTGGCTCCTCTAGCCACCATCTCCTCTCGCCTCTGCAGCGCCTGAGCCCCTATTTGGGCCAGAGGCTCGGAGGGAGGTGGAGATGGAGAAGGGGGATGGGCGAGCCAGCCTGGGCCCCCTCCAGAAGCCGTCCTGCGTCCTGAAGATGTGAGGAGGAGGTGTGGACCGCCCCTGGCACTGCCAGTGTTCCTGGGCCTGGGTGTGGGGTCGAGTGTTGGCAGCGGGCCGCGGGGTCTCAGTAGTCTGAGTTCTGTGAGGGAGGAGCCCCTGCTCTGTCCCGGCCTCTGGGATGACCGTTGAGGGTGTCCAGCTAAGGCCTGTCTGCACCACAGGGGCCCCAAGACCGATGCTTCCTTCTAGCACAGAAGAGGGTGCCATCGTCACCAGCTAGTGACCGGCAGCAGCTCCCTCAGCGCCATTCACATGTCCTTATCTCCAGAAGACCCCGGGAAGGTCATTGTGATCCGGGCAGCTAGGCGCTAAGGCCATGCCCCGAGGGGACCCCGGGCGGGGTGCAAATGCCTCTTCCGGACAGTCGCGATCTGCTGGCATCCTTCCCAGACATGCTCCCAAAGGGCTTACTGCAGCGCACCCCGCCTGGCTCTGCTGGCCCCCAGGGGCGATGGTCTGTGTAGCCAAGTCCGTGGCCAAGTTCAGGTCAGCGGGTTTCGGCCCTGGCTGTCCAGGTCGCTGCTGGGTGGAGGTCTCAGTCACTGCCAGGCTGGTGACTTGCTTCTGGGGGTCTCAGGAGTCTGGGGGGCAGGAAGCGTGGGTGGGATCCTGGGCCCCTCTCTCAGGGACTGTGTCCAGGGCAGGCTTTTTCCGTGCCTCTAGGTGGGAAGAAGAGGAATCGGGTCCCCTTGCTCGGTCACAGATGTCTGGGCTGTGAGGCTGGCTTGTCCAGGAGGGGACAGATTCCTGGTGGCACTGGTGCCTGCAGTGGTCTGCTTGGTCCTCTCGGGCCTTGGGTGGACGGGGCTGGGGTCAACCTGGGCCTGCTCACCAGCAGCAGCGACTGAGGAGCGGGGCAGGCAGAGGTGGCTGCAGCCCTGGGGCTCACCAGCAGTGCCACGTGTGCTGGCCCCCGTGGCAGCATGTCGTGCCTCTGCTGGCCCAGCCCCCTCGGGTAGCCCAGGAAAGTCTGGGTGGGCCCCCAGTTCCCTGGTGATGAGACCCACATCAGGACACAGAGCATTTCCTACGCCATCTCCTGACGACCCTCAATTCTGGGACACAGGCTCCGCCAGCACACAGCAGGCCAGGTCCCCAGCCACCCTGATGTGCGTTGTCGAGACAGCGTCAAGTGGGCCAGGCTCAGAAAGGGCCCCCGGTGGGAAGACTGTGTTTGAGCTGATAGGAGGAGAGGCGGGAACAAGCCACTGAGACATGGGCCACTCGCAAAGGCAGGTCAGGAGCCGGGCTGAGGCCATGTGCGATACCACGTGCGGATGCTCTGGGGAGCATGGCCGTGGGGGCCGGGTGAGTGGCGGGTGCCAGGATGGGGCTGCTGCTGGGCGCACGTGGGCATCCTCATGGCTGTATGTGACTGAAGGCTTGGGGAGCTGGATCCCAAAGTCAGTTGTGCTGTATCTTGGTTGAAAACAAAAAACTTTAAAAAGGAGAAAAAGCAAGTTATGAAAATCAGTCATGACCTTGGTATCTGTCCACAGGAGGGTGGACACCACATTGTCATGTGTGCCTGGGACACATGTGACCTGTGCCACTTGGGTCCATGTGGAACAACCCCCAAACGGAATTTGGGGAGCAGAACCAGTTGTAGGAGGACACAGTGTGGCAGTGTGATGGTGTGACAGTGTGTGCTGAGAGACGGATGTGTCATATGCTAAGCGGTCACTCACACCTGCAGGGAGGCGGGCAGCCTCACAGGGACAACCAGCCCAGCCCAGGCAGCGATGTTCTGGGGGCAAGGCTCAGGGGAGATGTGTGGGGGGTGCTGTTCTGGGGAGATGCTGGGGGAGGTTCTGGGGAGATGTAGGGGGTGCTGTTCTGGGGAGATGCCGGGGGAGGTTCTGGGGAGATGTGCAGGGTGACGTGGGGGAGATGCTGGGGGAGGTTCTGGGGAGATGTTGGGGTGACGTGGGGGGTGATGCTGGGGGAGGTTCTGGGGAGATGTGCAGGGTGATGTGGGGACGATGCTGGGGGAGGTTCTGGGGAGATGTGGTGGGTGGGGTGGGGGTCGATGCTGGAGGAGGTTTTGGGGAGATGTGCGGGGTGACGTGGGGGGTGATGCTGGGGGAGGTTCTGGGGAGATGTGCAGGGTGATGTGGGGACGATGCTGGGGGAGGTTTTGGGGACGGGTGTGGGGCTGGCTGGCCCTGCTATGCGGCCGTGGTAACCTGTCTCCTCCCCGCAGCCTGCCTGTTCCGCTGCAACGCGCTCTCGCTGGTCTACCTGCTGTTCCTGCTGCTGCTGCCCTGGCTCCCGGGCCCCTCCCGGCACAGCCTCCAAGGTAAGGGCTGGGGGGCATGTCTCGGGGTCTTTGTCCAGGTGGACCCAGCCCAGGCACCTGGGAGCAGGGGGGTCTTGGGCCTCGGGCCGAAGCCCTGGGCAGCAACGGACTTTCTCTGCGGTTTAACAGCCGTGGGTAAAGGACGAGCACCTCGTTTCTTGTCATAGACCTCCGGCTAGTTTCAGAATCTCTTTTCTGACCTGTGTTTCAGGGAGCATGCTAAAGGTAGTGGGGGTGGTCAGATGGACTCCTCCATCCCTGGGCGTCCCCCCAACAGGAGGCTCAGGCCCAGTGCTGTGGGCTGGCCGTCCTCCCACTGGCTCCCTCTCTCATCCCCCACCCAGCCCCCAGCACCGTCCACACAGCCCCTCTGCCCAGCCACCACGTCAGCTCTCCCTGCCCTCGCAGAGTCAGGCTCCATCTTGGCTCTCTTTTTTTTTTTAGATTTTATTTTTTCTCCCCAAAGCCCCCTGGTACATAGTTGTATGTTCTTCGTTGTGGGTCCTTCTAGTTGTGGCATGTGGGACAGTGCTTCAGCGTGGTTTGATGAGCAGTGCCATGTCCGCGCCCAGGATTCGAACCAACGACACACTGGGCCGCCTGCAGCAGAGTGCGTGAACTTAACTACTCGGCCACAGGGCCAGCCCCATCTTGGCTCTCTTGGCGTTCCAAGGGGCCTCAGTTTAGCTCCGACCACCTCGTAGGTTGGGTAGCTGGGCACACATGTCTCCTAGGTTCTGAGCTCCTGGAGGGCGGGCGCTGTCTCAGACTTCTGTGCCCACAAGACAGACAGAAGTGGGAAGGCCCATCAAGGGGCTGTGCCACAGGAGGGTCTAGACAGTGACGACCATGGCACAGCCATCCAATAGGGGCTGGGAGCTGAGAGCTGTCACCTGTTGGAGGGGGACAGGGCCACATGGGCACCCTGCTCCCTCTCCTGCAGCCAGATGACGTGGGGACAGACGGTGGCAGGGGCCCAACCCCTCCATCCTGGGGCCCCTCCCACCCACCCTCTGGGTACTTCAGTGTCCATTTTTGTCCCATCTCTTCAGTGAGAGCAAGTACTCAGGGCCGTGTTCCCAAGGCTGCATGCATGCCTGTGGGTGGGAAGGGCCCTTAGGTGTTGGAGCATGAGGAGAGGTGCCCAGGCCTTAGAGGGGATCTCCAGGAAGCAAGTTGTCGGTGGTGTGGGCCCCAAGGCCCGGCAGGGATGGGCGACAAAGCAGGGCCAGGGTTTGGACGAGAATCGTGAAGGGTGACAGGACCCCGTCCCCGGGGGGTGCTGGGTGCAGCACACTGGCTGCTTTGGGGCCTCTGGAGTGTCCTGTGGCTGCTGGACCAGTCCCTGCACCGAGTGGCTTAAATGGCATACGTGTGCCTCTCACAGTCAGGGGCGGAACCAGTACCATCTCTCGGCTAAAATCAGGTGTCACGGGGCTGGTGCCTCCCAGAGGCCCCAGGCGAGAATCTGTTTCCTCGTCTTCTCCGGCTTCTTGGCTCCTTGCCCGTCTCTCCCTCGTCCAGGCTGGCAATGGCTGGTCATGTGTCACCCCTGTCACTCTGTGACCCTCCCACCCCCTCCCAGTGTGAGGACCCTGTGATGACGTGGGGCCCCCTGGGATCCGGGATCAGCTCCCCTTTTAAGGTCAGCTGATTGGCGACCTTGATCCTCCTTTGCTGTGTAAGAAAACATATCCACAGGCTTCCGGGATTGGGGTGTGGACATCCCTGGGGGGTCAATGTTCTGCCTCCCACAGGGTGACAGGTCACCCCCTCCCTGGAGTGTCACATCTGGCTCTAACCGCGTCGTCTGTCCCCCTCCTTGCTCCAGGCGCTTGCAGAGGGCGCTGGTCTTGGAGTGAGGGTAGAAGTCAGGGTGCAGAGAGGATAAAGCCTTTGGGGAAGGGCCTCCGCACAGGCGCCTTGCTGGAAGCTGCTGGGGACCTGAGGCCACACCCCTCCCAGGCCGGCTGGGGCAGCTGTCGGCTGATTCCCAACTCAAGCCATCCGGGTCCACCTCCCCACTGAGGAGGGCCTGCTGGGCAGCCTGCATCATGCCTTCCTCTTCACTCTGTGGAGCCAGTTCTGTCTGTTCCCAGGCCCTCGGCCTGTCCCTTAAATATTTCATGCCCTGTAGGCAATTGGGAACACTCTCCTCTAGTCAGCCGTGAGGACGCGCAGCTCCTGGCCAGGGCAGGAGGCCGGAGTCGGGAGGGTTGGGCAACAGGGGAGGGGCACTGGGAAGACCTCCCTGCCTGATGTCCATCTGTCTATCGGTCTGGACTCAGAGGCCCTTCAAGGACAGGGGGACTGCTGGGTTTTTCCGGGCGGGAGAGAGGAAAATGTGAGGCCTGCCCGTGCCTGAGCGCCTGGCCGAGGGCTGTGAGCTGTGCAGCGGCCGGGCCTGGGCGTCTGCCCCTGGTGGAAGGTTTGACGCTGCCTGGGCCCCTGTGGGCTCTGACCCCTGGCCCCATCCCTGCGTGGGTGTCCGCTTGACCTCGGGAGCCGGGAAGGGGGCTCCCTGTGCAGGGAGGAGAGAAGGTGGGAGTGTCCTCTCAGTGTTTCTTCAGGATGGTTCTGGCTCCTTCCTTCGTCATCGTGCCCGGCTCTGGGGGTGGGCCAGGCATGGGGGCTGGGGTGGCGGGCGGGGACCCATGTGCCCCAAGAAGGGCAGGGCAGGGTGGAGGTGCAACAGAAGCTGCAGTAGACCCTGGGGACAGCTCCTGGTGACCTGCTTAACATTTAGGGACCCGAGGAGGCCCCGTCCCTGCCTTAGAGCAAAACACCCCAGGCGGCCCTGCCCCTCAGGCCTTAGCTCGCCTTTGATTCAGGTGGGGTGTGTTGGCCAAGGGCCAGTCTGGTTTGCTTCTCAGAGGGTGAGGAGCCTAACATTGGTGGGATGAAGGGACCAGAGGCCCCTGTGAGTAATCCCATCGCCCTTGCCCAGACGCCGGCATCCGGGGGTCTCAGACCTATGAGCAGATGATGCCCCCACCCAGTCTCAGCAGAGCGGAGCCCCCAGGGCCTCATGGCTCAGACTGGATTCACCCCCTGGCCCATCCCTCTTCTGCCCCCGCCTGTGGACCACCCTCCGTCTGATGGGGCCTCGGACATCTGGAGGGTGCCCCTTCCCTCGGTTTCTCAGAGCACATACTGGAGCACCCTGTGTGCCACTCCGAGGGACCCCCACAGGCACCCCACGCACCAGCCTCGGCCCTTGCTCAGCTTGTCTTGGGTGGGGGGCTCCTCACGGCACAGGAGCTCTGCCCTGGCGTGGGCGCTGCACCAGCCCCAGAAGAGGGTTCTGTGCGCCAGGCCTTTGTGGATGGCGGGTCAGCAGGGGGAGGGGGGAGGACACTGAAGGGGCAGCAGGGAAGCCCGGAGGGCGGCGGGCCGGTGGTCTGTGAGCCACCACTGGTGGCAGCGGGAGTCAGGACCACTGCCGAGGGCAGGGGACGCCCTGGAGCCTTTGCAGACTGAGCAGCCCCATCAGGCCAGTTCTGGGGGCTTAGACCCAGGGCTCCCACTCAGGGTCAGACAGATCAGACAGCTGCTCTTCGTGCACCCCGTTTGGCCCCCCCACTTCCTTGCCCTGGGATCCACAGCCTCCCAGCCCCACTTCCCATCTCCCTGTGGAGTCCTGCCCGAGCTGACGCCCTGCGGGGGAGCCCTGCTCCGTAGGATGGGTGATTTCTGGGCCCACCCTCCCCACCATGGACAGAGGATGGGGCAGGGAGCAGGGACAAGGACAGGCCATTCCCCGTGGACTCCCTCCTGCCCCACAACAGGTCTTTGTCCTTCCATGATGCTCCCTGCGTTATGCAGGCCCCATGTGGAGGAGTGAGTGACCCTCGGTCCCAAGGAGAGAGGCAGGCAGCACCTTCCTGCAACTGTGGTGTGGGGTCCAGAGCCCACGCCCACCTGGAGCCGCTCCTCCCCTGCCTGCGGATGGCTCCGTCCCGCACTCAAGGCCGGACCTCGGCGTCCACGGGGACCTGTTGCAGCACTCCCGTGAGCCCCACCACACCCTTTGTACCTCCTGGGCATGTGCAGGGGCCCCTCACCTCCTGACCCCCTGCCCACCCAAAGCCAGAGCTCCCTTTGGGCTCGCCCATCCCTGCTGTCCACCAACCCTGTGACTCCCAGGGCGCTGGCTGCTCTCCCAGCCTGAGGCTGGGCTCGGGGGCGATGGCGGGAGAGCAGCACAGCTGGGACAAGCACGTGCCGAGTGCCGGGCAGGGTCTCCCCTGGACTGGGGTCCGGCCAGACGCCCTCCCTGGGGGTCAGACTGGCAGGAGGCGAGGCAGAGGTGCTGATGGGGTGAGGGGGGCCGGGGCTCAGCAGTGCAGGAGTTTGAGATGCCACCAGACCCCAAGGAGGCGTCAGGAGCTCGGGGCTCCAGGAGTGTGCGGGCTGTTAGAGGCAGACGTTTGGGGTGCTGGCAAGTAAAGGGGGTCCACAGCCGCCTCTGGAGGAGAAGGCCAGGTTGGGGCGCCTGCCTCGGCCTCTGTCTGCCCCACAGGTCAGCATGGGGTTCCCGTCCCAGCGGTGCCTGGTGGAGCCTCCCGGCCTCTTCTGCTCCCTTGCTGCTCCAGGCCTGGCCGGGCAGGGAGTGCCAACACTGCAGGCCCAGGGCTCTGGCCCCTCTGGCCTTGCGCTGGCTCATGGTCCAGGACACTGTGTGGCCAGCCGAGAAGTGAAGCAAGAAGGAGAGGGGGCGGCAGGGGCAGGGGTAACTCTGACATGCCTGCTGGACAGATGTCCAAGAAGTGCTGGACGGGAAGGTGGTCGGGCAGGGGCCAGGTGGTCGGGGCATCCCTCTTGCCGAGGGGCCTTGGGCCTGGGCCTTCCCTCCCTGGCCTGTGGGCTCTCGAGTGGATGAGGAGCCCATCAGCCTGGCGCTCGAGGCTTCGGTCCTGGTAGCACGGCCAAGGCTGCCCTCAGGTCTCTGTGGCTCAGGAGCGGGTGAGTCCACAGAGTGGGGCCGGGTGCCCTCCTGCCGCATCTTCCCCTGAGACTTCCCACAGCTGCAGGAGGGGAGCCCCACGGGTGAGCCGGGCACGGGGGTGCTCTTCCTTCCTGGCCCTGTGGCTCCAGTGGGCTCCGGGTGGGGAGGCGGAGCAGGCGGCCCCTGGAAGGTTCTGTGCCCTGGGAGCCCTGCACGGCCGCCCACTGGCAGCCCAGCTCTGTCCTCCTGTGAGGAGGCCTGTGGCCTCTCGCTCTGGCCTGGGGCTCTGAGCAGAGGGGCCCAGCCGGGCCGAGGCCCAGTTGTTCCTGTTCAGTTTCCATTCCTCCTTCCCGCCAGCGCTTTCTCCCACAGGCCCCACCCTGCTCTCCCTCTCGCTCGCCCACTGCGGGTCAGAGGCCATAACTGAAGGGTCAGAATGTCAGGGCCGGGAGGGACCTAGAAATGAGTGAGGCAGAGGAGCTGTCCACATCCTGTCTGGGAGTCTCGCTGGGCTGCCCAGGGAGTCCCTCACCCTCTCTGATCCCGGCTTCCCTTGGTAAAGTCAGATGAGCCAGCAGGCGACTGCGGAAGGACTCGGTCTTCACTGTGGACACTCACGTGTCACTCCAAGAGTGTCATCTGCTAGGCTGACCTGGGGAAGGGGACACAGGCCAATTCTGAGTCTGTTTAACAAACAGCAATTATGCTGCAAGATCGTGAACAAAATGGACATGGGCCCTGAGCTCGCCGGCCTCAGGGCAGGAGAAAGAAGGTCCTGGCTGATGGTGACCTTGCCTGTCCCCGAGCTCTGGGAAGTTGAGAGAGGTGCCCGGGCTGCTCTGCAAGTTCTTGGCGACCAGTCAGCTGGCCAGCAGGGGTGAGGACCCGGGGGCCCTTGCTGAAAGGCCCTGGGTCAGAGGAGGAGGAGGCGTCTGCAGCCCACATCCTAGACCCAGGATCCAGGGCTCAGAGTGCGGGAGGCAGAACCCTAGCGGAGGCCTCTGGTCCAGGGCCCCTGCACGATGCGAGCTGCCCACCCACTCACAGAGCAGAGGTGACCCCAGGGCTCCAGAGTCCATGCTGAGCACAGGCCATGGCCGCCCAGCCCTCTCCCTGCAGCCAAGACCTCCCTGCTGGGTGGGCCGAGTCCTGCTTCCCGGGGAGTGGGTTCTGCGATGTGCGGAACAGGCACTTGTCTGGGGCCACCCACCCTGGCCTGCACTCGGGCTCCTGGGCCCGGCTCTCAGACTCAGCTTCTCCCGCGTGGGGTGGGCCTCCCGCAGGGTTTGGGGCCCCCCGGGATGGGTGAATAAGGCCTGGGAGGCTCCTAGCCCCACCTGGCACAGCAGGCGCTGGCATGTGGGCAGCCGCTGTTTCTGCAGTGACCCATACCGCGCACACGCTGGGAGCATTTAGCCCTACGACACCCCACCAGGACGGCAAGGCTCGCCCCACTTCCTCTGAGAGCCGAGATCCCAGCCCTGCCCCCTCCACCCGCCCATGCCGGTGCCTGTTTCAGTCCACACTGCGCAGTGACAAGTTTGCTGGATACGTGCACAGCCCTGCAGGGGGCTCCCCGAGCCCGGGGGCCATCCCTCTCTTTGCCGGCTCCTGCCCCCACTGCCCCACCGCCCCAGGGAGGGGAGGACCCAGGCGGTGGGCAGCCTGGGTGTGCTGTGCTCTGCACATTTCCTGCTGTGTGATGTGGGCCAGTGGCTTCCCATCTGTTCCTGTGTCCTCGTCTATAATCGAGGGCCACGAGGGTCAGTGGGACAGTGTTGGCGGGGTGGGTAAGAGCGAGCATGGCATGGAGTCAGCTGCTGATGGCCCCCTGGGACCCCGTGTCCGTGCTCAGTGTGTGTCCTGCGCCAGGTGGTCGTGGCCTGGCTCAGAGCTGAGAGCCGGGCTGAGTGGCCTCCGTGGGTCGAGCCCTTCCCTGTCTCCGTTCAGGCCCGGCCGCGTGCTGGCCTCACCCACGCCTGCTCTGCCCACAGGTCACACTGGCCGCCTCCTCCGAGCCCTGCTGGTCTTCAGCCTCCTCTTCCTGGCAGCCCACTTTGCCTTCCAGATATGTCTGTACACCGTGCCCCACCTGGACCAGCTTCTGGGGCCGAGCTGTGAGTCAGCAAGGATCGGGAAGGGGGTGCCTGGGGGAGCTAACTGGAGGGCCTGGGGAGGGTGGAGGGGAGAGAGGGAGCCACTCCAGCCCTGTGGGGCCTCAGTGTCAGTGTCCTCGGGGAGGTCAGCTTGCCCTGCCTCACCAGGCCTTGCCTGATATGGGCCTCCCCTGAGTACCTTTCTGTGATTTGTGTCCAGCTGGCCCAGTTAAGCGCCCTGGTAACGGCCGCTGTGGGGCTGGGCCGAGCACTGCACTGTGCTGATCCCAGAACCCAGGATCCGGCTCACGGGGCTGGATCCTGTCAGCAGGCTCCTCCCTGTCAGCATCTTCCTCTGGTGCGCGCTACTGGGGCTTAGAGACTCGGCTGGGTGGCGCCAGCTGCCCTCGGAGCCCTGCCCACCCCCACCCTGCGCCCTTTCACCCCTTGGACAGTATCTCTAGCTGGCATGCAGCCCTCCCAGCTCCACTGACATCAGCACCTGCTCCTCAGATGAGGGAGCCTGGGCTCCAATCCCCCTGCCTGGCTGGGGTGTCCCACCCCTGGGCCCTGCCTGGCGCGGCTCCCCCAGCACAGCGCTCAGCCATGGGCGTGGGCAGGGTCCGCACCGACTTCTCTTTTTATGCTGTGATGACTCTGTCCCTCCTGGTTCAGAAACTGAGACGTCAGGTGCCTCGAGGGTGCACGGGTCCTGGCAGCCCCCAAGGAGTGCCGGCCACGGCTGACGGCTCCCAGAGCCCTATCGGCCCTGCCGTGGCCACACACTGCCCAGCTGGGCCGTGAATCCCTGGTCTGCCAGGCGGAACAGGTGGGCCCTCAGTCCACCAGCTTGGGCCTCAGTCTCCCTACTGGTAAAGACAGCATTTTGCGACATCCCTGAGACCAGTCACGGGTGCCCTGGAGACCAGGGGTTCTGTGACTCTGGCCCCTGAGGGCCTCCTGGCGACAAGGAGCAGGTTGCTCAGTGCTCACCACCTGACCCAGGTCCTGTGCCTTCCTCTGCAGGCAGCCCCTGGGAGACCCTCTCCCGACACATAGGTGTCACGAGGTAAGAGCCCCGCCAGCATCCCTCTGGGATTTCCTGGGCCTGCGGCTGGAGCCTCCAGCACCCAGGGTCCCCCACACCCCGCTCCCCCGGCACCTACCCTCCTGGGCCAACCCGCAGGCTCTCCCTGCCCTTCACAGGTTGGACCTGAAGGACATCCCCAACACCGTCCGGCTGGTGGCCCCTGACCTGGGCATCCTGGTGGTCTCCTCCGTGTGCCTCGGCCTCTGCGGGCGCCTCACACGGGACTCCCAGCGGCGCCAGCACACCCGGGAGCTGGTGAGGGCTGCGGGCGGGCCGGACCGCGTGTCGGAGGGAGGGCTCTCTAGGGCTGTGTCCAGCCGTCTGAGGACGATTTTATGTTCGTTTAGTACAAACATGGACTCTTTAGTTGTGAGAGTTGGTATGTGCTCACTGTGAAGAGATGACACACCAGGGAGAGAGGTGTCGTCCCCCTGGGGGGGCAGCAGTGTGGCGTGCCCCTCTAAGACCTGGGCCTGGCAGGGCTCCTTCTCGGGCAGACACGTGCAGGGAGCCCCAGCCAGCATCTGCGCCCTCAGACCCTTCCTGGAGGAGACTCCTGGTGGCCACAGGGCAGTAGGGAACCAGCAGCGTCAGAGGGCTGTCTGTGCCGGCCGTCAGGGAGCACCCCGGGACTGGTGGACAGATGGACAGATGCTGAGCAGCCACACCCACAGCAGGGGCATCATCGGTGGGGCTGCGGGCAGGGCGGGGCCATGTAGGCTCAGAGCCCAGCGAGGCCCTAAGTCAGACTGTCCTTGGAGGGACCATCCAGGGGTCTTCTTCGGGTGGGGCTGAGCACTGGGCCCTCGATGTCCTCTGTGGTCGAAGGCTCAGTGTCCTCTGCCCTGCACTGAGGCTGCGCTTGCCAGCCCAGCCTGGCCCCCCACACCTGGCCTCGGGCTCCATCCAGGGATCCCGGCACAAGAGCTTCCTCTGGGGAGGCCCTGGCAGCCACAGGCCCACCCCCCCACCACCAAGTCCCAGCGTTTACTTGTCCAACTGATGCTTGCTGGGAACTAGGGCCTTGACCTCCAGAGAGCCCAGAGAGGGGAGGGGCTTCCCAGGGCCACACAGCAGGTCAGGGGCGACTCTGCCTGCAGCTCATGTGGCCCCTGTCCCGCCCTTCCACGTCCTCAACCTGCAGGGCAAGACTGATGCCCCATTTCAAAGTGGGAACGCAGCCTGGAGGTCGAGGGGCTTCTCTGGGCAGTTGTGGGGGAAGCCAGGGCTAGGACTGCCCTTCTGGCTGCCCTCGGGACACCCCTTCCCTGGGCCTCCCAGCTCGGTCGGCCCTTCTCCAGCCCCACGGTGGTGTGTGGGCGCCAGCGGGTTCGTGGGCCAGGGCTGCCTCTGGCTTCCTCGTTAGTGGAGCTGGGCCTTCCCAGAACGGCTCTGCCGGGAAAGGCTGGACTCATCCCCCAACCTGGGGTGGGCGGGCTCAGCCCCACTCCGCGCTGCCATCGCCCCTCAGAGCACATGCTGCCCTGGCGGCACGTGGAGGCTGGACTCTGGTCTATAGGGCACTGGGACAGGCCCCCATCACTCGAGCGTCCTCGGTGGCAGATAGGGGCCTGCGTGTCCTGCCAACCCCAGATGGCTGTATAGACGCTGAGCGAGGAGGTAGGGGCACCCTTCCCAGGTGCCCACTTTTAGAGACCAGAGCCAGGAGCAACCCAAATGCCCTCTGCATGTACGACACTGCCCAGCAGGACCACACGTGCACACAGTTGCACATGACCCACGTACGCGCACACGTCCTGACTTCACACGCATGCACATGCCCTGAGGGGGCAGACGGGCTGTGGTGGGAGGTGCGGAGACATGTGGAAACTTCTGCTGAGCCTGTGGGCCTGTGGGACGTGCCGAGTCGGGCCGGAGCCAGGCCTGGCCCGCCTGGCTGCCGCAGGCGGCCCCAAGCACCTGTGCGTCCAGCCTGCAGCTGCTTCTGTCCCTCCCACTCCCAGAAACGCTCATTTTTCATGGGCCTTCCCAGAAACTTTCCCAGGGCCAGGGCCAGGACCAGCTGTGGGCGGGGGAGCCAGGCCTGGCTGCCGCGCCCTCCGGCCGTCTCCCTGTCCCAGGCGGCCGGGCCCCCAGCCCTCACAGTCAGCGTCTGACAGAGGCACCCTGACCTCAAGGGCTCCTGCTCCACTGTCAGTCCTTCCTACCCTGGGCCCTGTTCCCCTGGTCTACCCCTCCCCTCCTTCCACGCACAGCTCACCGGCCTCCCTGGGGCCTCCAGACCCCCCAGCTTGGTGAGGGCAGGACCTGTGTCTGGCTCGTCTCTCCTGCCTGGTCTCACCCACACTGACAGGCGGGAAACAGAGGGGTTAGGTGACTTGCCCGAGGCTGCACAGATGGGAGACTTGGAGCTGGGCTTCGGCCAGGTCTCCTGGCTCCAGAGCCTGTGCTCTCTGCTCGGACGCCAAGTGCCCCTCAGCTGCTGGGAAGGGCACATGTACAGCACCCATTTTACAGATGGGGACGCGGGGCGCCTGACGCAGAGTCCGGGTTCTCTTTGCCTCCCCTGGCTCCGCCCGACGTCCAGGAAACAGCTCTGTTCTGGGGAACCTTGAGGCTGGGCAGGGACACAGACCCTGGTGGATCCCGTGCCCCACCCCACCCCACAGCAGGTGAGGCCTGGAGGGGCCGTCCGTTTCCTCGTCCCTCCAGAGGGCAGCCTCCAGGCACTGCGCGTCCGGAAGAGCTGGTGGGGCACCAGGATATCCTGCACCTGCTGTGTCCCTTGGTGCCCACCCCTCACTCTCCAGAGGCCCCACGGGCAGCAGAAAGGGAGCAGGGAGCAGATGGGCGCCACCACTGTCCAGCTGTGTCATTTGGGGTGCCCTCTGAGCCTGTGTCTTACTTATAAAGAAAGTGCTGCATCAGCACCTGGGACTATGTGCAGGGCTCTGTGTAAAGTGCTCTGTAAACTGTAAAGTGCGTGTGCTGCTCTCCTTCCTTTTCTTAAAAATCCCCTCCTGGGTCCAGGGGCTTTGGGGACACGTGCAAGAATCTGTGGGGCCTTCCCTGTGCTCGGGGGCTCCCTGGTCCAGATGGGGAGATAACAGGCACTCGAGGAGTTCTGGAATAATCCAAGGTCGGCCTGCACAGGTCAGTCATCATGAGTGCCAAGGCTTGGCAGGAGCCTGTCTTGGGGCCGAGGTGGGCCGCCTCCAGGAAGGCCTCAGGGCTGTGAACTTGAGTGAGGCAGCAGGAAGGTGGTGGGTAGACCTCCGGGCACGGAGGGTGGTGCGGGTCCACACTCGGGCTGGCAGTCCCATGGCCCTCAGAGGGGCAGCGGACAGCGTGGTGCCGGTGTGGCCCCAGTGCCTCCTAGTGTCCTGAGTGCCATACACCTGACCCCTGCCCCCCCGTGACCTTGGCAGGACGATGATGAGAGGGAAGTGGACACAGGCTCTCCGGCAGGACTTTGGGAAGCCCCTGCACTGGCCCCCAAGCAGAGGTCTCGGCTGGCTGCCCGGTTCCGGATCACGGCCCACTGGCTGCTGGTGGCCGCTGGGCGGACCCTGGCCATAGTGCTGCTGGCACTGGCAGGTACCACTGCAGTGGGGAGCGGGGACCCCACACTGGCTGTCACACTAGGAGGGGTCTTGGCAGCCTGCTGGAGCTCCCCACTGACTAATGAGACGGCCGTCACACGGCCCTGCCTGGCATGACCTTGCCTGCCTCTGCCTGGCCCTGCAGGCATTGCCCACCCCTCGGCCTTCTCCAGCGTCTACTTCCTGGTCTTCCTGGCCATCTGCACCTGGTGGGCCTGCCACTTTCCCATCAGCCCCTTGGGCTTCAGTGCAATCTGCGTCATGGTGGGCTGCTTTGGCACCGGTCATCTCATCTGCCTCTACTGCTACCAGACTCCCTTTGCCCAGGCCATGCTCCCACCTACCAGCATCTGGGCCAGGTAAGAGCTCGCCTGCACAGGCCCCCTCCTTCCCCTCGCCCTGGCCCTGCTCGCCTGGCCCCGTTGCCTCTGAGGCTGGCAGTCGGTGATGTGCCGTCTCTGGGCAGGGTGTTTGGTCTCAAGGACTTCGTGTCCCCCACCAACTGCTCCAGTCCCCATGTGCTGGTCCTCAACACCAGCCATGACTGGCCTGTCTACGTGAGCCCTGGCATCCTGCTGCTTCTCTGCTACACGGTGACCTCGCTCCTGAAGCTCCGCACACACCAGCCCGCAGACGAGGTGAGTGCTCGGGGCCAGCGCACCTGCGCTGCCCAGCCGCCCCCTTCAGGCCACGATCATGCACGGAGTGGGGAGCTGAGCTCTCGCCTCTGGACTCTGCAGAGGAAGGAGGCGGCTGGGGCCGACGAGGAGCGGGAGGTGGAGCTGACCGAGGTGGACCAGTGGCCCCAGGGCCAGACCCGGGCTGTGGCCTCCAAGGAGGAGGGGGCTGTCCAGGTGAGGAGTCTGGGCTGAGCAGTGGGGCCGAAGCCCATCTGCCTGCGGGCTCGGCTGACCGGCTCTGGGGTCGCTTCTGCAGTGCATGGAGCCCATGCCCACGGGGCCTGACTCGGAGGCCGACAACTGCATCGTGCACGACCTGACCAGCCACAGCCCCGTCCAGCAGCGCCCCCGTGAGTACGGCGCGCCCTTAGCCACCCAGGCACGCCTCCTGCCATGGGCACACCGGTGCTGCCCCCTGGTGGTCACCAGGTGGTCTCGCCTTGTTGGCCTCTAGCTGCACCCATCTGGCTGCCCAGGGCCAGGCGGGGGGCCATGCTGCTGCCCAGCCCCTGAGACCCTGGGGGAGGGGAGGCTCCAGGTCTCCCACCCCCTCCCCACCTGCCCCAGGTCCGCAAAGAACTTGACAGCTCCGCCTTGGGCTGGCCCCGCGGCCCAGGGTGGCCAGCTGTTGTCCAGGCGGGTGCTGGCCCCGGAGCTTGGCATTGGCGGAGCCCCACAAGGAGGCGTATTTTCTGGTGCTTTTTCTCTTTGCCCTAAGCCTTCATTTCTATTTTTTGAACTGTCCCTGCATGAAGCAGGAGCTGAAATTGCTGTCCTTGAGAGCTGGCACCCTAGGGACCTACATGCCCACGAGCTGGAAGGGGGTCAGAGTCTGGGAAACGAAGTGCCGGGAGGGGCAGGGACTGGCTCAGGGTCACAGACACATTGACAACTGAGTCAGACAGAAGCCCAGCCCTCTGTGGATGCTTTCTGTCCCTGTGCCCACTGGGAGATGTCTGCCGTCTGCGGCTCCCTCCTCCTCGCTGGGCCCCTGCTCCAGGGCCCCGCTCCAGCAACCTGTCCACATCTTAGGGCAAAGTCAGGTGTGGGTGAGGGGCTCTGGCCTATGATGTTGGAGCTTTCCCAGCTGGTGGCCTGACTCCCTGGGTGACCCCCACCCCCACCCCTTAGTGCACCCCAGGCTGGCTGAGCACAGAGAGGCGTCTCCACTGCATGGCCTGGGCCACCTCATCATGGACCAGAGCTACGTGTGCGCCCTCATCGCCATGATGGTAAGAGCAGCAGCCCCGGCCCTTCCCGCGGGTTCTCATGTGACACCTGGAAGGCAGATGGCAGCCTCGTCATCAGAAATGGATGGAGCTGTGACCCACTGGGCCGCATGTGTACGCACATGGAGCCGGTGGGCGGGCGCGTGAGAGAGCATGCATGCGTGTGTGAGAGCACACGTGGTGAGTGCGCAAGTGAACGTGTGTGTGAGTGTGTGTGCATGTGTGTCCTATGCTGTGGCACTCTGGGCCGACAGGGTGTGTCTGAGCGCCTCCCCGCGGCCCCACCACTGCTCCACCTGTGGGAGGGTCAGGGCCTGGGTGCGCACCCTGCAGCCCTGCCCACCGCCCCGCTGCCAGGTGTGGAGCATCACCTACCACAGCTGGCTGACCTTCGTGCTGCTGCTCTGGGCCTGCCTCATCTGGACTGTGCGCAGCCGCCACCAGCTGGCCACGCTCTGTTCGCCCTTCATCCTGCTCTATGGGCTCGTGCTGTGTGGCCTGCGCTACGTGTGGGCCATGGACCTGCGCCCCGAGCTGCCCACCACCCTGGGCCCCGTCAGCCTGCGCCAGCTGGGGCTGGAGCACACCCGCTACCCCTGCCTGGACCTGGGCGCCATGGTGAGTCCCCCGCCCCGCCCGGGCGCTGTGGGTGGACGCGGTGCCTTGGGTTTCGGCAGGAGGACGTGTGACAGGGCAGTCTGTTCAGTTCCATAGGGGAGTGGGAGCTCAGGGAGGGCAGGGCCCAGGTGTTTGTTGAGTGAATGAGTGATGACCTCGCATTGTTGGAGGCACAGTCCCTGTGTCCCTGACCCGGGCTGCATTAGTGTTGCCTGCTGCTCCGGGTCTCAATGAACCTTTGTGCCCTCACCGTGTCCCTCCATCAGACAGGTGTATGCCAGAGTGTCATTGTACCTGGGTGTCTGTGCTACTTCCTGTCATGTGTTTGGGGGACCAGTGGGTTATATCTTACTGTGTGAGATGTGTGAGCCCATGTGCATGAGTGTGTGTGCAAACACGTGAACTTGTGTGTGTGAAATGTGTGAGCCTGGTCATCTGTGTGCAGGTATGAACCTGGGAGCCTGTGTGTGAGAACATGTGCATTTATGTGTGGATTGTGCGTGTGTGTATATATGAGAGTGAGTTTGCCCCCTTAGGAGGATGGTGCTGGGGGGACGGCCCTGATGGGAGGCGGTGCCGGGAGGGGAACGGTGTCAGGGGGACAGTGCTGGGTGGGGGCTACTGAGGGTCCGTCCCTGGGGCTCACGCCTTCTTGGGCTGGACCCTGGCTCTGGGAGGGGTGCCGGGCCACCCGGCCCTTGGTGACCCTGCCCCCCGCCCCCCGCCCCAGTTGCTGTGCACCCTGACCTTCTGGCTCCTGCTGCGCCAGTTCGTCAAGGAGAAGCTGCTGAAGAGGGCGAGGGCGCCCACTGCGCTGACGGAGGTGACCGTGGCAGACACAGGTGAGCAGGCGGGGCAGTCAGGGGATAGCCCCCTCCTGCCTGACCCCAAAGCCACAGTCCCCTCCCCGCCGGCTTGTCCCACAGAGCCCACGCGGACACAGACGCTGCTCCGGAGCCTGGGCAAGCTGGTCACGGGCATCTACGCCAAATACTGGATCTACGTGTGTGCGGGCATGTTCATCGTGGTCAGCTTCGCCGGCCGCCTCGTCGTCTACAAGATCGTCTACATGTTCCTCTTCCTGCTCTGCCTCACCCTCTTCCAGGTACCTGCGGGCGCGGCGGGTGCGGGGCCCTCGCGCGGGCTGGGCCTCACTGCGCCCTCTCTGGACAGGTCTACTACAGCCTGTGGCGGAAGCTGCTCAAGGTGTTCTGGTGGCTGGTGGTGGCCTACACCATGCTGGTGCTCATCGCCGTCTACACCTTCCAGTTCCAGGACTTCCCCATGTACTGGCGCAACCTGACGGGCTTCACTGACGAGCAGTGAGTCGGGTGGGGGGCCCGCTCACCTTCTCAGGGTCCAGCGCCATGGGAGCCCCGGGGCTGGGCCGGGCCGGTGCTGACAGCCGCCCCCTCGCGCCAGGCTGGGGGACCTGGGCCTGGAGCAGTTCAGCGTGTCCGAGCTCTTCTCCAGCATCCTCATCCCCGGCTTCTTCCTGCTCGCCTGCATCCTGCAGCTGCACTACTTCCACCAGCCCTTCATGCAGCTCACTGACCTGGAGCGTGTCCACCGCCCGCGCCCGGCCCACAGGTGCGCCCTCCGCCTGCTGCCTGCCGCCGCTGCCACCCCCGAGGGTCACAGGCTCCAGGCTCGGCTCATGGGGGCCTGGGGGTCTGCAGGGTGTCGCCCCTGACCTAGCACAGAAAAGGGCCTTGTCTGGGAGGGGGAGGGGGCTGGAGGAATTTGGAGGGGGGACCTGGAGAGGAGGGAAGGCCTCGGCGCCCAACTCCAAATGCTGAGGGGCCTCAGGCGCTGGGGGTCACAGGGGCGGAATGTCGGCTGGCCCACTCACGGCCTAGGGGCTGCAGCACAAACAACACAGGTCACAGAGCAGAGGGGGTACAGGCAGGGCTTCTGTCAGCTCCAGGAGAGCAGGGGTAGGGGCAGGGTGAGGGTGGGTTGGGGCCTACCCCAGGAGTGTGTGTAGGAAATGACACTTTGGGGCTCTGTTCTAGGCAGGACCTGGTGAGTGGGACCCCATTGCTACAGCAGGAGGAGGAGGAGGCCCCCAGGGACGAGGGGCTGAGCACAGCTGGCCCCCCCCAGGCCACATTGGTCCTGGAAGGTAAGTCAGAGGGGCAGGCTGTGGCCCCAAGAGGCGAGTGCAGCGTGCTGAGGGCTGAGCCTCCGGGTCGTGTGCTGGAGCCCTGTGAGCTGCGGAGCCTTGACTGTACGTGGGACAGAATGGCCCGAGGCCCGGGCGTCCCAGCCCCTCCTCACCGTGGCCCCTTCCCCACAGCCACAGCCAACAAGTGGGGCCTGGTGGCCGAGCGGCTGCTGGACCTGGCCGCCGGCTTCTCGGACATCGTCACCTGCGCGCAGGTGTTCGTGGGGCGCCTGCTGGAGCTGCACGTCTTCAAGCTGGTGGCCCTGTACACCGTCTGGGTGGCCCTGAAGGAGGTGAGAGTGGGACGCACCTTCGCTGTCTGCAGTGGGGTCACTCGGACACCCTTGCTGGCCTCCATGGAGCCCAGGACCTGCGGGTGGCTGCGGATCGCGGGGCCTGGGCAGGGGGTGCTGCTCCACCCACCACTGCCCGTGTGCCTGCCACCCGCAGGTGTCGGTGATGAACCTCCTGCTGGTGGTGCTGTGGGCCTTCGCCCTGCCCTACCCGCGCTTCCGGCCCATGGCCTCCTGCCTGTCCACTGTGTGGACCTGCATCATCATCGTGTGCAAGATGCTCTACCAGCTCAAGGTGGTCAGCCCCCACGAGTACTCTAGCAACTGCACCGAGGTACGGGCCCGGCCGCGGGGGCTGCTGCTGCAGCTCAGGGTCGGGAGGCATGGATGCAGAGGGCCTGTCCCCCGGCCAGCGGCTTCTTGGAGAGGGTAGCCTGGCCTACAGAGGGCCCACTCCCCACGCCAAGGTGTCTGGGCTCAGAGAAGTGTCCTGACCTGGCTGACAAAGCACAGGTCATGGTGTGAGGTGGTGCTGAGGCCAGACGTCTCCTGGAGTGCAGGGGGCCCCGAGTCAGGTTGGGACGGGAAGGCTGCTCAGGCCCAGAGCTTTCCTTTACCCTCCTCAGCCCCTGCCTGTGGCCTCCCCATCCCCGGACACCCTGTCCTCTTCCCCATTAAGGAGGGTTGGAGGCTGACATCCCCCAACGTTCCTGGCTGGAGGCAGCTGTGGTCTGGCCCAGACCCGGTGGGAGCTGTGGTTGGAGTGGGATGTGCGAGGCAGAGGCGGTGGTCCGTGGGGTCAGCGTCCAGTTCCCCATGGAGAGCGGGTGCTCACGCCGTCCCCGCCCCCAGCCCTTCCCCAATAGCACGAACCTGCAGAAAGCAGAGATCAACCAGTCCTTGCTGTACCGTGGGCCCATTGACCCGGCCAACTGGTTTGGGGTGCGGAAGGGCTTCCCGAACCTGGGCTACATCCAGGTGAGTGAGAGGCTTGGGGGCTGCGGGGCGGGGTGGCCCCAGGGGCCGGGGTGGGCAGGGCGGACGGGCTGTAACTGTTCTTTCCCTCCTTCCAGAACCACCTGCAGATCCTGCTGCTGCTGGTGTTCGAGGCCGTGGTCTACCGGCGCCAGGAGCACCACCGCCGCCAGCACCAGCTGGCCCCACTGCCCGCCCAGGCCGTCTGCGCCGACGGCACCCGCCAGCAGCTGGACCAGGACCTGCTCAGCTGCCTCAAGTACTTCGTCAACTTTTTCTTCTACAAATTTGGGCTGGAGGTGAGGCCGGGTGTCGACCCTAGCCCTTTCTCCAGGCAGGGCTCAGCCGCCAGGGGTCCCTGCCTCCCTCTGTGGGGCCTTTGCTGAGCATCCGCGTCTTGCAAGCCCACATAGGCCAGCTGGGGGCACGGGCGGTGGACCACGGAGGGCACTGGGTCCTCCCGGGCCTGGTCAGCTTGCACTTGGAGAGGGGCCTGTGGAGTGAGGGCAGGGGGTCTGGGACGCAGGCTGGAGATAGGGTCAGAGTCTCAATTCTGCCACAGAGCACCCCCAGCCTCAGTTTCCCCCCCTGCACGATGCAGACATGTCCAGCCTTTCCATCCCTCCCAGGAGGGTAGCGTGGGCTGTTGTGAGCTTGGGCCCCTGGCCGTACTCTGTGCACAATGCCGGACACCTCAAGGCAGAGGGTGCACCACTCCGAGCCTGCCTGACCTCCCTGTGCCACCTGTGGTCCCTGGATCCAGTTGGCTGGGCCTGAGGCTGCCCGGAAGCAGAGCTAAGAAGGTCCCTGCCACCAGCTCGCTGTGTCCCCTTCTCACCTCCTCCCCCTTCTGCCGCCCCCAGGTCTGCTTCCTGATGGCCGTGAACGTGATCGGGCAGCGCATGAACTTCATGGTCATCCTGCATGGCTGCTGGCTGGTGGCCATCCTCGCCCGCCGACGCCGCGGGGCCATCGCCCGCCTCTGGCCCAACTACTGCCTCTTCCTGGCGCTCTTCCTGCTGTACCAGTACCTGCTGTGCCTGGGTGTCCCCCCCGCCCTGTGCATCGGTGAGCGGTGACCGCCGCTGGGGGCAAGTGCTGAGTGAGCCACAGTGCCTGGCTGTGGCCAGGGCTCTCTGGGCCTTGTGGCTGCGTGGAAGCAGAGGGGTGTTGCCCATCTTCTCTGGGCTCCCCCAGCTCTGAGTTGGCCTCACTCCTCCACGGCCCGGCCCCAGTGAGTCCATCCGGCTCAGCGCCCACCCGAGTGCCCCCAGTGCTCCCTCCATGACTTGGCCGGTTACAGCTGTGCCAACTCGGGTGGTGGTGCTGGCCTCTCGCTGGTCTCCCTGCGTGCACTGCTTTCTATTTTCATTTTTTGCCCAAGATTCTATTTTGAAGAGCTTCAAACAATCAGAAAAGTTGGGAGAAGAGACCATTGTGGGGCTCCATGCCCAGTGCCGCTTGAGGGCGGGCGCCCTCTGTACCCCAAGACGGGGCCCCATGCAGCAGCCCCTTCCTGGACGACACTCTGGTCTGGTGTGCTGTTGTGCTCTGCGGCACCATCCAGGGTGGCTGTGGCTCTGCTTTGGGGCCAGGTGTTTGCATGTGGCTATCCCCTTGTCTCCTTGGGCCTGACTCTCGTGATGTTTCCAGAGTCAGGCGGTGGGTTTGCAGAGAGCTGTGACTTTAGATTTGTCAGCTGTTCCCAAACGCTAGACACTGGCAGATGCTGTGGCAGGAGTGGCCCACAGCAGTGCTGTCCTCAGCAAGGCCACAAGTGGCGTCCAGTTGGCTGTCTGGCCTGTCCCGGGGTCCCCAGCCTGCCCTGGGGAGGGGCTGCCGCTCTGCTTCCACCGTGGGCGGTGTCCGCATCCAGCGACTCTCGGGAGTCGGCCGTCGGCGGGACTCTCAGACGGGCGCGTTCGATGTGTGATTCCTGGCGCGGTTGCCGGCTGGCTTGTTTGTGAAGATGAGCTTTGGTTTCCTGCCCTCCCACCTTTCTGTTTCTCGTCAGCAGATCCACGGAGCCCTTCTTGTCTAACGTGTCACAGCCCAGCCCTGCTGTCCCTGATGTTCAGAGGGTCACTGCTGGCCGGGGGTCCCTTCAAGCTGGTGCTTTTGACGTGCTCTGTCTCTGTCCTTGAAAGTCAGGTCCATCAAGGCTCGTTCATGCTCAGGAAAACTCCCCCTTTTAGGGTTTGGACACAAGCATAGAGAGCTGCGACTGCCACCACAGTCAGACACACAAGTGTCCAGCACCCAAGTCCCCGCCCATGTGGCAGCCCCCTTGGCTGCCCACCTCTGGCACCCATTGATCTGACCGTTTCTGCTCTGCCTTTTCCAGAATTCTTAGAAAGAGACTCAGGCAGCACGTCGCCGTTGAGCCGCATCCTTCAGAATACATTTGGGATTCCACATGTCGTTCTGTGTCAGCGCTTGGTTCCCTTCCGCTTGGTTTTGTTGTTAACTTGTTACATGGAGTGAAGAGGGTTATGAGCTGTGCAGGGCTCCCAAATGCCCTTTGCCCAGTTGTCCCTTGTTCTGCCTCTGACGTGACCCTGGGCAGTGACCAAAGCGGAGACGTGAGCGCTGGCGCAGTGCCACCCACTGCCGACGAACTGCAGACGAGTGGCTCCCCAGCCAGCCCGGTGCCGCTTCCTGTGCTGAGACCCCGTGTAGAGCCCACGTCACACTTGGTCGTGCTGTGTCCTCCGGGCTGGGATGGTTCCTCCCCTTTCTTCCCCTTTCATGACCTTGAAACCTGAGGAGCACAGGGCTGTTATTCTGTAGAATGACCCTCGATCTGGGAATGTCTGGTGTTTCATAATTAGACCAGGTTACGCACTTTTGGCAAGAATGCCACAGCTCTGAAATGTCCACCCAGTGCATCACAGCGGGGCCAGGTTGTCTCATCCCGGTGGCATTACCCTCGTCACTCAGGCACAGCGCTGTCTGTGGGTCTCTCCACGGTGAAGTTAGTCTTTTTCTCCTTGTAACTAGTACATGTTTATTTGTGGGGAGACACCTTAAGTGACCACCTGCTAACCTCAGCATCGCTGCGGGATCTGCCTGCAGCTGCTGTTAATCAGGTCTGCACGTGGCCCTCTCTCCTGTTGTTAATTGGCGTCTTTGGTAAGGGAGAGCTGTCGCTTCTCCCATTTATTCGCTCAGTTGTTTGTCTGTGTCTGTGTGGACTCTGGAGCTTTCTTCCTCGGGTGCTGCCCCAGTCCCACTGCTGTCTGCTTTGCCGTCCACACGGGCCCTTTCAACGTGCCCGGCCTCTTCCAAGCACACCCTGCGTCTGCTCCACGAGACGTTCCAGCCTCAGCCCGTGCTCCCTGCCCTGCCCTGCCCACGGAGCCTGGCCCCTTTCACGGAGGGCGGGCTTTAGACCCCGAGAGCTGGGCACTGCATGTGCTTGTCGCCGTGCACGTCACTGCTGCCTGGCCCTCTTGGCCAGCCCTGTTCCTTCTGTCACACACCGTTTTCCCAGGTTGCTTAGGCTGGTTCCTTCCCCTGCCTCCCGGTAGGTGCGTCCCATGCCTGTTGTCTAGTGACACTCACTTGTCAGTCTGTGCTCCGTCCTGGGTCCCCCGCCATCCGGTTGATGTTTATTTTTGGGACAGTAAAGTCCCCTTGTGGTGTACAATTCTGTGGGTTCTGAGCGGGGCGCAGAGGTGTATGTCTGCCCCCACATTTCTCTTCCGAACATTTCCATCACCCCGAATTTTGCGTCATGAGGCCCCTTTGCAGTCAGTCCGACCCCTCCCCCACTGCACCCCCAGGCAACCGCTGAGTTTTCTGTCCCCATAGTTTTGTCTTCTCCGGAATGCCATGTGAGTGGACGCATCCAACATGGAGCCTTTAGGGCTGGCCTCCTCCACTTAGAAAACTCGTTTGAGGAGCATCTCTGGGTTGTGCGCACCGGTGCTTGTTCTTTTTCCTTCCTGAGTAGTATTCCTGGCTGGATGTACCGTGGTTGGTTTGACTCCCTCCAGGTAATACTCTGGTTGTTTCCAGTTTGGGGCTCTTAGGAACAAAGTTGCTGTGAACGTCCTGTGTGGTTCTCACTTCTCTGGGATTGATGCCCAGAACGGCCGTCCCATTTTACCTTACCCCAGCCGAGTGAGTGTGACCCACTCTCTCTGTGTCCTCCCCAGCATTTGGTGTTGTCACTGTCTTCTCTTGTAGCTGTTCTGGTGGGTGTGTGATGATGTCTCATCCTGGCCCGTCCACACCAGGCGCCCTGCCCACCTACTGGCCATTACCCTTAGCTGTCACTTGATTCATCATCCCCTGGGGGCCTGGGGCTCAGTCTGTGCCTGAGAAGTGTGTACATAAGAACATGGCAGAATCTTTGGGCCCACATGTTCTCGAGACGCCAAGTGAGAGGGGGTGTGTTTTTGAGACTGTGTGAACACATGCAAGTGGGTGTAAGAATGATTCCTGTGGACTCGGGGCTCCTGGAGGCCGCTGGCCAGCAGATGGGGATAGGCCGGGACGTCTGGGGCCTGACACACACCCTTCACCCACAGACTACCCGTGGCGCTGGAGCCAGGCCATCCCCATGAACTCCGCACTCATCAAGTGGCTGTACCTGCCGGACTTCTTCAGGGCCCCCAACTCCACCAACCTCATCAGTGAGTGCCCACCGGCCAGACCCTTCATCCACACGCATACCTGCCGGCCTCCCAGGGGGCCGTGGAGGTTCCACACAGACGCGGGCAGCGGGCAAGCATGGGCCCTCCTCCCCAGCCAGCGAGGAGCATGTTGTTCAGGCCTCACCGGCCGGTCTAATCCTTCAGCTCCCCAGTGGGGGCCTTTGTCCCATGAGTGCCCCGTCCTGCAGGCACATCCCCGTGAGACTGAGGGGTCCACCTCACATGTGCACGCCCAACCACGCAGACACGCTTCTGCTCACCAGTGTGTGCGCAGGGGTGCATGCAGGTATGGGCACAGGTGTGCCTGCAATTGCGGACACAGGGATAGTTGCAGGTGTGCATGCAGGGTGGGCACAGGTGTGGTCACAGGTGGCTGCAGGGTAGACATATGTGGACACTGGTGTGGACACAGGGGTGGGTGCCCACGTGGTGTAGTCAGGCGCATGATGGCCTTGTTCCTGACACACATGTGGTACATGTAGAGCCACGTGTACATGCACAGACACAGAACGTGTACACAGACAGGCGTGTTCCCCGACATCCACGTGCACACCCCCACCCGTGCAGACACCACGGGCCCGCGTTCACACAGGTAGCTGTGTGTCTGCCCACGCACACTCACTGCTGCTTCTCTCTGGTCTGGGTTCACGGTGAATGCCGGGCGGGATGCGTGCTGCCACTCCGTCGTGGCCAGGCCCCTGCATGGTCAGTGGTTCCTGGGCTGCAGTGCAGAAGTGGCCTCCCGTGTGCCTGCAGGTGACTTCCTCCTGCTGCTCTGCGCCTCCCAGCAGTGGCAGGTGTTCTCAGCCGAGCGCACCGAGGAGTGGCAACACATGGCTGGCGTCAACACTGACCACCTGGAGCCGCTGCGCGGGGAGCCCAACCCTGTGCCCAACTTCATCCACTGCAGGTAAGTCTCGGGGTGGCGGCAGCCTGAGGAGCCCGCTCAGGGCTGGGGGCTTGCGGGGCTGCGGCGGCAGCTGGTCAGCAGGGCTGAAAGACGTCCCCAGGCTCCGGCTAGGACCGAGCCCGGGACAGACACTGCCAGTGGTGTCCCTGTGGCCAGGACGAGGGGCGGATGCTGACCTCGCAGCAGGGGGAGTTCTTCTGGTCTGAGGCTGCCGGGGGAGGTAGGGGACCCGGGCGCCACGGTGACACCCCGCCCGGCAGGTCCTACCTCGACATGCTGAAGGTGGCCGTCTTCCGCTACCTCTTCTGGCTGGTGCTGGTGGTGGTGTTCGTCACGGGGGCCACCCGCATCAGCATCTTCGGGCTGGGCTACCTGCTGGCCTGCTTCTACCTGCTGCTCTTCGGCACCACCCTGCTGCAGAAGGACACGCACGCCCGTCTCGTGTTGTGGGACTGCCTCATTCTCTACAACGTCACCGTCATCATCTCCAAGAACATGCTCTCGGTGAGCCCAGCCCGCCCAGCCCTGACCCCCAATTCCTGACCCGGTGGGCCCAAGCTGATCCTCCTCCCACCCCTAGCTCCTGTCCTGCGTCTTCGTGGAGCAAATGCAGAGCAACTTCTGCTGGGTCATCCAGCTCTTCAGCCTCGTGTGCACCGTTAAAGGCTACTATGACCGTGAGTGGGCGAGGGCAGGCAGCTGGGGGCCAAGGACATGCCAGGGGAGGAGCCGCTCAGGGACATGTGCTGCTTCCAGGATTCCCTGACTCCGACCCCAACAAATGCACCTGACCTGTGCCCCACACCCCTGTCCTTGGCCTGTACCCCGACCCACGTCCCTGATTTGTGCCCCTGATGCTGACCACGCCTCTGACCCGTGTTGCGTCTGTCCTGCAGCCAAGGAGATGCTGAGCAGGGACCAGGACTGCCTGCTGCCGGTGGAGGAAGCCGGCGTCCTCTGGGACAGCGTCTGCTTCCTGTTCCTGCTGCTGCAGCGCCGTGTGTTCCTCAGTCACTACTTCCTGCATGTCAGGGCCGAGCTCCAGGCCACTGCTCTGCTGGCCTCCAGGTTGGCCCTGCCTCAGGTCCCCCAGGGCCCTCTAGGGCAGGCGTCGCCTCTCCATGACACTGACACGTCCCCTGGGGGGAGAACCGAGGCCCACAGACCTGTAGGACCTTTTCACAAGCCTGAGTGCCTGACCGATGATGAGCGGTCCCGGCCCGGCTCTGCCGTCAGCTTGTTGCCCCCATGCCGGCCAGAGTGTGCACCCCGACTGGAGGGCCTTCCTCCCGTGGCTGGGCGGCCAGGGCTGCTATCCCGCCGACGCCTCTTCACTAGCACATTTTCCACCTATGAGACTGGAGGCCACTCCTCCCTTTCACCAGCACATGACAAGGCGGGTGTCGTGGTGGGGAGCTGGCCCTTGGTGTGAGCAGGGAGGACCATGGGGGCTGGGCCGGGCCCAGAGGCGTGGGAGCCTGTGCAGCTGAGCTGTGTGCCCGGCCTTCCTGTCCCTCCTCACAGGGGCTTCGCACTCTACAATGCTGCCAACCTCAAGAGCATCGACCTCCACCGCAGGGCGGAGGAGAAGTCCCTGGCCCAGCTGAAAAGACAGTAGGTGCCATCTGGGGTGGGCGCCCCAGGTCTCCTGACCCACCCACCTGGCACTCCGAGCTGCCTCTCCCACCCCACAGGATGGAACGGATCCGGGCCAAGCAGGAGAAGCACAGGCAGGGCCGCAGCCGCCCCCAGGATCCCCTGGACCCCAGCCAGGAGCCAGGTGAGTGTGGACACAGCCTCTGAGGGTTCTGGTGCCCTGGCGTGTTCGTGCCTGCTAGGGCCTGCACACGTCTGTGCCATGTGACGTCCCACAGGGCTTCTCGCCCATCTGTCCTGTGCCGTGTGGTCATTCTCTGTCCCCGCAGGCCACGCAGCAGGCCCATGACTGTCCATCTGCACATGTGGGCTGAGCTCTGCCCCCAGGGCACCATGTGGCCCCTCTGGCTGCAGGGGCTGCATGTCTGTCTCTGCCCAGGGGCCATGCTCACCCCGTCTCCCTGCCTCTCCTGCTGGCTCATGCTCGCCCTGCCCCTCCACAGGGCCCGGCAGTCCAGGGGGCTCCTCCCCGCCACAGAGACAGTGGTGGCGGCCCTGGCTGGACCACGCCACAGGTACCGCCCCAGCCTGGCCTGCCCTGACCACCTTGTGGGACCTGCTGTTCCCCAGGCTGCTGCCCCCTTTCGCCTGCTGTCTCCTGTTGAGGCAGAGGGCACTCGCCTGCACTGGCCTCCAGCCTGTGCTCTCCTTTCCCTGCATTCCCTGGGAGCCCTGCCGCGTGGGCTCTCAGGCCTTGCCCCACCACACAGGAGTGAGGGGCTGGGTCTCCATCTAACTGGATCCCTAACAACAAGCCCTGCATTTTTCTAACTCTCGATTCAGAAGCCTGAATCTTCACTGCTAATCTGCCCTCTCCTTCCCTGGCCCTGACCCCTGTGTTACTCTCGTCCAGTCTGGTCTCGTCCCACCGCTCTGGCTGTGTCCTGTGCATGTGTCACCGTCCCCTAGCCTGCTGCTCTGTCTCCAGCCACGGTGGCTGTCCTCTGCAGGGAGGGTGCATGTGGCCTTGGTCCTGGGGGTCACAGGATGCTGAGGGAACCCAAGCTGGGCAGCACAGTGCAGCCTGTCCTGGGCCCCCTCCAAACTGAAGAAATGAACTGGAGGGTCTTGTGGGTGGGAGGCCGGCGCTCAGCTCCACTCTGCCTGCAGTCATCCACTCTGGGGACTACTTCCTGTTCGAGTCTGACAGCGAGGAGGAGGAGGAGGAGGCCCAGCCCGAGGACCCCAGGCCGTCGGCACAGAGCGCCTTCCAGGTGAGGTGGGAGTGTCTCCTGCCTGCCTTCCCATCTGTGGAACTCCAGGGCAGTCCGGGGAGCCCAGCACCCACCCCCATTGAGACCCCCAAGTCCACAAGGCAGGTGGGCAGCCACATGCCCTTCTGCCCACTGCCTCCTGGGTCTTGACTCTGACCACGCAGGCCTGTGGTGGCTGTCGGTGGCCTGGTTTTTGGGAAGGGCTCAGCATGGTTGCTGGACACACATCTGTCTCCTGGGCCAGGAGCTGCTTGTCCATCTCTGGGTCCCCAGTTCTCAGTGTGGGGCCCTGGCGCCAAGTGACAGCCATGTGTGCTGAGGGCCTGCGTGCACTGCCCTGTCCCCAGCTGAAGGTCCCCAGCGGGGACACCTGATCCCAGACCCCTTTTCCTTGGGAGCTCAGAGGTGGCTGAATGGGACCCAATGGTCCTGGGAGGCAGGGCGCTAACCCCAAGGCCCCGGCCTGCAGATGGCATACCAGGCATGGGTGACCAATGCCCAGACGGTGCTGAGGCGGCAGCAGCAGGAGCGGGCACAGCAGGAGCAGGCAGGGCAGCTGCCCACGGGTGAGTTGGGCCACGTGTGGCTCTTGGGGGGGATGCAGGGCCGCAAGGCACTAACTAGCACCCCTGTGCCCAGGAGGTGGCCCAGGCCAGGAGGCGGAGCTGGTGGAGGGCCCTGAGGATGAGGTGGCAGGTGCGTGGGCTGCAGAGTGTCGGGGGCTGGGGGCTGGGTGTCTCCCACTGGCCACCTCTCCAGACTGTCCTTTCCTCAGGCCGCAGCCACGTGATGCAGCGAGTGCTGAGCACCATGCAGTTCCTGTGGGTGCTGGGGCAGGCGCTGGTGGATGGGCTGACGCGCTGGCTGCACACCTTCACGCGGCATCACAGCGCCATGAGCAACGTGCTGCGCGCCGAGCGCTACCTGCTTGCGCAGGAACTGCTCAGGGTGAGTGGGTACCACTGCACCATGCCACACCCCATCACACCCCCGCCCAACCTGCGCCTGCCCAAGCCCACCCAGACACTGCCCCCGCCCCCGCCCCCCACCGCCCCAGGCCCACCCTGCACTGGGCCGGAACAGAGCTGGGACAACTCGGCTGTCCTATAGGGTGGAGAAGTGCACCGGGGCCTGCTGGACCAGCTGTACACGAGCCAGGCTGAGGCTGCGCCACCAGGCCCCTCGGAGGCCCGTGACGCGCCGAGCACAGCGTCAAGGTAGGTGCAGGACTCAGGGGCTTGGTTGCTGCGCCAGGACCCACCCCACACAGCCTGCCCTCAAGCCCCAGAGTGTGGGCCAGTCTGGGCACCTACACCACTGTACTCAGGGGCACACAGCCCCCCAGGCATGTGGCCAGCTGGCCCCTTGTCCACCAGGGACTTTGAGGCCCTCCCGCCCCACCCCAGGGACCCGGGCAAAGCAGAGGCAGCCTCCGTGACTGGCCTTCCCTCCCACAGTGGGCTGGGGGCCGAGGAGCCACTGAGCAGCATGACCGATGACACGGGCAGCCCCCTGAGTACTGGCTACAACACCCGCAGCAGCAGCAGCGAGGAGATGCTCACCGAGTCCAGGGTGGCCCTGCATGGCTCCTCGGAGCTTCCCGCCAACACTCACATCTGGACGCGCACGGCCAGCGAGCTGCTCCTCCACAGGTGCGTGGCGAGGGGTGGAGGCGGGTGGGCAGGTGGGCCCTGGCCTCAGGGCAGCCCTGGCGCAGAAGCTGCCTGCGCTAGGCTGGCAGACCGGCCTTTGCGGACACTGCGGGGGCCTGAGTGTGGTCCCCGCAGGTGCCTGTGCATCCCGGAGCTGGAGGAGGCCGAGCGGTTCGCAGAGGGGCAGGGCCGGGTGCTGCGGCTGCTGCAGGCCGGGTACCAGTGCGTGGCCGCCCACTCAGAGCTGCTCTGCTACTTCATCATCGTCCTCAACCACATGGTCACCGCCTCGGCTGCCTCCCTCGTGCTGCCTGTGCTGGTCTTCCTGTGGGCCATGCTGTCCATCCCGCGGCCCAGCAAGCGCTTCTGGATGACGGCCATCGTCTTCACCGAGGTGGGTGGCGACTGGAGGGGCTGGGGTGGGGGCCCGGCCCTGCTGTGCTGACCCCTCTCCCCTGCAGGTCACGGTGGTCACCAAGTACTTGTTCCAGTTTGGCTTCTTCCCCTGGAACAGCCACACGGTGCTTCGGCGCTATGAGAACAAGCCCTACTTCCCGCCACGCATCCTGGGCCTGGAGAAGAGCGACAGCTATATCAAGTGCGACCTGGTGCAGCTCCTGGCCCTGTTCTTCCACCGTTCCCAGCTGCTGGTGAGCACCACGCGCCTGGGTGGACGGGCACCTTGCGGCACCCCTCCCGCCCCCGAGCTGTCTTCTTCCAGGAGGCAAAGCGGATGTCGTGAGGTCCAGGGTGGGCCTGGCCGTCTTGCCTGGTCCCAGGGCTGCCCAGTGCGGCCACGTGGCCTCCTCACGGCCCTCCTTCTCCTTCACAGTGCTACGGCCTCTGGGACCACGAGGAGGAGCCGCTGTCCAAGGAGCATGACAGGGGCGGTGGGAAGAAGGGGGCTGAGGAGGAGCCGGCCCTGCTGGGACTCCGGACTGAGGTGGGCACGGGGCCCCAGGAGGAGCCAGGGGTGGCTGTGGCCCCCATCGAGGACGACATCCAGGTGGCAGTGAGTGACGGGCCCCCAGAGTCCCCAGTGGACCTCAAGCCCCGCGACAAGAGGCGCATCAGTCTGCGTTTTAGGAGGAGGAGGAAGGAGAGCACAGGGCCCAAAGGCCTGGCAGCCACTGGTATGATGGCCCTGTCCACCCACAACCGCTGCTGGCGGCCCTGGGGAGGTCCCTGTACTCAGTCTGCTGGTCTGTAAAGGGGGTGATGTGAGCCCCCCGTGGACTTTTGTCATCAGTGGCTGCCCCCCTACAGAAGCCGAGGATGGGGAACAGGAGGAGGAGAAAGCAGCAGCCACAGGGAGAGAGAAGAGGCAGAGCCGCCCCAGGGAAAGAGTGAGGGAGGCCGGGCTCCGGCTGCAGAGCTTCTGCCTGTCCCTGTGAGTGATCCAGCCTGGGAGCGGCCAGGGGCCGTGGGGCAGGTGGGAGGCACAGAGGCGAGCACCAAGCTGACCACCACCCAACACACCCGCAGGGCCCAGAGTGTGTACCAGCCCCTGCAGCGTTTCTTCCACGACATTTTGCACACCAAGTACCGTGCGGCCACCGACGTGTACGCCCTCATGTTCCTGGCTGATGTCGTCGACTTCATCATCATCATCTTCGGCTTCTGGGCCTTTGGGGTGAGCCAGGGCTCGGGGCCATGGTGTGCGCAGAGCCCAGTGACTGTCCCGCCTCCCCCTGACATCTGTTCTCCCGGCCACAGAAGCACTCAGCAGCCAGGGACATCACGTCATCCCTGTCAGATGACCAGGTGCCCGAGGCCTTCCTGGTCATGCTTCTGATCCAGTTCAGCACCATGGTGGTCGACCGTGCCCTCTACCTGCGCAAGACGGTGCTGGGCAAGCTGGCCTTCCAGGTGGTCCTGGTGCTGGCCATTCACATCTGGATGTTCTTCATCCTGCCTGCTGTCACCGAGAGGTGGGCACCAGGGCCTCTGGCCCTGCCCCAGAGAGACATACTGGCAGTGCCTGGCAGAGCTGGGGTTGGGTCCGGGGACCTTGGGGCTCTGGCCCCCAGACTTGGGCGGGTTGCCCTGACCTGGCCTTCCTATTCCGTCTCACTCAGGATGTTCAGCCAGAACGCGGTGGCCCAGCTGTGGTACTTTGTGAAGTGCATCTACTTTGCCCTGTCCGCCTACCAGATCCGCTGTGGCTACCCCACCCGCATCCTCGGCAACTTCCTCACCAAGAAGTACAACCACCTCAATCTCTTCCTCTTCCAGGGGTGAGTGTGGGCCAGGCCGGGGGCGCGAGGAGCAAGGCTGCCCTCCCTCGGGCCCTCCTGACAGTGCCCTGGCCTCGGGCAGGTTCCGGCTGGTGCCGTTCCTGGTGGAGCTGCGGGCTGTGATGGACTGGGTGTGGACGGACACCACGCTGTCCCTGTCCAATTGGATGTGCGTGGAGGACATTTACGCCAACATCTTCATCATCAAGTGCAGCCGAGAGACGGAGAAGGTGCCGGGCCCAGAGTGGGAGTACGAGGGAGGGTGGGGACAGTGCTTACTCCCTGCTGGGGCCAACATGCCGCGGTGCGAACCACATGGTGCTCAGAGCCCACATCAGCATGAAGGCAGAAAGCCACCGTGGGCCAGAAAGGGCATCTTTTTGAAACTCCTCCCAGCCAGAAGGGGCTTCTTAGGAGAGGGATGGTGAGCTGGGCCCTGTGGTACAGGCAGTTGGCAGAGTGGCCAGAGCAAATGCCCAGAAGAGGCCTGGCCTCTAGGCTGTGGGTCATGGCGTGAGGTGGGGCACTGAAATGTCAGCCAAGGGTTTGTCAGTTTTTAGCAGCTTTATTGAGATAATTCACACAGTGCGAGATTTTTCTCATTTAAGGTGTGCAATTTGGTGGTTTCTGGCATATTCACGGGGTGGTGCCACCATCTCTACAGGCAGCTTTAGCACAGGCTCATCACCCCAAGAAGAACCCCGTCCCCTCACTGCCCCAGCCCCCCACCACTGCCATCTGCTTTCCACAAACATGCCTGTCCAGCCAGGTCACAGGCACGGGGTCTCCATGTGTGGCCTTTGGGTCTGGCTTCTTTCACTCAGTGTGTTATCAAGGGCCATCCGGGCTGCAGCCTGTCTGACTCCACTCCCTTTCGTGGCTGAGTCGTATTCCATCGTTGTCAATGGGCTGCACTTTATCCAGCTCTTCCAAATGTCGATGGACACTTGGGTTTGTTTCTCCTTCTTGATTATTGTAAAAAATGCCACTAAGCACACTCGTGTACAAGATTATGTGGACAGTTTTCTTTTCTCCTGGGTGCATACCCAGGAGTGGGACTGCTGGGTCACATGAGCACTTTAGGTTTCCTTTTTTGAGGAGCTGCCTCAGTTTCCCATGGCCACTGCCCCATCGACATCCCACCAGTGGCATACAAGGGTCTGATTCCCCACATCCTTGCCAATACTTGTTGTGTGACTTTTCCTTTTTGCCATCCTGCTGGGCTCCCACTGTGGCCTTGATTTCCATTTCCCCCACAGCCAGTGACACGGAGCATCTTTTCCTGTGCGTCTTGGCCATCTGTGCATCTTCTTTGGAAAACCATCTATTCAGATGCTTTGCTTGTTTTGTTGCGTTGTAGTTCTTTATCCTGAACACTAGATCTTTATATTTTTTATAACGTCCAGTTTAATTTTTTTCTTTTGCTGTTTGTGCTTTTGGTGTTAGATCTGAGAACATTCTGCCACGTCCAGCGTGACGAACATTTGCCCATAAACGTTTTTTAGTTCTTACGTCTGAGTTAGCTTTTGTATACGGTGTCAGATAGGGGTCCAAACTTCATCCTTCACATGTGGGTGTCCAGCTCTCCCGGCGCCATCGCCCTTTCCCACCGCGTCCTCTCAACGTGAGGCTTGTTTCCAGGCTCGCACTTCGATTCTGTATCTGTCCCAGGCAGGGCCACAGTCTCCACTGCCACAGCTTTGCAGTTTTGATATGTGGTTGAGGTCTGACTTTGTGGGGCCACTGGGTGACCTGAGCCCATGGCCGTGTGAGGATGGGAGGGGCAGGGAGGGCAGGGTCTGGACAGTGCCTGCCGCCCCGGAGCAGGATGGGGGCAGGGCGTGGGGCAGCAGGAGACAGGCAGAGCTGAGCGGGTGGCCTCTGCCACATCCCCCCCAGAAATACCCGCAGCCAAAGGGGCAGAAAAAGAAGAAGATTGTCAAGTATGGCATGGGCGGCCTCATCATTCTGTTCCTCGTGGCCATCATCTGGTTCCCACTGCTCTTCATGTCCCTCGTGCGCTCCGTGGTTGGTGTTGTCAACCAGCCCATTGATGTCACTGTCACCCTCAAGCTGGGCGGCTATGAGGTGAGGGGCAACCTGTCTGTTCCAGCCAGGGGAGGCAGGGGACAACGCTGCGTGGGGGCTCCTCTGCTTTCTCATCCTCACAGACTGTGAAGAGTACTGTATGGGTGCTGGGGGCAGAGGCCGGGGAGGCTCCCCCAGTGCCATATGGCCCATCCCGTTCCCACTCCTAGCCCCTGTTCACCATGAGTGCCCAGCAGCCGTCCATCGTGCCCTTCACAGACCAGGCCTACGAGGAGCTGTCCAGGCAGTTTGACCCCCACCCAGTGAGTGAGCCCCATGCTGGGTCTGCCTGCGGGGAGGCAACAGCCTAGGGGAGGGGTGGCCTGGCCACACCCCACTGAGGTGCCACCCTGTGCCCAGCTGGCCATGCAGTTTATCAGCCAGTACAGCCCTGAGGACATCGTCACGGCTCACATCGAGGGCAGCTCTGGGGCGCTATGGCGCATCAGCCCACCAAGCCGGGCCCAGATGAAACGGGAGCTGTACAACGGCACCACCGACATCACCCTGCGCTTCACCTGGAACTTCCAGAGGTGCGTCCTGCACTTGGGTGGGGCCTGGGCAGGGTGTGCCCTGCAGTGGGTCACACTGTCCCCTGCTTGCAGGGATCTGGCCAAGGGCGGCAACGTGGAATACACCAACGAGAAGCACACCCTGGACCTAGCCCCCAACAGCACTGCGCGGCGGCAGCTGGCCAGCCTGCTCGAGGGCACCTCGGACCAGTCAGTGTGAGTGGGGGCTGTGGGGGCACCCAGAGGGCTGGGCCAGGGGCCAGCCCTGTGACATAGTGGTTAAGTTCAGTGCACTCCACTTTGGCAGCCTAGGTTTACAGCACACTCCACTTTGGCAGCCTAGGTTTACAGCTTCGGATCCCAGGCACAGACCTATACCACTGGTCAGCCATGCTGTAGTAGTGTCCCACACATAAAGTGAAGGAAGACTGGCACAAATGTTAGCTCAGGGACAATCTTCCTCAAGCAGAAAAAGAGGAAGATTGGCAACAGAGGTCAGCTCAGGGCAAATCTTCCTCAGGAAAAGAAAAAAAAAAAAAGAGGGCTGGGGCAGGCCTCACCGACTGGCCTCCTCCCCACAGGGTCATCCCCAACCTCTTCCCCAAGTACATCCGTGCCCCCAATGGGCCTGAAGCCAACCCCGTGAAGCAGCTGCAGCCCAGTGAGTGTGGGCAAAGGGGCTGGGGGCTGGGGCTGGGCCTCGGCCCTATGAGAGGGTGGTGGCCTGTGGCCCTGACGGTTTCCTGGCTTGGACCCAGATGAAGAGGCCGACTACCTCAGTGTGTGCATCCAGCTGCGGAGGGAGCTTGTGGGCTCGGGGGCTGCCGGCTTCCTTGAGTGGTGGGTCATTGAGCTGCAGGACTGCCAGACTGACTGCAACCTGTTGCCCATGGTCATCTTCAGTGATAAGGTCAGCCCGCCCAGCCTGGGCTTCCTGGCTGGCTACGGGTAAGTATGTGGCACGGGGGCCAGGGTGTGCTCTGGGCGGCAGCCCCCAGGACTCACCACCCCTGCCCACAGGATCATGGGGCTCTACGTGTCCATCGTGCTGGTCATCGGCAAGTTCGTGCGCGGCTTCTTCAGCGAGATCTCGCACTCCATCATGTTCGAGGAGCTGCCGTGCGTGGACCGCATCCTCAAGCTGTGCCAGGACATCTTCCTGGTGCGGGAGACGCGGGAGCTGGAGCTGGAGGAGGAGCTGTACGCTAAGCTCATCTTCCTGTACCGCTCACCCGAGACCATGATCAAGTGGACCCGCGAGAAGGAGTAGGAACCAGCTCCTCATGCACCGTGAATGAAGGAGCCGCCCGGCAGGCCGGTGGGCAGCGTTCCTCGGGCCACAGGAGCAGACACCCCAGTCCAAGGCCACCAGCTGTGACATGTCCACCCGGCCCACTGAGCCCTAATGCTGCTGTCAGAAGGAAGCTGTGGCCCCTCCACGGCCCAGCACAGGACTGCTGTCCCTTCCCGTCATCCCTGCTGGGCCCAGTGCAGCCCACGGCCGGCCACACTGGGCCAGGGAGCCCGGCCCTCCCTTTCCCACGCGTACTGTAGAGTTTTCTAATTAAAAAACATTTTTATTTATACAAACGGACAATCACATGCCGTCTGCCGTCCTTGCCTTCCTGCTCTAGCGTGGCAGAGGTCCCAGCCCTGGCACCCTGGGTGTCTCTGGTCCAGGACACTCGTCCTCAGGCTCAGCTCTCGCCAGTCTGCGCCTCATCATCACTGTCCTCAACCAGGTACTCCTGGATCTGCTGCTCGATGCAGGCCCTGGGGAAGCAGCTGGGTGGGAAGTGGCCCCGCAGGCGCTCCGCCCCAAGGCCCCCCAGGGCTCCCTGAGCAGAGTGGGCGTTGGTACCTCTGGCTGCGGAGCCGGGCCTCGGCCAAGATGTAGGGCGGCAGGGGGTCCAGGGAGGGCTGCAACAGAGAGCCGACGTGGGCGAGGGGCTGTGTGGCACAAAGCCAAGCCAGTGCCCACCTGCCCCCCTCATGCCCTGAAGGAGGACTTCCCATATCCCCAACACACGGAGGGCGTCCACTCACCAAGTCCTTCATGTTCACACGGCAGCCGTAGCACAGCTGCTCGATGACGCGGGCTCGGGGGTCCTCCCTGCGAGAGCAGAGCTGCACCTGTGTGCCCGGTCGTGGCCCTCAGCGAGGGGTCCGCGGGCGCAGTGAGGGAGCGCCCTGCCCCAGAACATGTTCCTGAGGTGTCCCCCTGCTCCCGCCCCCCGTGCACCTACAGGGGCCAGCCATGGGGTGGACAGGACGGGGCAGGGACTCACCTCTCGCAGGGCCTGGCCCCCCCACAGCAGCCCTGCACCCGCCCCATCCCTGCAGAACAGCAGGGTGCAGTGGGCGGTGGGGTGGGGGGCTGCGTCTGGGACAGATGCAAGGGAGTCTGAGCCCCAAAAGCCGTGGCACTGTCTGCAAGTAGAGAGGAGCTGAGGGGACCAGGGGGCTGCTGAACCCCAACACCCACTCGCCAGTGCCCTCCTCTGAGCACCCTGGGGAAGGCAGACACAGACCAGCAGTGTCGATGTCCAGTGCGCACATACAGAGCAGGCAGCGGGGGCCAGGGGGACCGGCAGCACAGCCATCCCTGGGGGCCTTAACCAGCTTCTCACTTGTCCTGGGGACATGGGGGATGGGGCACAAAGGCACTGTCACCACTTTACTCCCACCCTGGCCTGAGCACCAGGGAGATGGGCTCAGCACCCCACACCCCTTCGTTTCCCTGCCCCACAGGCCCACGCGCACACACACACACACATGTGCACACACAATCACACACCTGTACACAGTGCTGACTGTGGAGGGGAACTGGTCCTGCAGCCTGAGCATAAAAGCCTCCATCAGCCGGTGAATGCTGGCCTTTTCAGGGGCCTAAGGACAATTGGATGGGGAGCTGCAGGAGTGGCCCCAGTGCAGAGGGGTAGCCCACAGGTCTGGTCAAGGGGCCACCTAGAGTCGAGGCCGTGGGCTTCTCTACACTGTCGGCCCAAGAGTCTACCGTGTCGGGCGGGGTGAGTGGGGCACCCACTCCTAAAATATCCCTGTCGTTACACACTTTAAGTTGTTAAAATTATATAAATATAAATTGTCCCTGACAAAGATCGTCCTGCCCCATCGTCCCCTCCTCCGTGTCTACGACCCACAAGCTGAGGACCTGGCCTTCCCAGCGACATGGGCACCGGAGGCCGGCTACCTCCTCTCCCTGAGAGCCCCTCCTCCTCAAGGGCGCCTCCCTGCCAAGGCATGCGGCTGCCCTGTGTGTGCTCCGAGAGTGCTGGGAGGCACTGCTAGGACACCAGGTGGTGGGCACTGGGGCGAGAGAGCTGGTGTGGACACAGCTCGGGCCACCAACGGTGTGCCAGTGACCTCTGACTCCAGGCTAGAGGGGAGGCCTCCCGTGTAATCCTTGCGGCTCACCTTGGTGTCGAGGGCTGGCGTGAAAACGGAGGGGACGGCAAACAGGTGGTTGTAGAAGGCGACCTCCTTCAGCGTGTGCTCGCGCATGGGCCGCACTACCACCACGTCGCCGTGCCGCTCATCTGAGAAGCCCTGGAGGAGCGGGACATTTCTCACCACACTCAAGTGAGCAGGCTCACAGCTCCCCTCCCTCCCTCCCAGCTGGGGAGTCACAGGCTTCCCCACTCCATGTGGGTGACCCCAGGACTGATTCACGAGACACTACTTTCAAATGAAAGGGCCAGAGGTGTGACAGCAGGAGGGGCCCCTGGTGGCCTGCACCCACGTACCGTATCCCAGGCAAGGAATGCCCCTCTCCCCAGTGCCAGGCTGGTCATGAGTTTGATGGCCAGGCGTGTGCAACTGTCTCCTGTCATCACCTTGGAGTAGCCATGGGTCCGGGCCACATGCAGGATCAAGTGGGTCCTACAGAGCAGGGCAGGGGGTCTCAGGAGCCCAGGTGGGGCAGGGGCAGGCCCAGGCCCCCCATGGGAGTTGTCTCAAGGGCCTGGAGGGGCGGGGCTCACCGTAGTGCCTGCAGAAGCTCCTCCTTGGCTGTCAGGGTCTTCACGGAGTCAAAGAGTCTGGACAGAGCCTCAGTCTGGGCAGCTGTGGGTGGCCTATCTGGGCTCTGGGGGTTCTGGGGATCCTGGGTGCAGGGCCAGCTCAGCTGTTCCTCCCCTTGGGCGAGGCTGGGGCTGTCCCCAGCCCCTTCAGCCCCCAGCACATGCTGCTGCTGGAGGAAACTGTCCACAGCTGCCTTATAGGCCCCTTCAGTCCCCACTGGCTCCTGGGCAAAGCAGCGCAGCACGGATGGTGGCAGGTCAAACACCTTCCAGGGCAGAGGAGGATGGGGGAGAGAGCATGAGGCCCAGGCCCACCTCTCTACGTACTGGGGAGAAACAGACCCAGGACGGGAGGCCCAGGGGCTGGCTCCAACAAGCAGGCACACGCCCCTCGTGGACACCCCAGGGGTCACCTCCAGTGGCCTTTAACAGGGACAGGCACACCCACCTCTTCTAAGGCGACAACATGCCACGGGAAGCCAACGGTCTGCAGGATCAGCTTCATCTCGGCCAGGGCTTTTGCTCTGGCCTCTGGGCTCAGGCCACAGGCTGCTCCCTCTGAAAAGCACAGGCAGAAATGAGAGTCCTGGCTCACAGGAGAAGAACCCCAGCAGGTGAGACAGGGCCAACACCACAGAAGAAATCCCACGAGGCTGTGCTCTGCAGGGTGGCAGTTTCTGTAGAAACCACAGGATGCTGAGCCATCTTCCTTGGGGGCATTTTTGGGGGACGGGGGGGCATGACTGACCTCAGCACTAAAGACCGGCCTGGGAGCCCACCCCACAGGAGCGGGTGGAGGGCTTACTCAGTGCCCATGACCCCGTGGGCAGAGGCTCCTGCCCAACTCCAATGACGGTGTGAGACTTAAGACAATAGCAGTGCTGTCTGTTGCAGGACATGTGCGCTCTGTCTTCAGAAGGGCACCCACCAGGGCCGTGGCGTGGGCACAGCGCCAGCTGTTTCAGCGAGGCCTACCCCAAGCAGCCGGGGAGGAGGAACAGCCATGCATACCATCAATACAGACGATCCCTGGCACAAAACGCAGTCTTTTGGCAGATTCTCGACTCAGGCCCTGGAGGGGGAAGGGACAAGGCTTCAGCCTCATGGCCAGAAGCCATGTGACACTGTCCCGGCAGGGACCATTCTCCATCTGGACTGAATGCCCTCCAGGAAGGGGCGGTGAACCCCACCCGTTGTGGACCAGGTGCCAGACAGGCCCCATGGGGAGGCCACACAGCCTGACTTGCTTCACAGCAGCCCTGCCTGGGCATCTTCGCTCCTCCTAGTAAAACCCACCCCTCGCCAGTGTGTCCCTACCTGCTATCAATGCCCCAGGGGAAGCCCCCTGTTCAAGCACCTCTGACCACTCAGAATGGAACAGAACAACGTGGAAAAAGGAAGGCATCGCTGATCACAGGGAAGAGCAGTGCCAGGTGCGGGACAATGACCCAGGGGAGCAGGCACTCATCTCACACTGTCTGGCCAGGTTTAGAGGACTGTGAGTTGAGAGCAGAAAACCAACTAAAGAAGTCCCCCCTGGAGGCCTGGGCCGCCTCCTGTACCCTTGCTACTGCCACCCTGTGGCTGCACCCTCTTCCCCAGCCCCTCTAGTCTGCGTCCCGCTCAGGGAGTGCAGATAGTCCCTGTGTGTCCCACCCCCAGGTTAAGGCCTCCAAGGTGCCGCAGTGCCATCGGGAGAAGCCTGCCTCCCACACTTTGAGCTGGGCCTGTGGACGCCCAGAGCGCAGCCCCACACTCAGCCCCACTTCACTCTCCTCTCCCCGCCTCGCTGCCAGCTGCCCTCTCCACTGACATGCTACTCTCTTCACTGCACCCAGCAGCCCCCTGCTCACTCGGGTCTCCCCTCGAACCTAAGGACGCTGCTCCAGGCTGGGCTGGGCCCCTCTACATCCCCCAAGGCTCCCACTCATATTTCACTGTCTTGTCCCAGATACACTCCCAAGAGCGAGAGGAGCCCCATGGCCTCTAAGACACAGTGAGTGGTGCTCTGCCATGCTGCGAGACCCATTTTCCAGCGACTATGTTTCTTCGTAGTCAAGCAAGTGGACAGAGCACTAAACGGCTGGGTACTCCAGATGCAGTTTTCGGTTTGTGTACCTCTTGTATGCACATCCGAGAACCCCTTGGGCAACCCAGCTGGGGAATGGGCCATTCTCTCTAGCCTCAAACAAGAGCCCCTTGGTGCCGGCCCCCTACCCTGGAGGTCAGTGGGGCGGCAGCCTGGGCCCCGGAGGATGGTGTGGAAACGCACCTCAAGGACCTGCCAGACCATGGAGCTGGACGAAGGCCCTCCAGACCACGCCAGGAGCACCTGAGGGAGAAGGGACATCACTGGAGGCACCGCATCTCCAATACGAGTGTGCCACCCCTGGGGACGCCCTGGGCGTGAGCCCACCCTCAGGACTCAGGTGTAGGACAGCGGGAGTGTGCCACCCCTGGGGACGCCCTGGATGTGAGCCCACCCTCAGGACTCAGGTGTAGGACAGCGGGAGTGTGCCACCCCTGGGGACGCCCTGGGCGTGAGCCCACCCTCAGGACTCAGGTGTAGGACAGCGGGAGTGTGCCACCCCTGGGGACGCCCTGGGCGTGAGCCCACCCTCAGGACTCAGGTGTAGGACAGCGGGAGTGTGCCACCCCTGGGGACGCCCTGGGCGTGAGCCCACCCTCAGGACTCAGGTGTAGGACAGCGGGAGTGTGCCACCCCTGGGGACGCCCTGGGCGTGAGCCCACCCTCAGGACTCAGGTGTAGGACAGCGGGAGTGTGCCACCCCTGGGGACGCCCTGGATGTGAGCCCACCCTCAGGACTCAGGTGTAGGACAGCGGGAGTGTGCCACCCCTGGGGACGCCCTGGGCGTGAGCCCACCCTCAGGACTCAGGTGTAGGACAGCGGGAGTGTGCCACCCCTGGGGACGCCCTGGGCGTGAGCCCACCCTCAGGACTCAGGTGTAGGACAGCGGGAGTGTGCCACCCCTGGGGACGCCCGGGACGTGAGCCCACCCTCAGGACTCAGGTGTAGGACAGCGGGAGTGTGCCACCCCTGGGGACGCCCTGGGCGTGAGCCCACCCTCAGGACTCAGGTGTAGGACAGCGGGAGTGTGCCACCCCTGGGGACGCCCGGGACGTGAGCCCACCCTCAGGACTCAGGTGTAGGACAGCGGGAGTGTGCCACCCCTGGGGACGCCCGGGACGTGAGCCCACCCTCAGGACTCAGGTGTAGGACAGCGGGAGTGTGCCACCCCTGGGGACGCCCTGGGCGTGAGCCCACCCTCAGGACTCAGGTGTAGGACAGCGGGAGGGGCTAGTGGGTGCAGCTGGGACAGGCCACCTGCGGGAGGGGTAGCAGGGGCTGAGAGCCAGGGCCCAAGGGACCCCATAGGAGTCACCCCGCACTCTACCTTCTCACCCGGAAAGATCAGCCGGTTCTTCCCAAGCACGGCTCTGAACTTGTGGATGTAAAATGCCTTGAAACAGTCCCTGCAACACACCCCCCAGCAGCTGCAGCAACACAGCCCAGGCCGCCTGCCCTCCACACAGAGATGGGCAAGCTGCTCACACCTGCCTCTCTGGACAGCAGCCTAAGTTTCCACTTGGTTACGTTTTCTTCTGTTAGCAACTTCCATCTTTAAAAGCAGCATCTTGACGCTGAGGCTCCACGCAGAGACCAGCAGGGGAGCCAGAGTTCAGCAGTTCTCGCCAGCTGTGGCTGCCCCAGGATGAGCCTCATGCCACATGGGGAGGCCTGCCTGGGTCCCCCCCAATCCTCACCAGTATGAACCAATGCCTGAGGGGCCCAGAGCCCAGGAGCCACCTGCACCCACAAGTGCTCAGGAAGATGCAGCTGGTGGAACAGACAGACACAGGTATGTGTAGGGTGAGACCAGCATGACCCACCCTCAGCAGAGTCAATGATCTGATCCAGGACCCCCACACAAGAAGCACCAGCTCTCAGGGGGAGAGGGGAAGCACTGAGCAGGCTGCAGGGGGTGCCCAGGGCCCTGAAGCACCACACTGGCTTCTCTTTAGTGCACTGAGCCCACCTGGACCAAAAATGCTTGGGAGGCTCCTGCAAATGCAGAGTCCTGGGCTCTTCCCCAAACCCACAGAATCAGAGCTTCCAGGGCAGGTCTTTGGAATCTTCATTCTTGATAAACCTTCCAGCTGGTCCTTCGGCTCACCAGGTTAGAGGTTCTTAGCCTTAGCTGCACATTAGAACCACTCAGGCCAACTGCGTGAGAATGTATAGGGGCGAGGCCTGGGTATCTGCATTTAAAAGCCCCCCTAGAAATCCCAGCAGGCAGTCAGGGGAGAACAGCACCTCCAGTAGAGCGGTGGACAATGCTGCAGGAGAGCTGCCCTGGCCCTGTCTGGCCTGTCTACCCCCTCCTTCCTGTTCAGACACACTGGTGTCCACAGCAATCCCCCTAACGCTGAAGAGGCACCTCTCAAGAGGGGCCAACCAAATACCCCAGAGTCCTCTGCAGACAGTAAGTCAACTCAGCGTTCAAGAGCAAAATGCCAGGGCTCCAAGGACCCCAGGTGACCAGCCACAGGAAGTGACTTCCAGGAAGGTCGGGGTGTGGTGAGGCTCCCTGAGCACACACAGACGCACTCTCCCTGGGGGCCAGGCCAGGGTTGCCCACCCATGTTGATCCTCACAATCACTGAGGAAACTTGCTCAAAATCTAGACTGCAAAAGTCCACAACCTGGAAAGCCAGCTTCTCACCTTCTCTTGGGACCAACAAGCACAGGAGGGGAGCTCTGGGCCAGGAGCCCTGCCAGCCTCACCTGAAGCCACTGCAAACTCTCTTCTTATCAGAGTCTCCAGGCAGACTGGGGCAATCGTCATTTTCACATGCCCCAAGTGGTTAAAACCTAACGTGTATTTGCCGGTAACACACATCTCATTCTACTGGGCACCTGAGAGACCGGCAGGGATGAGTTTTTAGGAAAACAGCTTAATCCCATTAGTTTCTCTCTTGTAACATTTTAGAAAGCAGAATCCAAGACTCTTGGAAACCAACTTAAAAACGTGAGCCAGTCACTCATTCAACAGACGTTTGTTTGCTATACAAAGCATGCAACATCACCAAGAATTAACAGGGATAAAATGGGAAACAGGCTCTGCCCTCATGGAGCTACAAGTCCAGGGAATGTGACCAGACATTGGAAGAGTGATGATTCAAGGATGATGGAACAGGGCCACAAGAAACCTTCAGGCAAAATGGAACATGCTTGTGCCCAGGCCCCTCTGGAAATAAGCCTCTGCTCCTGTCTGAAGACCCCCCCCGAGCTGGTGGAAAGCTGGAGCTCTCCTTCCATCCCTCTATCCCTCACAAGTAAAACAGGCCATCACCCAGAGCACCTGCCCAGGATGCTCTAACCTGCCGTGGATGTGTTCCAGCTGCCAGGAAATGCTCATCTCACCCACACCTCACCCCACTCTCACTCCCACTCTCCCCAAAACTCCATCATATACCTTCCCGCCACCTGACCCACAGACGGTTGATGAGAGAACATTACCCATGCAGGAAACCACACTCCTCCCACACACCAGGGTCTCCCGGAGCAACATTACAAGCAGGAGTAAAGTGACTAAATGCTTTTAAAAGCAAGAATTACAGTTACATAAATGGGGGGCAATCCTGGCTGCTGAGTGAGATCGTGTTTGCCAAGGTCTTCTCCCCACCTCCAGGCCTCACCTGCAGAAGGCATCTCCTGCTCGGATCACCACGACAGGAAGGCCTTCCTTGCACTTCACACACTTCTGTTCACGGCTTTGGAGACATGGAAAGAAGAGAGAACAAGAACACAGACTACACACCCCTCCCAGCAGCCTTCGGGCATACTGGTGTTGTTTCTCACCCCAAGCGGGTGTACGAGAGAGAGGTCAGACTGGGGCTGTACACACACAAACGAAGGCTTGTGTCTTATCCAAACTACCAATCTGAAGAAAGACAAGGGCCCTGAGGGTAATTTTGTCTGTTAAAGCCGGCACAGGGGCACATAAAGTCCACCTCTCAATCTCTCAAGAGATGGCACGAAAAGAGAGACAGTTTGCGTGGCCTGGAGGGGAGAAACGGAGCAAGTGGGTGGAAGCGACAGTGAGATCAACTTTCTCTCCCAGTAAGAACAGCCCGGTCGGGGGCGGAGCCGTCCCCACCGGCTACAACAACTAGAGATGCGAGCGAACAGTGGAAGTTCCTTCCTGGGATGTTCACCACCGGCTTCACAGCCACGCCCAGGTTGCTGCGCAGCGAGGTTCAGCGCCCACCCTCCCCGGGGACCCCAGGACTCCTGGGCCCCGGCCTCAGCGACCTCTAGGCTTCCCGGAGCGCCGCGCCCGGGACTGATGGCAGAGCGCAGGCCGGGCCCTCGGGGCAGGGTTCGCCACCAGCGGGGAGCCCCGGGCAGAGGAGGGGCAGGTGCGGTCGCTCAGCTCTTACCCAGGCTGCCGAGGCGGCGGCTCCTCGGACGCGGGCTCCGCGTAGTCCTCGCCCACCTGGCACATGGCTGGGCCGGGTCGCGCTGGAGACCGCGGTGGCTGCAGCTGGTCACACGCTGAGAACGTCACGGCAGCGCCGTCGCGGCCGTGACGCGAGGGACGGAGGCGGGGCGCGCCCTAACGACGTCATCGCGCCGCCGTCGCGGCCGTGACGCGCGGGCCGGGCCGGGCCGGGCCGGGACAGGGGAGGCGGTGGCGGCGGGCCTGGCCCCGGGATGGCGATGTTCCGCAGCCTGGTGGCCTCGGCTCAGCAGCGGCAGCCGCCGGGCGGGCCCGCGGGCGGCGACAGCGGCCTGGAGGCGCAGTACAGTTGCCCCATCTGCCTGGAGGTCTACCACCGGCCGGTGGCCATCGGCAGCTGCGGCCACACGTGAGTGCGCCGGCCTCCGGGAGGGGAGGGGTCGGCGGCCCGGCTCAGCCACGGCGCCCGGAGGACGCGGGGCCCGGGGTTGCCGGGCTCCCTGCACAGGCCGCCCCTGCCCTCTGGGCGCGTTCTCCAGCCTTAGCCCAGCCCCCTCCCAACCGCTCGGCACATGGGGCGACCTGCAGCCCTGCCGGGCCTCGAGGTCCTCGGGGCTGCTGACGGCTCGGCGGGCCTCCCCAGGTACCCAGAGGGCAGCAGGCGCGACCTCTGCGCCAGTCGCCTTCGATTCGGTTTCCTGGAGACTGGGGCCGGCAGTTGTAAATAAATGCCTTGTGGGTTTTGCTGTCAACTTTTGTTCAGACCGCTGTCTGCTTGTCTTGACTGCAGAGTAGAGGAGTTCCCTAAAGTTAGGAGAGGGGCTTGTTTGGATCTGGTGCTGTTTTCTTTTGATGGAGAACTTGGGCCACTTGGATCACCGAGCAGCTAGGCAGGCTGGACCTCAGGGGACTAGATGCCAAGCACCTTGCTAGGGTTTCCAGCTGCACCAGGGCCCACTGGGGTGTTTTAGGAACAGAAACCTGAGGATGTGGCTCTCCTCCCAGCTGAGAGCTGTACTCAAGTCTTCTCAGAGCTGCCAGCCTGGTTGGGAGGGAACCAAAATCAGAGTGTCTGCTCTCCGATTCTCCCAAGTGGCTGAATAATACAGCGCTGGAGTGAAATGAGCAGGGGGAGGAGAGGGGGCAGGAGGGCTTGGCTGCCAGCAGAGCTGCTGAGGCGTCGGGGCTGTCACTCCAAGGAATTGGGCTAGAGGTTCACCTAGGCTGGTAGGAGGTCCCAGAACATTTTGCAAACAAAAGCAGCTGACTTAGGAGGCTCCTGATGCAAAGAGGGAGCTGGAACTACTGGCTAGTTGTGTGACTACTCTGCACCCAGGGAGGTGGCAGGGACAGTGTCAGGATCCAGGAAGCCTTCACTTTCCTTCCTCCGGTGTCAGGCAGCACAGGTGCTAACCCATACCAGGAGAGCACTGCCGACTTGTCCTGAAGGGCACTGCGCCTCTCGCTCTTTCATGCTGCTTGATGTTTTGGCAGGGCCTGACAGGACCTCCTTCTTGTAAGCACGTACTAGTGGGTGTTTGGAGGTGTGTTCTGCCTCTCCCAGTCCCTCAGTGAGAGACCTGTAAGGCTTGTCCTGGGCCTAAGAAATCCTTTCCTCAGCTTTGGGTGGTGTCCCCTTGGCATCAGCACTCACCCAGCCCTGGGCTGCAGCGTTTCCAGTTTCTTGGTCTGCACAAACTTGTATATTCTATCTTTTTTTTCTCCAAATAAGTCTTTTCTTAAAATGTGGTTTTCAGAGAGCAGAGCCACACAGAGCTGTTGCGAAAGCATGACTTCCTGCAAACCCCTCCCCCTGCCTTCCTGGGCAGAGTCTGACCCCTCCCCCTGCCTTCGTCGGCAGAATCTGACCCCTGGTCTGGTGGTGAGACGGTCCTGCGCAAGCCTCTTCTGGAGCGTCTGCCTTAAACAGACCTTCTCCCTGGATCTCCTCGCTGGTTTTCCTGGCTATTCTGTCTCTGACTCCTACTTTCCCGAGTCCCTTGTCCAGTGTCATGAAGGCATGTGTGCACATGAGCACAGGTTCAAAGGCTCGTGCCTTTCCTTCAAAGAAAGTTTGCTGGTGGTCTGCTTATTTCTCCTCCATGGCCACCTGATTGTCAGCAGTTTCCTTCCACAAAGTAGAATTTCTGGTGGTGAGAACAGCCTCGTATGGGGCGGGTCCCCTGCTCTAGCACCGGGACCGAAGAAGAGGGGCCAGGGAGAGGATTTTCGAGCAGGAGCCCAGGGGCAAGAGGCCCTTCAGCTTAGCTTGTGGAAGAGCTCCCGGGAACGGGTTGGGGACATCCGCAGCAGTGAGCCGCATCCAGAACAGAAGCTTCAGGGCTGTTTCTAACCCTCTGGTGGGCCCTCCGCCCAGCTCATGTTTGTTTGGGGCTGGGCTCAGCCCCAGGCTGCCTCTGGCCTGTATATCTTTTCTTTTATTCCCTCCAGTCCGTGTTGTCACATTTTTCCCTCCAGCTAACTATTCTACTTGCAGTTTGTTAACGAACAGAGGTCATGAAAATTAAAAGGCTTGTGTTTAAGGGGAACCACGAGGAGTGGTAAAGTAGATGGTTTCCGAGTACTGCCTGCATGCCATGGCCCTGTGAGGCAGGTACTGTCATTATTTTTTTGTGCAAGGAGAATGAGACACAGAGAAGCTGAGTAAAGTTCCTGAGTGTCACCACAAAGCCAGGGTTTGAGCTTGGGCAATCAGGCCTGGGCCGGCCTCTTAGCCACTCCCCCCACCCCCTTCAGCGGCCCCACCACCTTGAACTCTTGCAGCAGTGACCACAGAGACCCTGGGGACCACTGAGCCTGTACAACCCTCTGCTTGCCAGCACCCAGGCCAACAAGCTGGCTTCCCTGGGTGGGATCCCAGAGGCCTCAGGAGCTTCTGTCACTTCCTGCTTGGCCATCGAGAGCGCAGGCCTTGGTCAGGGCGCAGAGAGGCCTGGGCCCACAGGCGGCTCATGTGGATCTGCATGTGGGTGAGCCGAGTCAGCTGGGCCAGGACGTGAGCGATTGAGAGACCGCCCGGAAAAGGTTTTGAAAGTTGGCCTCTGCTGCTTGGGATGGCTCTGGGTGCCCAGGGCCTGGCCTGCTTGCCTTTCTCTGAGACATTGGCCCGTCCTAGTGCACCTGTGTCTGCAGGAGGCCAGGACAGGAGTGAAACACATTGGTGGTGCCGCTGTAGCCGGGAGTCCACGTGGCGGCCGTCTGGCTGCTCCAGCTGTACCCATGAGTCTGGCGTGGGAGAGCAGACTCCTCAGCTCCTCAGCTGCCTCCTTCAGCTGAGAAGCTGCTCGGCACCAGCCCCTTGGGCGGACGCTGGCAGAAACCTCCTGTTGGAGAAGTGGGCACTGCTCGTCTGCTGCGGCTCTCAGCACACCGTGGTGATGATGCTGGAAACTAGGCCGTGAGCTGGGCTGCCACATGGACACCTGGTTCTGCCTCTGACTCCTCAGGGACCATGACACGGAGACAGGCAGTACTGTGGGGTGGGCAGGCAAGTCCAGGGGTCATGCGGGGGCTGTGGATACCTCCTCAAGATGCCGAAGCTTCCCTGCCTCCTCCTTCTGGAGGCGCCCTTCACTCCAACCTTCTGTGCATTTCCCCAGGGATGTACCCTTCCTGAGGCCTGTCTGGGACCTTGCCTTCTGCTCATGTGGCGACTCATCCCCCAGTGGCTCCTGTGGCCTCTTCTGTGTGTGTTTTCCACAGCTTCACTGAGATACAGTTTCCTCATTTAAAGTGTACAACTTAGGGGTTCCTAGTACATCCACAGCATTGAGCGACCATCACCACAGTCAATTTTAAAACATTCTTTACCCCAAAAAGAAACCTCGTTCCCATTAGCAGTCAAACTTCATGCCACCCACCCCTCACTGGCAGCCACTGATCTGCTTTCTGTGGATTTGCCTGTTCTGGACACTTCGTGTAAATGGAATTGCACACTGTGTGGCCCTTTGTGACCAGCTTCTTTCACTGAGTGTCACGTTTTCATGGGCCATCCGAGTGGTAGTGGCTCAGCACTTGCCTCCCTCTGTGGCTGAGCAGTAGCCCAACATGGGGACAGGCTGCGTTCTGTGTGTCCGTCACCCATTGAGGACACTGGCTTCTTCTCACTCTTGGCTCTGTGGCTGGCGCTGCTGTGAGCCCTAATGTGGGTTTTCATGTGACCTCCCAGGTCTGACCCTCTTGCCAGCACTTTCCTCCAGCGATGGGGTGAAGTAAGAGGCCTCCCCTGGCTGTTCGGCTAATCAGGTCCTGGGGTCCATGAGGGGGGCAGCCCTGGAGTCCTCGCCAGAGCGCCAAGGGGTGGGTGCGTGGGTGTCTCCCGTGCATGCTTATGGGTGGTGCCTGGCGAGCCCTCACCGGGGGAGGTGGTGACAAGTGGGCCGACCTCCTTATGCTGCAGGAAGAGGGGTGTCGGAACTCTGCTTTCTCATGGGCCTCAGGCATCAGGCTGAGCTGGGCCTTCTCTCTGCAAATGTTAACACGAGCAGTGACAAGCCAGGTGGCGGCTGCACCGGAAGCCAGCATGTAGGAGGAGGCCTAGCAGGCGGGACTCTGGATCGCCCTCAGCTGCCTTCTCTTGAGAAGGAGGTGAAAATCTCCTGATGGCAGAGAGAACGCTGATCCCTTAGCTTAGCTGAGTCTTCTGTACACTTGGGAACATTCCCACATCCCCTATGTCCCATACAGCTCTTGTCCCCACCCACGGCCCAGCCTGCCTAATGCACAGGTAGGAGTAGAATTGTGCGCACCCAGATTTCTTGCAGATTTCTTGCAGTCTGTGAAGTTGCCACCTTTCTTGTGGGTGTGGGCCTGATCCCCTTCCTGTGGCTGAGGATGCTCTTCTGGGGCTGTGGAGGCCCCATTTCAGTGTCTCCACGTCCCCAGTCCCACGTTGCGGCTGAGCAGTCCCCACGGCAGTTCCTATGAAGCTGGAGTGAGGTGGTCCTGTGCTCAAGCTCTTTCTCCCTCTTGCTCCCCACTGGGAGTTCTGGAGCCTGGTGTCCCCTGCTGATCGCCTCTCCTCCCGCCCAAGCGATGAGCATGCTTCTGCAGCGTGGGGGTGGGTCTAAGTACAGCACCGTGTCGCTGCTGGGGCCGCACACACGGGACTGCTAGTACCTATATCCTGCCAGCCAGCCATCCTCGCAGCTTGGCATCTCAAGGACCAGTTCAGGAGCTCAGGGCAGCGAGGAGCCTCAGGTGCCGGGTGCCCAGGGCCGTCATCGTCACTGCTCGGCGGAAAAGAGCCTGAGCACAGCCCCTTCTGTCACCAAGCCTCTGCTCAGGCCAAGCCAGAGCCCTTCCTGCCTGGGGAGGGGGCACTGTCCCAAGGCTGGTGACACTACCCTGCCAGCTTTGGCCCTACCCTGTCCCACAAGTCCTGGGCCCCACGGCCGGCAGTTCTTCTCCCACCATCGTTAGTGATTTTACTCCTCAGGGCTCAGTGAGTAGAGGGCCTCCAGGGTCCCCCTGTGCTGTCCCTGCGTCCCCTTAACCCCCTGAGGTGTTGTCATCTCTGCATAGTGGTGAGATGGGCAGGCTGAGCCCAGACCTACTGCAGCCAGAGCCCTCGCTGGGACCAGGGTTGGCACAGGTCCTGGAGAGGCATGGCGGGGAGGGGACCCCGGTCATCTTTTAGTCAGAGATGCCATCCAGCCAGTGGGACTTGGGCACACAAGTGACCATCTCTAGCAGCCTGCTGTTGACACCATTGGGGAGCTGCCTCACGTGCGCTGGAGCAAGAGGGTGGTTAGCGAGGACCATGTGACCGGCGGCCCTCAGGCTCATGTCCCCCACCCCCTGCAGGTTCTGTGGGGAGTGCCTCCAGCCCTGCCTGCAGGTGCCGTCCCCCCTCTGCCCGCTGTGCCGCCTGCCCTTCGACCCCAAGAAGGTGGACAAGGCCACCCACGTGGAGAAGCAGCTTTCGTCCTACAAGGCACCCTGCCGGGGCTGCAACAAGAAGGTACCCTGCCCCACAAGGCTATCCTGAGGCCGGGTGGGAGCTCTGGCCAGGCAGCTTCAGGCCCAGTCCTGCTGTCCAGCAGAGGAACTGGGCGTCGGCTGCTTGTCTTTCCTGTGGGACCTGTGGCTCCTCTCAGGCCCCTCCCCCACCGCATTGCTCACCGCTTATGGCTGCAGGTTCCCCACCCACATCACGTCCCCACACCCCACTGCCTGGCCTGGGCTCTGGGTCGCTCATGTGTATTGGGGCCAATGCAGGGACACGGTCTAAGCTGAAACCCACCCTATATGCAGCCTCGACACCCTAGTGACCTGTCCACTGCAAGCCATGCCGCTGAGGGGAGAGCCATGATGGTGGTACGGTGTGTGTCACAGGCAGCTTGAGAGCATCTGGTGTGCTGGGCGCCTGTAGCTCATCGTGGCTCTCAGTGCCCCCCATTCACCCCCACAGCTCACCCACCACCCTCCCTACACCCAGTGTGAGGGGTGGGGAGGCCTCAGCCCCGGGAGCTGATTTTGAATTTCCATTGTCGGACTCTGCTGTCTCGGGTTAACAAGTTCCGTCAACTTGGCACAAAAGGGAGCAACCCCTGGTTGCTTTGTCCTAAAGGTCAAAGGTCTGAATGTCCAGGGCCTGCCCTGAGGTCCATGGTGAGGGGGCTGCTGTGGCTTCCTGCAAGCTGGCATGCCACCCCCTCCCTGGCAGGCTTCTTCCCCCAGAGAGTAGAGCAGACCAGAGTCCTGGAGTTTCACACGCGAGGCAGCCCTGCCCTTTGCTGCAGCATTTTCGGTTCTGTCCACTCGCACACGTACGCAGGGCCACGGGGCGGGCCTGGGGGGGCGGGCTTCTCCCAGTGTCCGCCAGCCCTGGGCAGAGCTGGGAGCCTGGCTGCTATTGGAAGGACCTTCTCCTGCTGCCCCAGAGGCCTCACCCTGGGGACAGGGCCCCATGCGCTCATGGAGGCAGTCGTCCCTCCTCGGCCATCCCTCGCCACTTCCTTGGCTCTGCGAGGTGGTTTCTTTTTGTGAGATGTTGACCCCAGCTTCTTGGCATTGGTGACATGGCAGAATTGGTGGCGTCCACTCCCCAGGGAGGGTTTACCCCGTCTCTTCCTTCTGGTCGTTCACCTGCATCTGCCCGAGGGTCCCCGCGCCAGCTCTCCGGAGTCGGTGCTCCCTTCCCCTGCCCTGTTCTGAGCCAGCTTTCCCCCTCGGCCAGCATGCATGACTCGGGCTGCCGAGGAGAAGGTTGTGCTGGGGTGGGTCCAGTTTGGTTTGGTACTTTCGGTAAGGAGTTTTGTCAGACATTGAGCTGTCTAAAAGGATTTTGTATGTTGGCTCCCATTAGGAAGGGATAAATGCCCTTCCTGGTCCCCCATGGACCGTCCCTGCCCTTCTGCAGCTCCCCGAGGGCCCCACTAGGGCGTGCTCCTGTCCGGGGCTGGTGGCTGGACGCCTGCCTCCTGCACTGCCACACCTTGAAGCTGTGAGCACCTGCTGCTGGGCGGAGCTTGGCGGCCCCTCTGGGTCCTGGCCTGTGTCTCCCTCCCTCAGCGTCTCTTCTCTAGCAGGGACACGCAGCCCCTGAGAGAGGCCTCCAGGAACCTGCCCTGCCTGCTGGTCGTTCCCTCGCCCTCTGCAACCTGAGGCCTTGGCCTCCACTGACCCCCATCCCCCACCTCTCTCTTCCCAGGTGACACTGGCCAAGATGAGGGTACACATCTCCTCCTGCATGAAGGTCCAGGAGCAGATGGCCAACTGTCCCAAGTTCGTCCCCGTGGTGCCCACGTCCCAGCCCATCCCCAGGTAGGCCACCCTGCTGGGGGTGCTCAGGGTCCCTGTCCCTTGTGGGGACAGCGCCTGGCCTGCGTTGCTGGGTGGGGGCAGTGCAGCTCCACCCTGAGGAGGTAGGAGGGGCTGCTGCATCCCCTCTGTGGAGGTTCTCGCCACCCTGTAGGAAGGGGACCCTGAGGAGGGCCCAGGCGCCACCTCCCAGCAGGAAGTTTGGCCCCCAGAAATCCTGGGGCTGGACAGACGCCTCCTCTCAGGGCAGGCGGTGGAAGGGCAGTCCTCCCCTGCTTGCACAGGCGCGTGGGGAAGGGGAGGGACTGGGAGTGGACTGGGTGGCGAGCAGAGCTCCAGAGCAGTCGCAGTGGGGTGTGCCGGGGGGAAGCAGAGTGCCCATGGCAGCCGCAGTCCTTGGCACTTTGGCTGGGCCTCCTTCCTGCCCGTGGCCCGGAGCCCACAGAGGGGAGGGCACGGCAAGCCTGTGATGGGGTCGGGGCAGGCGGCAGGAAGGTGGGCAAGGCCGGCCTGGCCACCACTCACACTCCCCACCCCCGCAGCGCCATCCCCAACAGGTCCACCTTCACCTGCCCTTACTGCGGTGCCCGCAACCTGGACCAGCAGGAGCTGGTGAAGCACTGCGTGGACAACCACCGCAGCGACCCCAACCGCGTGGTGAGCACCTGCGCCTGCCGCGGAGCCTGCCCCCTGCATCCAGGGGTGCCTGGGTCCCACTGTCCGCCCACAGGTGGCCCTCCTGGGACCCCAGGGTGGAGGGCTTGCTCCCAGCCCCGAGCGCGGCTTCACCCAGCGCCCCTGTTGCAGGTGTGCCCCATCTGCTCAGCGATGCCCTGGGGCGACCCCAGCTACAGGAGCGCCAACTTCCTACAGCACCTGCTCCACCGGCACAAGTTCTCCTACGACACCTTCGTGGTGGGTGTCTCCCTACCCATAAGCAGCCTCAGCCCCAACGGCTGCAAAAAGGAAGCTGGACGCAGAGGCTCCCCTGGCTCCTGTGGGAGCTTCCTGTGGTGGGGTGCTATGGCCATCAGGTCCGCGTGGACACCAGGGGCCTCGGGACCTTGGGTCTGCACAGAGCAGTCCTGTGACGGCCCCTTTGTTCTGCGGGGTCCCTCACCACCGGGCAGCGAGCTCACTTCACATGGAGCCCTTCCGGGAGAGGCAGCCACAGCTACAGCAGCCGTGGCAGGGTCACCATATCCCCAGCCCTGCACGGTGGCCTTGGGACAGAGAGTGCCTTGGTACCTTTAGTGGGTGACAGGCTCCCTCAAGGTGCCTGTTGGAGATGAGCTAGAGGGACTCTCATCCCATGGAAGGACCTCCGGCTCCCTCCCTCTCCAGCTGCAGCAGGTCAGCCCTGCCCTCCCCGCCCTGTCCGTCCTGTCCGTCCAGTCCCCCTCCAGCCTCCAGCCTCTGGGCGCCAGGGCTGGTGAGATTAATCACTCGCACTTCTGTCTGCCCGGGTCCTCATTGTGAGGCTGTGAAGATTCTGGCTTCTCTGCTCATCTCAGAACCCTGTTTTTGCGGTGTTCTGAGATGAGAGAACAGCTCTCGTCCCACGTGTCCTCACAGACCCACTCAGCCTCGGTCACTGGGCGAGCTGTCTGCTGGGGACACGCTGCACGGCCCGCGCTGCCCTCGGGGGATAAAGACCTTGGGAGAAGCCAGATGTTGCCCCCACGCGTGGGCAGCACTTCAACATCCCACCAAGCAGTTGCTGCGTGACCCTGGGGACTCGGCCTGGGCTGTGACCTGGGTCGTGCTGCAGGGAGGTGTGGAGACTGGAAGTGGTAGCGCTAGTCTGGGGTGACCGGACAGAGGAGGTAGCTCTGAGACGCCGCCAGCACAGCCGGCTCGCCCGGCCCTTGCGTTCCCCTGGCCCACTCCACTTCTGTCTTCCAGGACTACAGCATCGACGAGGAGGCCGCCTTCCAGGCTGCCCTGGCCCTGTCTCTCTCGGAGAACTGAAGGCGCAGCCCAGCCACCGGGACCAAGCGCTCCTGCCTCGAGGGACAGGGCTGTGCTGGCTCTGTGCGGCCCAGCGCCTGCATGGGACCGCGCCTCGTGGGCCAGGTGGAGCCTCCGTTGTTGCAAGAGGAGGGGTCCCCGAGCCTACCAGAGGCCGGCAGAGACCACGGTGCCCTCGCCGTCAAAGGACGGCTGCCTGTGCTCCTGGCCGAGCGTCGCTGGTTTCTTCGGTGCTTCAGGCTGAGCAGGTGGCCCTCGCAGTGCCGGCCTGTGGGGGCTGAGAGCAGCTGGCTGTCTGTCTGTCTCAAAGCCATGATGTCCTCCCCATGCCGGGAGGACCCACTGCTGAGCAGGGAAGCGTGGGAGGGGTCCGAGCTGCCCACCCGGCCTCTGGCAGCACCTCCCCCTGTGCCCTTGGTACTGGCTTTGTGATACCTGGAGATCCTGGCACTTTTTCTATATTATCTGGTGTGATGACCTTTTCACATTTTATAGAGCAAAGACAGAGCAGTTACTCTTCCTATTGCAATATCTGTGTTTGATTAGGAACAATAGTATTTTTATGGAACATTTACAAAATTATATTTTTTAAAAAAACGATCAAAAATAAGCAGTTTTGGTCTTGGTGCAGGGGAGGGAAGGAGAGATGGGGCAAACGCTGCAGCTGAGATGAGCTGCAGGGCATCACTTGTGCGCAGGACCGAAGTGGCCGCGTCCCCAGGTCACCTCACCGTTCTCCCGGGTTCCTCTGGTCAGCCTGTCGGTTTCCCTTTGATAATAACCAGGAAGAAATATCAAAGCCCCCGGCCACTTGCAGCGGCTGGGTCTGCTCTGAGGCCTCCCCAGTGGTGCAGAGGCCTCCTCCTGCCTGCGGTCCTGGCCTCGGCCCCACTGTCGTGTTTCCAAAGCTGACCACAGCCCTCCTCAGGCAGGGCCGCCCCTAGCAGTGGCAGAGCTCGGGGGCCTGGTCGGGGTGGGCTTGGCCAGTGGTGGGTCCAGCCAGAAAGCACTCATCAGTACTCGTTCGGTTCATGGCATAAATTATTGCTGTCTTTAAAAAAATTTAAATAAAATGTTTCAAAGCATCTATAGCAGCCTTGACGGGCAGGTTTCATGCTGCGAATGTTGAACGTAGGGGGCTGGTTTGCAGTTGCCGCAGCTCCCTGTGCTGAGGGCTGCAGGTGTGCACCCCCCCCAGGCCGTCCCGACTCAGAAAGCAGCTGGCTTCAGGGTCACCCGTAAAGAGGACACAGTGGCCAGGAGGGGCGCTGTCGGGCAGCTGTCCTGCCTGTGATGTTCCGAGGAGCAGAGCTGCCCCCTGCCAGCTGGTCCTGCCAACTCTCCTGGGCCCTTGCGGGCCTTGGCTTCCCTCAGCCTGTGCTCTCACTCCTGGCCTGCTTTTCTCTCTCCCAGAGCACATCCTATTTCTTGAACCACATCTGGTCCCCTGGAACTTCCGCAAAGGTTTGCTGGGCGTTGGTGCCTTTCGCTTCCTTCCTCGTCCTCAGGCTGGCAGGGTGGGCACTTCCTGGAATCCCTCGGCTGGGGCAGGTCTGGATGGGGCCGGTTCTGGGGCCCACAGGTGCCTTAGTGGCCTTTGGGGTGGTCTTTGGGACTCCGTTGATGTGAAACCTTGCCACCCCAGCTATGGTCCTCGTATGGCAGCCCCTCTCCCCCACTGCTGCCTCTTGGTGCGCCACAGCCTCCCTGGCAGCCTGCCTGGTGCCCCAGCCTGTGCTCTCAGCCCTCGAACCTGGAGCCTCACTCGAATGCTGGAGCATTGCACGGAGCTGTTTAGACATCGGCACCAGGACTTCCTGTGAAACACCCACCCAGGAATGGCACTTGGGGCCACCATCAGTGCCACTGACCCCTGCTGTTCCCAAGTCACCGTGGGCCTTTAAAAGCCAAGAAAAATCACCTGCTGGCCAATGTCTTGGCGTTTGGTCAGCGAGCCACACTCCTGCCATGCTCTCCACTATCCGTTGCTAGTCTGGTTCCCCAGGCAGGGCTATGTTCTGGTCCATTCCTCTGAGGAGAAGCCGGGTCTCCTGAGCTTGAAGCCTCCACAGGGCTGGGCCAGCAGCAGTGTCCACAAGCAGTCACTCGAGGGGGAGCTGTGATCTGGGCGGGTTGCCCCCTTGAGAAGCAGTCAGCCTCAGACACCTTTGTTAGGAGCCACTATCCCCACCTCGCCTCTGACCGCTCTCTGACCCCACTGGCCATGGACGCCAGGCTCCAGGGTGCAGCGGAGCTGCAGGCTGGCCTGTCCTTTCCATTGCCTTCCAGAAGGAGGCCTGTGATGAAGCAAGTCCTAGGGGAGCCATCTGAGTCCAGTCTCAGCTTCCCCCAGGGCTGATGGGGCAGGAAGGCCGGTGCTGTAGCTGAGCCCCTCCTGCAAGAGGCCAGGGGAGCTGGGCCCCCGAACCTTAGCCCCTAGGGAGCCACACCCCCTGCCTGTCCTCCCGACCGCCTGCCAGGGACATGGCCCCCAAGTGCAGACCCAAGGCCACATCCCCAGGGCCTCATTGACGGGGGTGAGGGACCAGGGTCTGTCAGCACCGGGGGGAGCCTCAGGATGGCCCTGGCCAGTCACCCAGGGGACCCGGTGCCAGTTTGGACAGTGCTGGGACCAGCTGGGCACTGGACGCCAGGTGCGGATGCTTCTCCCTCCCTCTGTGCTGCCCCCATCTCCTCTCCACTCTCCAACTCGGCGCCTTCGTCCCCTCATGAGCCTCCCAGCGCGCCCGGCAGTCCTAAGCACTGGCCTCTCCAGGGCCAGCTGTACATCCTCTGGTGCAGGACCCTTGTTGCTTCTTCCCTAAAGCTGCCAGCACATCCTGCGTGGAACATGCAGCAGCTTTGGTTCTGGGCCGCCCACGTGGGCCTGTGCCCCGTCACTAGTTAGGCCCCGAGCCCTCAGCCCTGAGAACAGGGCTGCTGTCAGCAACTGTGCCCCCACCTGGCCACCAGCCAGGCCCGTCCACACCTCCCAGGGGAGCAGGACGGGTGCTGCTCTCACACGCCCAGGCAGCTTCGCAGCGGTCATGACCCTCGGCGCCAGGAAGCCCTGGAGGCTGCTTCAGGGCCGTCTCAGCAGGTCCCGACCTCACCAGCACCCCTTACTCACCGCCTGCCCTCGGGGAGTGGACGCCGGGGTGACTGTCCCCTGAGTCTCACCCTGTGGAGGCCTCGGCACCCACTACGTTGCTGAGGGCTCCTCACCGTGGGGGGGCGCTGGGAGGAGGAAGGAGGAGCCAGGCGCATCTTAGAGTCCTCTGACACCGACAGGCCTCCACCGAGGGCCCCTGAGGACCTTAGTCCCCTCCAGGCCCCTCAGCGTGACCGCAGGGCCAAGAGCCACAGGACAGCATCCAGCCATGGCCTCCGTCTTGTCCCTGCCACTGCAGGCCCAGGCCAGACGGGGCCACACAGACACACGGGGCAACATGGGGGACACGGGACACAGGGTGACTCAGTGTCCAGGACAGTCTGCCCAGGGGAGGGCATCAGAGTGAGCCCTAGAACCATGTGGGGGACACGTGCGAGCTGGAACTCAGCAGATCCTCCCTTTCACTTTGGATAAAATCCGAGGTAGAGGAAAATGTCTGAAACCCAGGCCGGTGGGACTGCCCCAGCGAGCATGAGGAGGCCCAGGTCACAGCGGGGGCACAGCCTCAGCCCAGTCCAGCCCCTCTTCGGGGTTCCCTCCAGAAACCCGTCTGGGCTGCACAGGGACCTTGATGCGGCTCAGACTCGTGGACCCACACACTTCAGTCTGGGAGTTCCTGGAAGCCAGGGTCTCCCTCTACCCTGACATAAGCAAGGATCGACAATCCCAGGCCGCTGATCTCCACAGCACACAGCCAGACAGTCCTACATCCACTGGGCCCCGGCCCCTATGCCGTGGGGTGTCTGCAACTGGGCGCCATGCCCTTCCTCTCATGTTACATAACGGCGCAGGGAGTCCACATGCACCCTGCTGTCTAGAAAGTGCCTCCAGGTCCCTGGGTACCTGTGACCTTCTCTGTTAGGAAGGGGACAGGTGACCAGCCTACCTGAAGACAGGATGCCCAGAGCATGGAGCCCCCTGTCCCTGGCCGGGCTCCTTCATTAGCCCTGGGGCTCCTGAGAACTGGCCGCAAATCTCGCCCTTCCCTCTTGCAGGAGCGCTCGACAGCAGGCAGACACAGAGGGGCTGGGCCCAGGCCATGCAGACCCACTGCAGAGGGGCTTCCTGGTGGGCTCGGCTCAGCCTGGGGTTTGCAAGACTCCAGTCCTTTCGGGAAACACAAGAGTGCACAGGTGCCTGGCGCCAAAACCAATGGTGAGTCCCCCTGCTTGCCTGCAACTGTCAAGGGCCTGGTACGCAGAGTCGTGCCCCCTAATCTCTTGGAGGTCATCTAACACAGGGCCCCCTTGATTTCGGCTCACGAGCCCTGGGGAAATAGGCCAAACCCTGTGCTGGGCCCAGCGCCAGCTCCTCCTACTGGGCACCTAGACAAGCCCCGAGGCATCTATGGGGAACCGGAAACGCCTCTGCCCCAGGATCCGACTCGAGGGAGGGTGTGTCCTCATGACACAACGCCCCAGGGGCACCGGTGAGCCAGCCCCTCCTAGACGTCTCTGAAAAGGCTGCTGAGGCCATCCTCCCACGGTGCTGACACCCCACGCCGCCGAACTCCCTCCCAGGACTCTGGTAGAAACCAAAGCTCCCCACCTCAGTCCCTCTCAAAACATGCTGGTGGGGGAGGAGCCTGAACCTCACTCACAAGGACAGGCAGGGTCCAAAGGCGCCTTAGCACAGCCAGCCCGAGGAGCGCATCTCTGACGGTGCACTCTCAGACGATCGAACAGAAGCACACAGTGAGCTGGTTGGCGTCGCACCCGGAGCCTGGGCCTCAGCAAAGGAAAAAGTCAGCTGGCCGGCTGAAAACAGACCTGGCTCCTCCGACCATGGCAGGTGCAGCCAGCCGCTTGGCCCCTCTCGGTCTGGGCTCTTCTCCAAGGGAAGAGCAGAAGAGGCAGGCGCTGGCCAGGCTGCTAGGTGGACCTGCACCTCCCTTGCGGAGTCTATGACACCAAACCTCTGGAAACACTGGGGTGGGGGGCGGGCAGGCACAAGAAGAGGGCATTGGGAGCTGCAAACGGCACCAATGCAGCCTCTTTCTAGAAACTGAGCACATCTCAGGTTTGCAGGGCTGAGGTTAGTTCTCCTTTTGAACCAACAGCTGCCACATTTCAGCTGGGCCCTCCCAGCAAATCAGGACGAGTCCAGGCCTGCAGCCTCTTGGCCAGGCCACTGTCTGCATGAGCGTCCTGGGGCGGCTGTAACAAAGTACCACAGCTGTGTGGCTTCAACAAGAGAAACTTATTCTGCCACAGTCTGGAGGCCGGAAGTCTGAGATCTAGTTGTTGGCAGGGCTGGTTCCTTCTGAGGGCTGTGAGGGAGCATCTGTCCGTTCCCCTCTGCTCCTCGTCAGCCCCGGGTGCTCCTCGGCTCGTAGCTGCACCACTCTGACCCGTCGGCTCACGAGACGTTCTCCCTGTGTCTTCACGTCATCTTCCCTCTGGGTGTGTCTGTGTCCAAATTTCCCCTTTATGAGAGCACCAGTCCTTGGTCTGGAGCCCACCCCAATGACTTCATCTTTACTGCACCTGCGAAGACCCTGTTTCCAGGTAAGGTCACAAGCACAGGTGCAGGGGTAAGGGCTGCAGCGTCTCTTCAGGAGACATGAGTCGACCCTAGCGCTGCCCTCAGCTTGTTGTCAGTTCACGCTGAGACGCGGGAGCCGGGCAGTCGCTTCTCTTTGGGGCCAGCTAGGCGTGAGCTCCAGCAAGGTGCCACCTGGAAAGGAAGACCACCCGCCCCCAAGGGGTGGGAGCTGGGAGCTGCAGCTCTCCTTAGGGCTGCTCTCAGCCGCCTCATGGGTTTCTGGAGGGTGCTGGAGCCACCGGCTGCTGCCAGACTCGCTGAGGGCCCCCTCGAGAGTTTGACCCACTGCCCTGACCCAGCCCGGAGACAGAACCAACTGGGCTCCCGCAGAGGCATCTGCTGAACATGGTGGCCGGCGGGCCAGGCCAGTGGAGAAGGCACCTTTGGACCCAACAGACTCGCAGCTGGCTCCTTCAGGACGTGCCTGGAAGGGACTCCAGGTCCTGCAGTCAGTGGCTTCTGGTAGCCTGCCCCAGGGCTGGCTGCGTGTCAACAGGAGGCCGGGCCCGGGAGGTGCATCCTGGCGTCCTGGGCATGCTCCTGGGCAGGACTCAGGCTCTTCGGATGGAGGCTGCTGCACAGGTTCGAGACGCCTCCCCTGGCTGGTCTCCGTCCCCCTGGTGGCCGAGTGAGAGAACACAGCACACTGACCATGTGCACATGAGACCGTGTGCTGAGGTGCAGACACTCTGGGAAGGGCAGATCAACAAGATGGGGATGTTCAGCCCCTCTCTGTGACAGAGAACCACCTACACGTGACCCTTCCAGTCTCTCAAACAACCTCTGGGGGACGAGGGGCTGGTTCACTGTGTGGACAGAGAAGAAGCTCTGAGAGGATGTGGCAGGGCGCGGAGCTGGGCACCGAGATGTGGACCCCTCCCCTCAAGTCCCTGGGTTCACCCACTCATGCCTGACCTCTGTGTCACGCAAAACAGCTCCTGAGACCTCACATACGCATGCACGCAAAACACATGGATGTACACACAAATACACGTGCGCACATGCTTGCGCACATGCGTGTGCTGTGTGTGCACATCATACAGGACATGGGCCTGCACACACACGTACATGCATGCACACATACTGACACACATATGCACACCGTTCATCCCTGCTTGGCCCCCTGCTCAGTCCTCACCTCTTCTGCCCCAGCCCCCAGGAGCCCCTCCTCAGCATCCGTCACTTTCTCTGGCATGCCCTAAGGTATCTAGAACTCTACGGCCTGTCTTACAAGCTGCGTGTGAAGGGACAATGTCTCCTGTCAGTAGCCCCATATCACACAGGCTGTGTCCACTGAACCCCAGTTCAAGAACCAGTGTCACCTCTGACAATCAGGCCCAAGATAGAATGAGCAGCTGTAAGTGGTAATGAGTTCCCCTTCACTGGGGGTGACCAAGCACACACTGGTCGGATGTTGGGAGCTGGAGCATTGAGTCTAAGTTTCCACAAGTCCATGGCCTTAGACAGCCATGGGGTTGCCCCAAATCAGGACGTCTAGCCACACCCACCTCTCTCAATAAATGCTCTATACACTGACACAGGGGGCTGCTGTTGCCATGGCTAGTGCCCCCAGTGTGAGAAGCCATCTGTCCTGGGTTCTGGGACAGCACACCCCATCTGGCAGCCTGGTTCTGGGCAAGCTGTCATCCCCAAGGTCCTAGGTGTCAAAAGCAGCCCACTGTGGTTTCTGAGGGAAAGTGGGGACCTTGGTTCCCGACGAGTCTGCTCTGGTTGAGAGAGAGGCAGTTCTAGGAGCTGGTGGGAAGTGGGTTTCCCACGGCGGTGGGGCACGAGGCTTAACCGCCAGGCAAAGCGGCCGAATTGAGGACAGAAGGACACAGGGCAGAACGGATGGGGACAGCCACAGCCCCCCTCTGGGGCTGCAGAGACGTGGACAAGGCTGACGCTGAGGTTTTCCGCTGTGGGTTGTCCTCAGGTCCAGCCGGGACACGACCCTGTGAGTCACAGCCTGACAGTGAGTCCGCGTGACCACAGGAGGGCAGTTCTGAGAGTCAGTAGGGACCTCAAACTCCCCTGTAGGGTCATCTGGGAAAGGCAGCCCTGGGAAAGGAATTCACAGCCCTGACCCCAAAGGTGCTCCAAGGACCCTTGGGACCCCTGGGGTGTTTCCAGGATGGGATCGGCGGGCTCTCCCCCGAGTGCTTGGCCTCCCTGAATCACGTGAGCATCTCTCTGGGGATTAAGGCAGTCACCTTGGCCAGCGGCCACATGATGGGCGGCTGGGTGAGGAAGGACAGTGTGGTGGAGGGTTGGCCCAGGTATTTGCAAGTGTTATCTATGTCTAGGAGGGGGAGAGAAGGAAGAGAGGGTATAAATAGGAAGCTTGCGAGGCCACAGAACAGGTGAATAAGCAGAAGGCAGCCACGTGTCCTCTGAAATCCACACTCTCGGCAGCGTGGTGCCAGGCCGCGGCCCACAGAAGAGACACGCGCCTTCTCCCGGCAGTGCACCATCTGTCCTTCCATGCTCCCTCACTGAGCCACAGACAGGGGCACACACACCTCATGTGAGGCTGGAAGTGTGGGCCTGGGTCCCAATTCCACAGTCTCTTAGAGCCTCAGTTTTGTCCTTTGCAAAACTGTGGGAACGTAAGACACTGTGTGACATGGCCCTTCCTCCGCACTGTCTCTCCACAGGTTCTTCTGCAGACTCACTGCCGTCTCCACCTTGCCCCCCCAAGCCCACAGCTGGCAAAGAGCATCAGGCTGTCATGTGGCACCCCCTGCAAGTCAAGCCTGCTGTGAAGCCGTGGAAATGCCCAGGGGCTCTTGGGGGCTAGTGGGGGCTGTGTCCCTCCACCTAGAGACGGCCCCATCTGATCCCTGAACTCATGAAATGTCCACATCAAAAGGGACCAGATACCCAGACCTGACTTTCCCAGCTCTTTGTGGCACTAAGGATTCCAAAGGACACAGAAGGAGGGACATGGCCACCCAGGTCACAGACTAGGCTGTTGCAGGTGCACACGCTTTGCCGTCTTTGATTAAACCTCCCATAATGGCATGTGAGAACCCCCTCGAGTTCCAGAATTGGAGGCTGTGTTCCTTCTCCCAACCAAACGAGCTTCCTGGACGCCTGGGGCCAGCTCCTAAAGCATTGTCCCCAGAGGGAGGGAACGCTCTGGGCCTTCATCCCACCAGGAAAGGGCCACTGCTTCCTAGGCTGGCTGATTCCCTGGTCACCACCATGGCTGGTCAGCAGCGTCAGCTTTAGACTTCTGGGCTCGCGCTCATCCATCCTACCGAGGCGGGTTTGCGCAGGAGGTGGGGCGGGTGTCCCGGCCGGACCGGAGGGTTCTCTCAGTCTGGGCTCGGCGCACGCTCCCGCGCCGTGTGGACGGCAGCCCGGCTCGGCTTCCACCAGCCCTGACCTCCGCCCTTTAGTCCACGGTGGGTGGGTGCGCCAGGTCCCAGGGGTCGGTGTGACTCGCGGCGCGCGCCAGCGAAGTCCCGTGGGGAGGACCTGGCGGCCACGCGCTCCCTCCCCCGCGGCCGCGCACCTGTCCTGGGCGTGGCCCGAAGCCCCGCCCCGCGGCCCCGCCCCGGCAGCGCCGCGCGCTGGTTGGCCGAGGCGGGGCGCTATGCTAATGAACCTGGCCCTCCCGGCACCTGCCGGCCGCGGCCCGCGGGCGCCCGGCGGACGCAGTGGGACCGCGCCGCGAGGGCAGCATGCCGCGCTCCTTCCTGGTGAAAACGCACCTCGGCCACAGGGTCCCCAACTACGGGCGGCTGGAGACCCAGAGAGGTAGGGGATGCCCGCTCCCCAGGCCACGCCCAGGGCTCGGGCTCCCGCGGGGCGGGCGGGAGGGGCGGCCCCGGGAACTGGGACACCTGTCCCAGGTGGAAGGAGAGGAGTCAGCTCGCCAGCATGGCGGTGGCGGCCAAGACCCTGGGGCTGGAGGTGAGTAGGTAGCCCGCGGGCACCTCTTCCACTTCAGGAACCACTTGCTCGTCGGGCAGAGCGGGTGGGGATTCTCTCCCCACTTAGAGAAGTTTCCAGGCCCCCAGTCACTCGGGGGCTCTCCCCCTGTGGCCTCGCGCCCCCATCCCAGCCAAGGGGATCCCCGAGCCGCCTTCCTGGTGGAGGAGATTTGGGAATGCCCCCACAGATGGTGAGGAGAGAGACGGAGGGCGACCTAGGGCTGCCGTCTGAGGGCTCCCCCAGAGCATCCTGGCTAGGGTGGTGAGCGGAGGGGAGGGGAAGAGTGGTTCAGCTCGTCCAGCGTTCCTCTGGGCCCCCCAACGCCTTCTCACCCCTCCTGTGGGCCTCCTTCCCTTCTGCCTCTCCTCACCCCAGTGGGGGTTGCCCGGGGCAGATGGGCTGAGCAGCTGCAGTCCTCCCCCGGTGGCACAGTGGGGAGATGAGCCTCCAGGACCCAGCGTTCGCCACTCTTTTGCATTCCCTGCTAGGCACAGGGACATGAGAAGTCCCTGGGACAAAGGCCTCTCTAGATGGTCAGCGCCATTCCCCCAGCTCAGCAGCTTCTTGGGGCAGAGACCCTTTGGGGGACTTCTCAGTGACTCAGAGGGAGTGGACAGGAGGGACACTGAGGAGGCCAGGTGCCCCTTGCGAGCCTTTAGTGCACTCAGATCCGGAGTGGGGAGGGAGTCCCAGGATCAACACAGAGGCCACTGCCACTAGGGGGCGCCTCCTGGGACTGGCTCCTCAACTCAATGTCACCACCAGCAATTTTATAAAATAAACTAGAACAGAAGCCATCAGAGTGCAGCGCTTATGGTAAGGGAAACTTTTGTTTCAGATATATACATATATGTGAATATACATGATGGAAAATTTAATTTACATGGATTATAGTTTTAAAAGTTTAAAAAACATTGCCTAGAGCCCAGTCATACAGTGCAGCCCACTTTACCATCTGAATGTGCACGTCTGAGCAGCTGAGGAAGGCCCAGGATTGATGGTTTGTCAAGAACAGCCTCATAGCCCGTTAGCACTCTCTGCTCCCCTCTCCCCCTCTCTCTCCCCCTCTACTTTCCCCTCCCCAATCCTCTTCCTCCTCACTGTGGCTCTAGCTTTTGGAGAGCTGGGTGGCCACGGTGACCCTTTCTGCCAGGATGTTACCCCAGGACAGACCTGAGGTGCTAGGTCTGGGGTCTCTCACTCTCTCCTTTTAAATAAGTGCCATTTTAGGCCTCCCTAGGGAACCCCTGACGACAAGTCTTTTCTAGGAATCTGACCTACAGAATGAATAAAAAAGTGAGCCAACCCAGAGGCTATGGGGAAGACTGGGGAAGGGGTAGCAGAAGTGAGGGATCAGGAGCACCCAGCGTGGCTGCCTCTCCCCTGCCCTCCCTCTGGGGTTGGCACTGGCCTCCTGGACAGGGTTTGTCTCCTAGCCTGTCACTGCCCTGCCCTCATTTCTGGGAGGACAGAAACCTGGCTTGCCGATTTTGTAACTGGGGTGGAAGATGGTGGGGTTAGGGGAGAGTGGAGGGTGGGAACCCTTCCACTTTCCCATTTCTCTACATCCTCACAACACTTGTAATTGTCTAATTTTAATTGTTGCCATCCTAGTGGGTGTGACATGGCATCTCATTGTGGCTTTAGTTTGCACTTTCCTGATGGCTAAGGATGTTGAGCATCTTTTCCTGTACTTATTGGCCATTAGTATATCTTCTTTGGGGAAATGTCTGTTTGGATCCTTTGCCCACTTAAAAATTGTATTATTTGTCTTTTTTATCGTTGAGTTGCAAGAGTTCTTTATATATTCTGAATACTAGTTTCTTATCAGATAGATGATTCGCAAATGTTTTCTCCCATTCCTTGGGTTGTCTTTCTCTGCCCTAAGCCTTGGCCCAGAGGTAGAAACGGAGCCAGAGATTTATTTCAACATCTATGGTAAGACACGGCTGTGTGGAGACTCAGGCTTCGGGGAAATGCAGAATTTCACTCTGACCTGCTAACCTGTTCACTTTGGGGGCTTCCGCCATTCTCCTCTGGGTCAAGCACAGGGCATGCGGGCCCACAAATGCGGGAGCAGCAGCCTGAGGGCAAGCCCATCCAGGAGGCAGTGTGACACCGCCCAGGACAGCGTGCCTTGGCCGGGAGTGTTGGCAGGGGGCCGAGTGCACCCACGTCATGATGGGCGAGGGGTGATCAGGAGGTGACTGGAGCCTAATTAGTTATTTTCCACGCGGTGGCCTGCTGCCAAGTGTTGTGAATGAATACTGCATGGGAGCCTGGAGGGTGCCGCCCGAGCTGGTCCTGAGGAGGGTCGGGGCTCAGAGGCAGGGCGTGCCCTGCCCTGGTGGTGAGGGGCCCTTCCTTGACCCCAGGACGGCTGTTTTAGAATCCTGTAAGATGTTGCTCTTTCTTTGTTTTTAAAGAGGAACTGAGATTGCTCCTCTAGACCCCGTGGTCTCCGGGCTGCAGCCGTCGTCGTCACTTCCCTCACCAACACCTCCCTCTTCTTGGACCTTTCCCCGCATGCCAAGCTGTGGTGGGCCCAGAAGATGGTCTGGCATCTTCCGTCTTGCAATCTCCCAGGAGATGAGATCAGGAAGTTAGACGGGAAGCGCAGGCCTGGGACTCAGCCTCCACCGTTTGTTCTCTCTCCTCACCTTCCAGAAACCGATGGCTCCTGCGCCGCCTGCGGGGGGCTTGTGGTGCCCCTACTCCTCCCAGACAAGGCAGCCCCTGCCACGCCTGCTGGCCCCGCCCGGCCCTGGGACTGCACCTCTGTCGTCGCTCGCATCTCCCTGCCCCTCCCACTGAACAGGGAAGCTCGGGGGGTCTCTGGGCCAGACCCCCTGGAAGTCAGCTGGGCAGAGTCTCGGGCTGGCTGGGCCCCCAGTGTACCCCTCAAAGACAGCCTGAACCACCTCAACCTTCCCCCGCTGCTGGTTCTGCCCACACGGTGGCCCCCGATCCTGGGCCCACATGGGGACCAGGCTCCAGACAGACTGCTGGGGGCTGAGCGGGGCCCCCGCCCCTCAGGGGGCTTCCAGTGCTCCCACTGCCTCAAGCCTTACCACACGCCGGCCGGGCTGGCCAGGCACCGGCAGCTGCACTGCCACGTTCAGGCCCCGCGCTGCTTCACCTGCAAGTACTGCGACAAGGAATACGCCAGCCCGGGTGCTCTCAAGATGCACGTCCGCACGCACACGCTGCCCTGCGTCTGCACCCTCTGCGGCAAGGCCTTCTCCAGGCCCTGGCTGCTGCAGGGCCACATCCGGACCCACACAGGTGGGACGGTGAGGGGTCCACGAGAGGGATCTGGTTGGGGCAGGGTGGGACCTGGGGGCTGGAAGAGGGGAGGGGTTAATTTTATAAACAAGAGGATGGATGGTCACCCAGCCTCTGCTTCCCCGTGGCTCGGTGTCCTAGGGCGGCCGGCACAAAGTTCACAAACCAGGATCTCAAAACAGAAATGTTCTCTCTCCCAGTCCTCGAGCTCAAAGTCTGAAATCCAGGTGTGGGCAGGGCCACGCTTCCTCCAGAAGCTCTAGGAAGGGTCCTTCCCGCCTCTTCCAGCTCCTGGGGGCTCCAGGTGTCCGTGGCTCTTGGCAGCCTCCCTCCAACCTCTGCCTCCGTTCTCACACGGTCTCTCCTCCCTGTCTGTGCCTGTGTCCAGATTTCCCTCTTATTATAAGGACCCAGTCATATTGGATTCAGGGTCCACATACTCCATTGTGACCTCATCTTAACCTGATGACATCTGCAAAGCCCCTATTTCCAAATAAGGTCACATTCACAGGTAGGGGGTTAGGATGTGAATGCATCTCTTTGGGGGGACACAATTCAACCCATAACACCCAGCAAAGTACAGAAGGTGCAGGGCTGCGGTCGGGTCTGACTTCTCACATTCCACAGCCTTCTAGAATTCTAGAGCAGCAGGAGAAGGGAGCGAGACAGGCCTGGCCTGGGGGCGAGGAGCACGGGGTCACACAAGCCTGTCCGAAGGGCAGAGATGGCGGCTGGGATCTGGGAGCAAACCTGTCTACGGGTGGGAGGACGGCCAGCAGAGCAGAGGGCAAAATGATGGGGAGAGGAGCAGCTGTGGAGGGAGAAGAAGACAGAGACAGAGTGGGCAGAGGGAGCGGAGCTCAGAGATGAAGGAGCCTGGGCGCGGCAGCCTTTTCGTTCTGCCGATTACAAAATTCTGCCTAGAAAGAGCACAAGTGGCCTGCTCTGAACTGGACCTCAACCCAGCTCTCCGCCTGGAGTCTGGGTCTTGGCTGAGCACACCGTGAGAGTGAGAGACGGGCACAGACGGCCCAGGAGGAAGACTTTGGTCTCGGCCGCAGGCCCGCAGTTGCAACACGCACTTTCTGTAACGCGCCTCCCTCAGCCTGAGGTCTCGGCTCCGTGGCTAGAATCTTCTGAGTCACACCTGGGTGGAGGCTGGGAAGGAGGGTTGTGCTGGAGCCTTTCTCCAGGCTGGAAATCCCATCTTGTTTTCCTTGACTCTTCACTGAGAGTGTCCCCAGAGCGCCTCATCACACAAGGTCAGGGACTCAGGACTCCTGGTCTGGAGCCCGGGAGGCCCCGCAGGAGGCCGGCCCCGGTGTCGGGCAGCAGGGACGCAGAAGCACTGGGCCCTGCAGGGACTGCAGGCTGGACCCTGTCAGGACTACAGGGCTGCAGGACGAGAAGCCACTCCACATGGCAGAGGGGGTCCGATGACTCTCCTGACTCCAACATCTGTCCGGGTCATCCTGGGACCAAGGTCCCCACAGAAGGACTTTGTCTAAATCTCTAGTCCTCCTGATCGGAGGTGGCCTGGAGGCTGCAAGGATCGGAAGCTGATCCTGGATGCTGCCTCCTGTGCCAGGATGAGGGCCCATCCCTCCAGCCCGCCTTCTTAGTAAACTGGCCTTCAGGGGGCGGGAACAGCTGCCAGAAGGCTGCCGGTCCTTCTCCCGGTCAGATCTGGGCCGCAAAGGGCCCTGGGAGGGCTCTGGCAGAAGCAGAGAAAGATCTAGCGACTGTGGTGGGTCCAGCAAAGGAATGTGCTAGATCCCTCCTCCTAGGAAGGGTTTCAGATGCTGCAGTCCTGCGCAGGTGTGGCAGTCTGACCTCGGTCACCTGTGGCCTCTCGGCCCTGGTGTTTCCTCCTGGTGCAGGTGCTGAGGCCCCTACCCCCGTCGCTCATCTCCCAGGGAGGCGCAGTGAAGGTCAACGCATGGGAATCACTGTGAGGGCCCATGGGGGAAGGACAGGGTTCTTCATTGATAAACAGGGACCCCTGAGCCCTGGGGCCACCTCCCATGGTACTGTTCTGGCCGTTGCGCCTGGACCCCGATGGTCGCTCAGCTGGCTCCTCTTCGTCCCACAGGGGAGAAGCCGTATGCCTGCTCTCACTGCAGCAGGGCCTTCGCCGACCGCTCCAACCTCCGGGCCCACCTGCAGACACACTCCGACACCAAGAAATACCAATGCAAGAGCTGCGCCAAGACCTTCTCCCGCATGTCGCTCCTGGCGCGCCACGCGGAGTCGGGCTGCTGCCCCGGGTCCTGAGAGGCGCCGTGGTGCAGGTAGGAGGGACAGGACCGCACCCCGAGAGCTGATGGCTGGTGCCCCTCTTGGCAGCCCCATGCCGCCTGGGGACCCAGAGGAGCTGGTCATCCTGGGAGGGCAGGGGCCCGGCCTCCCGCTCGGCCGCGTGTCTCCTCTCCTTGCTCGCCACCCGCTTCCGGAGCAGCCCCGAGGGTGGGCGTTAGCGTGAGCCGGGGCTCCTGCAGCCCTCCCGGCCACCTGCCCCTGAGAGGGACGACACTTCTCTCCCCGGGAAGACTCCATCCACACGAGAGCCGCCGCTCTTCTTCAGCTTGCTCTGGTTTGCTATGCTCTTCTTCCAAGAGGGAAAGACTGCCGGGAGCTGGGGGCCGGCGCGGACAATTCCTACTGCTAAGCTCATGAACCGGGCCACCTTTGGATCCCTTCACAACCCGAAACCCACAGTTCTGACTCGTGCTGAGCACATCGAACGGTCCAGCCTTCGTGGGCAGGGCTAGCTCGAGGCTCACCTCCACGTGCCTTTGCTGGGATCTGGCCCAGGTGTCTCCTGTCACGAGTGCACACACGCACATATGCACACACACACACACACACACACACACACCTCACCCGGCTGTCCCGAAGATGCAGCAGCAGTAGGGGATTTAGGCATGTCAGGATGCAGCTAGGCCTCCCCCAGGACCGTGGGGCATTGGGAGGCCCACAGCCCTGCCCGCTGTCCTCTCAAGTTCTGAGTCTTGCCCAACCCCTGGTCTAGGGAGGAGGCCGAGCTCTGAGAAGTTTCCAGGGGCAGCAGGAGTCCTGGATAGTTTGGGCCCTTCCAGCCACAGAGTGGGGACACTGGGGCAAGGGCCCCGAGCTGCGAAGTGTTGTGGGATCGGAGCAAAGCTTGCCGGAGGCAGGCTGGGGATGGGAACGGCATTAAGCAGCATGGAGGAACAACTGAGGGGCGTGAACTCACGCTGGGGGTGAGGGGTGTGAGGGGCCTGGGAACCAAGGGCGGAGGCAAGGCCATGGGTCTGCTGGCAGGCACTTGTTCCCCAAAGTCTCAGAGGACAGAGTGTGTCCTGTGTCTGCACCCCCTCTCCTGGATCCTTACGGCCATCTGCACTGCAGCTGAGGGGCTGTTTCAGCACCTGCCCTAGACACACACGCCTTTCCAAGCCGGCCCGGATGCCGGCCCGTAAGGCACCTGGCCCAGCATCCTGCCCTGCCTGGAGGCGGCATTCCCTTCTTGTATGGGGACTCTTCTCACCCCTAGACGTGGGCCGGTCACCCGCTGGACTGGTCCTGCCTCTTGCCAGTGTGTCTTAGCCGTCTCTGGCTGGACCCTGGAGGGTGGCACCCAGAAGGAGGAAGGCGGCCTGAGTCTGACGGTGACTGACTGAGTCCTTGACACTGGGAGGGGACATCTACCTGCTTGTCCCTGTGGGAGCCTGGCCTGCTGTCGGCGGCTCCACTTCTGGCCCCGGCCGAGGGACAGAATGAGGCAGCCTCATGGCAAGCAGCAGAGGCCCCTCGGGCCTGAGCTGCCCAGCCCTGCTGAGCCTCCTCTCCACGCGCAAGGACATGCCAGACTTCACCAGGACCGCACCCGGGCACAGGGGACCTTACTCTGCAGCTACCCGGGGGCTGCAGTCCCAGCCCTGGCGGTCCCCACCTGAAGATTCTGTCTGACATTCGTCAGGGATGAAGGGCCCTGGGTAGCTGGTTTGATGACGGCCATTGGAGGGGTCTTGCAGACATCCCAGAGGAAACGACATTGATCTTGGGCTACTCTGGACCAAGGGTGACCTTAATGAAACAGACCACCTAGGAGAGCCCCTCCTCCAGCCTGCATATCAGCTGGTGGAATGAGGACACTCTCTGAGGAAGTCAGGCTCCCATTCCTGGGCCCACAGCGCTGCCTTCCGCCACAGGGATCAGCTGTCCCTCGAGGGACAGACGGCGTGAACTGCAGGCTGGGAATGTGCCATTTAGTGATGTATCAGTTTGCCGTGGTGGCTGTAACAAAGTCCCCCAGACCGGGCGCCTCACACCACAGAAGTCCATTCTCCGCCGTCTGGGGGCCAGAAGCCCAGACCACAGTGCCGGCAGGGCTGGTTCCTTCTGAGGCCAAGGGAGAGTCTGCCCCAGGCCTCACCCCCGGCTCCCGCTGGTCTGCTGGCATCTCTGATGCTCCTCGGCTTGTAGAAGCATCACCCGCATCTCCGCCTCCATCTTCACATGGGTCTCCCTGTGTACGTGTCTCTCCGGGTCCAAATTTCCTCTTTTTCTAAGGACACCAGTCATCTTGGGTTGGGGCCCACTCTAAGGATCTCGTCTTGACTTGACTACGTCTGCAAAGACCCTATTTCCCAATAAGGCCACATTCACAGCTATGGGGTCAGGACCTCAACATACGAATTGAGGGAGACACCATTCACCCCAACAGCTAGTGAGAACACATGGTTTGCTAAGAGATGCCTGGTGGGTCCCTGTGCTTGAGCTTAAGGAAAGCGTCGAATCCTCTTCTCCCCTAGTCCATAAAGACTCGAAGGAACAGTCGATTTTAACTAATGGATTTACTGCTCCCAGGCCATGTGGATCCCCTCCCCACATATGGCCCCCCCTTGAGCGCGTGCCTGCGCCTGTCCCTCACTTCCTCCATCTCCCGGTAGGGGCCCTGCTGACCCTCCCTTCCCACTGTCTTCCAGGCCCCTCTGCTGCATGGCAGCCCCTCCTCAGGCCGGGTGAGGCCAGAGCTGCAGCCTCACTTGTGTTCGCGTCCGGCCACCTCACAGGAGGGCTCTTTTTTTTTTTTGATAGCATCCAGATGCCTGAAGGAAGCTATATTGTAAATTGTGTTCTATTTCTGGGCCCCAATATCTAAATGGGGCGATGCACCTGTTGGGTATGAAGGAGGGAATTTCACAGGCCTAAAATAAAGCCCAATGCTTGCCCTTCTGCACCAGCCCATGGAAAAGGCTCTTATATTTATATCTGGGCTGGCGGAGGGCAGGGGTGCGGTGGGGGGGGGGTGACTGAGGGGGAGGGAAAGCCTGATCACCTGCCAGGGACCTGACATGGAATGAGTGGGGCACGTGCCACTCCAACTGCAGCAAGGCCACCATGTCCCCACCGTGGGCCACGCCGCCCACTTGGGGCCCAGCTCCCCACCTCGCCTTGCCTCACTGTCTTGCCTGAGCATCAGGTCCTCCCTGGGATGCTCATTGAGAAGCTGGGTCTCTGGAGCCCTCTCACTGCACCTACAAATGGGAGTCAGGAGGGGCTCTGACTCCAGTCCACACTTGACCCCGGGTGAAGTTGGCTTGGCTGGCTCTTCCGTTGGGGGGCTGCTATCTGAATCCCTTCACATATAGGCCTTCTTTTTCCTACCAAACTTTACTCATCACATTTCACTTTTCTCCCTAAAGAAGGCTCTCTGATGGCACTATTCCAGGGGTGTTGTCAGAGCCCGTCTCCAGGGCAGGAGCAGGGGTGGAGGGATGAGAGGCCCGGGGCCAGAGGAGAGGGACGCAGGGCTTTCCACTGCAGTCCGTTGAGTCTGGGCGAAAGCAGAAGCCCAAGAAATCAAAGACTTCTGGAGAAGAGAAACACCAGGCGGCGAGCTCGCCAAGGCGGGGACGGCATCTTCACAGCATGAAAGTGCTCCCAGGACGGTGAGGGACAGGCTGGGGACGGGACTGCCCCACAGTACACAGGACATAACCCCCCCGGGGCTGCGTGCCTCCGCGGTTTCTGACTCAGCTCCAAGCGCCGGCCGCTGTGACCGAGCTCAAGGCCTGGAAACAGGTGTGAGAGGGACACTGGGCTCTCAGTGGCCCAGTCCCTGCCCCACTCCTTGTTGAAAGAAACCTCTCTCCTGAAAGCTGCCGACGCGCTAAGGCTGTGCTCTCCCTTCCAGAAGCCCAGAGGGGTCTATAAATATCATTTTGGCCCAGAATATTCTGGGGGGTTCTCTGGAAGTTTGAAAATAGTCCACTTGTTACTATCTATATTCAGAGAACCCACTCCTGGCCTCCACTTGGTGGCTAAGTATAGCTCCCTGGCAAAGTGCAATGGAACAAAAGTTTCCAGGCCTCCATCACCTTGTGGATGGCGGAACATTCCAGGGAGAGCACCTCGGCTGCCAAGACTCAGGCTGAGAGGAGGCTGGAACCGGCGCGGGCCTCCTCCGTCCCTGTACCCGAGCTGGGGGAGTCTGTGGGGCTGTCGGCACACGAGGGTGCCCTCACCAGAGCCAGAGGTGAGGCGTTCTGATTCCGGCTCTGTCGTTCTGTGGGCTCGGGTCAATTCCATTATAGAGCCTTGGTTTCCGCTTCTGTAAAAAGGAATCGTGCTAAACTCTCTTTCGGAATTCAGGAAGAGTGCCAAGTAAACATGATGGTAAAAAAGACACTTAGGACGCCTGAAATAAAATATAATTGCTAACTTTAGAGACACCCTCAAGTTACCCCCTTTATCCTCTTAGAGTCTATGTCCATTTCTTGACCGCCAAGTTCTGGCTCCAGGAACTCTCTCCTCCCAGCTGCCCCCGCCCAGCCCACCGAGCTGCCCCAGAGCTGGTCTGGCACCTGTCCGGGGCATCCTTAGCTGCCAAGAGCGCCAGGTACAGCTGAAGTATACGGATGGTGCGAAGGGCGGGAGTGGCAGGGGGTGGCGATTCAGACCCCGTCCTCCTGTCGAGTGGGCGTAGCATCTTTGAGTATCATGTGGAAAGGTTAGAGGCCGCCTTCCCACAAGACGTCAATCAGTGTGGCCCACTCTGCCCCAGGCTGACCTGGGAGCACCCATTGCCTCCCCCTCCCCACACCTCTGCCCCTGCGGCTCCTCTTTTGTTCTCCCAGTAAGGATCCTCCTGCTACTGGTCCTTAAGGAAGACACCGAGTCGCTTCAGCTTTGCTTACCCAGTTCAAAACACCAGCCCCCCTGCCTTCCCCTGGCACAGGCCTGGGGACCCGGGACACCTCCACTTCAGACACGAGAGGCGGGAAGGAAGGTGGGCCCTGGAATCACTGGAACTCTTCTCTGAGATCTGCATATTTACCTTTGAAATACAACTGTTCTGAATTGATCAAAAAGGGACTGAGATTGAGGAGAGTCGGGGGCCTGACCCTGCTGCCATTCCCTTCACTGAGCATCAGAGGAGGCGTGGCCTGCTGTGCCCCTAGACCCTCCACGGCACACGTGGATGAGGCGTGGCCCACTATCCCTGTGGCTCCAGTTCCCTTGGTGGGGTCGTCTCCCTCCTCTCTCAGAACATGCACCCCCATGTCCGTAGTTCTCACAGGAGACTGCCTGCAGCCTGGCTCCAGGGCGGCTGTGCTAAGGGAGACTCCCCACGTTCGGCACACACGCTGATGGGCAAGAATGGTGGGGCTGCCCTGCTGGCGTGTCTGCACGGACCGAGGCACCACAGTGCACCAGGAGTCCTGGCATTTCCCCACCATGCGCGCTTGGAAAAGCAAATGCAGCTTAAGAACGTCCTGCATTATATTAACCCTCAGCCCTGAGTCCTGGTGCCTTTACTGCTCTGAGAGAAGAAGGAACGGGACGTGCGTGCGGAGCCCCTCTGAGCCTCCGGAGTGCGAGGGTCGTCTCCAGGGAGGAGCGTGCTCGGTGCGGCTTGGAGCCAAGCCAGCTGCTCTGCCACGGAGCGCCGTGTTCACGGGACACGCCACGGTGACGCTGGCCTGGGTCCTTGCAGATGTTTTCTCAAGACAGAACCAAGTGCGCCAGCCACTTCGAGAACCGACGGTATTCACTGCCAACGGCAACACTTATACACTTTCAAGGGAAAATGACAATTTTGGAAACTTTTATCTTCCACTAAAAGCTGGGCAGCTCTCCATGCTTAAAGACTTTCCTGATGAGAAAGTGATTTTTTGATGTAAAATGAAACATGTCAACATTTGGAAGCTCTGCATAAATCAGTGAAGTAGTATTTTCCAAATGACCGATGCAGATGTTACAAAATACTGCCCGGGGCCCAAGACCCAAAGCACAGGGTGGACCAATGGATTTCAGTGGAACCGAGGGCAGGGAGCACTCACTGACAGCTGTCAGTTCCACGTCGCAGCTAACCTGGAAGAGATACCCTGGTCGCGTCTTGATGTGCTGTTAAGAAAGAGCCGCAGTCATCTGAAAGCTGTGAGCACGTGTCCATCCACAAACCTGTGAGGGCTGAGCTTCCTCCCACGCACCAGCAGACGGTATAGCTGGTGGCTCCACCTGTGGTCAGACGCTATGGAGATTTGCAAAAATGTGACATAATGCCACTTTCCCCACTAAAATGTGTTTCAGAAAATAGTTATTTTTCACGAAAATATGTTAGCATGTGATGGGTTTATTATTGATTTAAAAATGAATAAACAGGGGCTGGCCCTGTGGCCAAGTGGTTAAGTTCGTGGGCTCTGCTTCGGCGGCTGGGGTTTCGCTAGTTTGGATCCTGGGTGTGGACATGGCACAGCTTCCGCTGAGGTGGCATCCCACATGCCACAACTAGGAGGACCTACAACTACAATATACAACTACGTACTGGGGGGCTTTGGGAGAAGACGGAAAATAAAAATAAAAATAAAACAATAAAAGATTGGCAACAGATGTTAGCTCCGGTGCCAATCTTTAAAAAAAATTAATTAAAAAAATAATAAAATGAATAAACAAATCTCTTAAAAATGTACTAATTTTAACTTTTTTTTTAAAGATTGGCACCGGAGCTAACATCTGTTGCCAATCCTTTTCTTTTCCCCTCTTCTTCTTCTCCCCAAAGCCCCCAGTACATAGTTGTGTATTCTAGCTGTGAGTGCCTCTGGTTGTGGCATGTGGGACTCCGCTTCAGTACGGCCTGATGAGTGGCACCACGTCCGCGCCTGGGATCCGAACCAGCGAAACCCTGGGCCACTGAAGAGGAGTGCAGGAACCCAACCACTTGGCCACAGGCTGGCCCTCCAGTTTAATTTCTAATGTGGGTAAATGTAGATATGTAAATGCACCCCACATAAACAATAGCTCTTTGGGGCCCTCAATAATTTTTAAGAGCATGACAGGTTCTGAGACAGGTGAACCCCCCACGTGATCGCAGCGTGTGAACTCGAACCCACTGGCGCCAAAGCAGCAGCTGCCCGGCCCAGTGCGGGAGAAGCCTGCAGTGCTCAGCGGGGGATGGTTCTGCCCTCTTTCTTAGGGGCTTTAGGGGCTTTTGTGGGGTAACTCCTATGTGTTTTCCACTTTATCCACTGACTCTGGAAAGGAATCCCTGAGGCCATGTGACTTCATCACACGTGCAGACTAGACCTGCTGCATTGGTGAGAATGGCCCCGATACACACCACGAGGGGCCCCCACATGCCCGACCCCATGTTTAGTCAACTGCTTCTCTAGAGTTTCTCAGACCATCTCTTCATCTCCATCCTCACACCATCGCCTTAGTTCAGGCTCCTGCAAGTTCAGCTGGACAACTAAGAATCCTTCTAGCTCCCCCGTTTCCACCTTTGGTTTGTCCTCCACCCTGTACCCCAGTGCACTTGCACAACCCGCTCACAGCCCCCTGCAGCCTCAGGCTCAAGCCCATAATCCTTGGCATCGTGAGTGAGGTGACCTCCTCCCATGAACCCCACCGTATGGGAGCAACGTCTGTATCGCACGTGCCCACCCTGCGTCTGATCTGGGACAGCCACTCGACGGACGCCAGCGGCTGATGGGACACATGGAGCAGGGCCAGGCTCAGCCGAAACCAGCCTTTTCCTTCTTTCTCTCTTCTCTCCATTTTGGGGGCTAATCTCACAATTGTGGCCTTTCCCATCCTTGGAAAGGGATCTGCTCTCTTTAGCACCATCCCCAGCCCAGGAGGCCCGGCCAGCAGCCTCCCGTATTCATCCAGGCTGCGTGAGTCCAGCCCTGGATCAGTTTATCCGGGCGGGCTGTGGTGCAGGACAGCTCAAGCAGGCCTTTAAGGCGGGTGAGCGGGGTGCATGCAGCCCCTCGATGAAGGAAGTGTTCCCTCATGAGTGGCTCAGGCAGAGAGATGCCAAGGTGAGCGTGGAGAGGATGCAGCGGCCGGCCCAGCTGGCGAGGCCGCCCACCCATGTGCACACAGTAAGCAACGGCCTGCTAGGAGCTCTCATTTTGGAAAACAGGAAGGTCTAGAAGCAGCCGTGTTATTTACTCACCGATTTAACCACATGAACAGCCTGTTTCTTCTGAAAGGCGACTGCACTCATCCAGGAGCTTCTTTTGGGACCAATAATAAATGAACGCTGACCGTGATCAAAGTGGCATGACACTGACATGACCCTTCTGAGGGCTTTATCTCCTGTGAGGGAGGAACTACCTTATCCCTCTCTGACAGGTGAGGAAACTGAGGCACAGAGAGGTTGAGCAGCTGGTCTGAAGTCACACAGCAGGTGAGTGGCAGAGCTGGGATGTAAACCCAGTCTGTAATCTTAGCCGCTAAACTATGTTGCCGCTTAACAAGAAATTCTGAGCTTTCCCGTCACTTGGAAATGAGAAATAGGGTTCCAGATCAGGATGGCAGATCCTGGGGCCAGGGTGGGGGGAGATAGATGGTCAGAGGGTGGCTGGGAGGATGTGCAGGAAGGGGAGCTGCCCGGGACCCCGAAGGAAACACTTCATGGGTCTGGAATTCCAGCATGGGAATGGGAAGCTGGGTTCCCTTCCTCGCCCTGGTCGGGGAGAGCAGGTGCGATGAGCAGGAGGAAAACGGGCTGGAGGAAGTCTGAGAACACAGGGAGGGCTCCGAATCCTACAGAGCCGACCAGGGTCTGAGGAACACGACAGAAAAGGCAAAGAGCAGAGAAGAGAGGGGAGGTCAAGGGTCGCGGGGAGACCAAGGGGATCCGAAGACGGACCTGGAGTGGACTCTGCTGAGCCAGGCAGACATTGCCGCGAACAGCCGGGGTGCGGGACCAAGGGCATCACAGCACCTGGCACACAGGAGGTGCTCAGTTAATACTCAGCCCTCCGCACTCTGGCGCACAGTTCTGTCTTGCTGGTTTACAACGAGACTGGAAGCTGTTTCTGTTGGAACCATAAACCTTTCAAGGAAGACCAGACTGGCCGACGCGGCTGGAAGGTGCCTCTGAAGACCTGCAGAATGCTGGGGGGGGGAGGCGCGATGGGGGGCCCCGTTACTGCCTCCAGTTAAGTATGCACAGCACACCTGCCCTGTGCCCTGATTCCTGGGGACCTGAGGAACACACTGTATCATAACTTGTGCATCAGTTTGCTGAGGTGGCCGTAACAAAG